>NW_015172002.1:2579474-2646428 GCF_001447785.1 Gekko japonicus | reverse complement strand
AGCATTTAATCAGAAAACCCTTCTGAGACTTTATCACTTGGAGCCTAGAGGGGGCTTATGAACAGCTTCCTCATATATCAGAATGAGAAGCTGAAAGACTAGTAAAACATAATGAAGACATCCTCAGGAAGAGAAAAGAGGGCACTTTGCATTTCCTCTCTTGGGAGGAAGCATCAACACTCTCTTGCTTATCTTGGCTAATCAGCCTGCAAGGTTTTGACGTGTGCTTCTTTTCAAGACTTAGGCATTTTGTGGGTGTCTGTCTCATAAAAGCAGAGGAACTGGGGCACACGGTACACTGGTTTATGAAGTGCTACTTTTCTCTTGCACAGTCCTCATTCATGTCTTTGCAGTTGATTTGGGAAATGAAATGCCACACTCCTGATAAGAAATACATTTATACCATACTGGGTTTAAATGTTAGTTGCCTGATTGGGCTGTGGAGTGATTAAAAATGAAAGACATCTATCCTTTTTTTACGTATGCATTTTCTGATTTGCTTCCTTAATCTATGCCTCATTGTTCAAATTTGTTATACATGTAAGCAGGGGTCTTGTTGTAGCAAAAGAGCTGCCGGAGCTCATTAGCATAACTCATTAGCATAACTTATTTGCATATGCCACGCCCCCTGACATCACCAGAAGTGACAGAAGGCCACACCCCCTGACATCACCGGAAGTGTGTCAGAAGGCCCGGCTACTTACCCTCCTGCTTCATCCTCATTCCCAAACGGAATGAGGATCGAAGCAGAGGGCGGGGTAAAGAAGGGGGCGGGGCTTCACCACGTGACCGCCCCACCCCCTAGAGGTTCTCTTCCGGAGCTCCGTACCTGAGAGCTCCCCCCCGACTAGAGCCCTGCATGTAAGTGATGAACCTCAGGCATCTGAAGTTTTGCTCCCCCCCCCCATATTGGCAATAGTACATTACAGCAGTGACTTTTAAGGAGGGGCATACAGTCTCTCAGGTGGCAATCTATAAAACTTGGGGGACATTCAAAACTATTGAGGGCAAATGGGGACATTTGGGGTCTTAGGCAACCTTTCTCTTTCCATTTGGAATGACTTTTGACAGCCAGAAAAGGACAGCTGCTTTATACTGCTCACCTTACCCTGAAGATTAAGTCTTGGTTTCTAGACTTCTCCTCCAGCAACTTTCTAAAAAATTCACATAGCAAGCAGGAATCAAGTTTAAGAACAGCTGGCAGATGGCCATCAGGTACAAAGGGTATCACTGAATGTATATGACTGAGATCTAGGGTTGACGACCTCCAGGTAGCACCTGGAATCTCCCTCTATTACAATTCATCTCCAGATGATAGAGATCAGTTCCCCTGGAGAAAATAGCTGCTTTGGAGGGGAGACTCTATGGCATTATGCCCTACTGAGGTGGTTCCTTCCCAAATGTCACACCCCAAAATCTCCAGATATTCCATGACCCAGAGATAGAAACACTACTGAGATCTGTAACAGTAGCAGGTTAGAGGTTAACATTTATTTAACTAGAGACAAATTTTTGCCTGAACTGAACCATCAGACATTCTGGGTTTGGTTTTCTTTTTAACCAGAATATGAAATGGTTAGCATTCCTATATTTGGAGGGCACACATAAATTAAGTTATCCACACACTCTTTCTATTAGTATGTGAATCTGGACATAGAATTAGTAATTGTATAGATAGAGGTTGCCTTGAATTGTGCAAAATGAAACAGCAGCAAGACTGTTATGAATTACAGTGGGGAAAAAATTATTCTGTTTTCTGCAGTCTCCTTAGTACAGCTGTGCTTTGGCTGACATGATTTGTTAAGATCAGAGAGCCTTAAATTACAAGGAGATACACTTTCATCAGCTTTATGTTTTTCACTGACATTAAAGAAGACAGGCAGTAACACACATACAAGTGTAAAATTCTATCTGCATGCCATTTTTGTCCACATTTGTTGCAATCACCTGTCTGCTTTTTTTCCTGAATAGTATGTATGTGTGTGCGTGCAGTACAAATAGCTAAACATTTAAAATATGTGTGCATCCTATGATCTTATCTTCTGTCAACTGCCCACTGCCATGGTCCCTCTTCTCTACAACATAATTAACTTGTCCTCCTTCTCTGCTTTCCCCATTTTTTAAAAAAGTCCTGTCCTTGGACTAAACCTCCCTAATCGCTATCTAATTTATGTTCTGCCTTTTGACCTGTTGGGTGCTGGACAGCCTTATCTTATCTCTGTTCTTTACAAGGAGTTTCTCTTCCTCAGGCAATCTCAAGGACAGAATAAGCTCTAACAGTTTTGTATGGGACTGATATGTTAGGGCTTGGAATTTAACTTTTCATACAATATCTTATTTAGATAATTTAGGTATATTTATGTAAACTCAGTGGCAAAATACATAGGGAATTTTTGGAAATTTAATTGAGTAATAAAGTATATTTTACCTGATTTTGCACTATCGGCCCTATTTTTATCTCCTGCCTTTTGACTCCACACTCCTACAGTGTGCCACTTATATACCCCTTGTGCAAACATTCTCTCTTCCAGGTTTTTCTTGACTACCACATCCTCCCTCTGCACTCTTCTGAAACTGCTCATACCAAAATAGTTTTCAGACTCCTTATAGCAGTTACAAAGGTCTCCAATCTGGGGTTTTTTCCCTTCTTGACCTCCCCACCACCTTTGAAACTGTTAATCCTTCTGTTCTGCTGTGATGGACTGCACTTTAAAAGCTCATAAGTGCTGTATAAACATGTAATGGACTGTGAAGGGTTAATGCCTCACAGAGCCAGAGAGCCTTGAGTGACAGGCTGCTCAAAGGGATTTGATTGGTTAGTTTCAGTTGAGCAAAAAAGACTTGGGAACTGACTGCTAAAGAGAACTCAGTTTAGCTCTGACTGAGAACTGAAAAAGTTTAGCCCTGAATAAGGAAAGTTTAGGACTGAGAAAAGTTTAGCACTGACCGAGGACTGGGAAGGCTGGCAAGGAGGAGTGGGAGGATTAGTGAAGATCCCCATTTTGGGCCAGAAAAGAGATAGGTCTTTTAATTAGAGAAGAGATTCCCTGCCCAGTTGATAAGGGAAATAGCTCAAAGATTGGTGTGATCCAGAGAAAGATTTTGGGGACTTGGTAGTGTATCCCTGCCTTCTGAAACCTGAAGAGTCAGTTAAATTCAAGAAAGTGAACTAGTGTGTTTTTAGGAAACACTGAAAGCAAAGCCTCTCATCTCCAAGATTCTAAGACTTTGTGAAAAGTTTAAAACTCTCAGTTGTTGGAAACATGTGAACTGTTTGTGAAAATATTAAGTTACTTCAGAGTTCTTATGATTTACCTCAGACATTTCACCCTTGATTTCACCTGACCTTTTCCCCTCTAAATTTTTTTTTAATCTTTGAACTTTAAAAGGCCTCTCATGTACCATTTTAAGAAGTCTAAATTAAAGAGGGTAATATTGTCTCTTCCCTCAAGTTTCTGGGCTGAGCCAGCATCAGACTACAATGCTGTGGCAGGGTGGGACAGCCATAAACCTTCACAAAAGAAGAAAATAGATAAAGAGGCTGCCCAGCCAGAAAGGAAGAAAAATGGAGGTAAAATCCTGCTTCCTAGTGAGGGAATGGGACTAGGCCATCTGCTTGGTTCCCTTATACCTTAGGTTTCTATTATTATATTCAGCTCATTCTCTTTCTTCATTATTGCTCATTCAGTGTTTACACAGAGGGGAGTTCTTTTTCTGCCTTTTTCTCTTTGTGTTGAGGTCTTTCTGTGACCTGGCCTTGACCCACTCTGTATACCCAATGATGTGGATAAGTTTCTTGGAAATGTATGGTCTACCACACTTGTGCTCAACACTTTTATTTAGCCAATGTATAAGCTCTTGTCTTGGTGAATTTTCCCAAAGGTGGTGCCTGGCAGGGTCCAGGTGATTAATTCTTCACTAAATGGAGGAACGAGTGCCAACCACCTTTAAGATAGTGGCTGTGAAACTCCTCCTGAAGAATCCATCTCTGTACCTTAATAATTACCTCCAGTAGCAAATCCTTCCTGTAGCAAATCTTCCCTGTTCCAATGAAGTGCTCAAACAGGTTGTGATTGGGCACCCCAGGCTTTCTGGGGTAAGATAATTTATCTAGACATCTTTCATTTTAGTTTCCATCCTGCATTCAGGAGTGAAATTGCCTTGACTATTTAAATGGGTGACCTTCACCAGGAGAGATGCAGGTGGAGTGCAACCCTTTTGATTTTCCTGATCCTCTAAGTGACAGATACCACCAAAGTATTCTTCTGGACCAGTTGGATGAGAATAGTGTTGGGGCACAGCACTTGCATGGTTCCAGTCCTCTCTGATAGATAAGTATCAGAAGACAGTGAGACAGGTGATCTGCTCCATGGCACAAGTGTTATGGGGTACCACAGAAGTCTATCTTGTCCCCAAGGCTGTTATTTACATGAAAGAACTTGGACTGACAACATCCAACTCTGCCTCTCCTTTCATCTGGTTCAAGTGAGTTAGTGGACATCCTGAATGAGTACATAATTGTGATAACAGGCCAGTTGAAGGGCAATAAACTGAAGTTCAGTCCTGACAGCACAGTGGTACTGATGGCTGACAACATAGCCAAACAAGGAGAAAGCCTATCTTACTTGGAGCTGCACTCTTCTAGAAGGAACAAATTCAAACCTTAAGGGTCCTATTGAACCTGTACCTATTGGTGGAGATATGGTCTCTTCTGTGATACCAGTTTCAGCTACTACACCAATTACAGCTTTTCCTTGGAAAATGTGTCTTTTAAAATGGCCTGACACCGGTACAAAGTGGTTACCGTTGGACAATGCTGACATCAGCACACCACAAATGGAACCCTGGTCTGTTACAGCAATTCTGTGCAGTCGCTAACATGTTGATGTTGAGTGTTTGGATGGCTTATTTTGTTTGGGGGGGAGGCAATCTTTACCAGTAGCAGGATGTCTGATAAACTCAATATTACAGTGACATTGGGAGCTGGTAGATAGGGGGGTGGAATGTGTCAAAGAAGGCCGGTATGTGGTAAGGCAGCTTGCGGCTTTTCTAACCTCCATACCCTCCCAACCGCTGATGAGGCAAGGGGCCCTGTTTTCTGTACACACACCTGTACACAGACACTATGTAATACTGGATCAGTAAGGCACAAAATCATACAACTGTACAAGATGTTACAGGAAGAGGAGATCAACCTGGCTTGGCTAACAGAGACATTGTTGGAAGGAAAGGATGGGGTGTGTCTGTCCCAACTAACACCACCTGGTTATGCAGTCCTCCATCAACCATGCACAGTTGGCCAGGGAGGAGAGATGTGTATCACCCTCTATGAGTCCTTTAACTTCCACAGACTTCCAGTGCGAACCATCAATGGCACTGAATGTATGCTCCTCATGTTACAGACTAAGGATAGATTAGGCATTCTGCTTGTTTACCAGCTACCTACTTCTCCAGTGGGCATTTTGTCTTAATTGGCAGAGGTGTTCTCGGATGTAGTGCTGGAGACACACAGACTCATCGTTCTGGGGAACTTCAGCATTCATGCCGAGGATACCTCACTGGGGCTGGACCAGGATTTTATAACTTCTTTGTTTGCCTTGGGTCGTTCCCAAATTGTGACACTTGAATGAGGTCACACCTTGGATCTAATCTTTTGCACTGAAACTTTGATGGGAGATTTGACTTCAGGGCTGGAGATCTGCCCTGAACCATGATCTGACCTATACTTACTCAAAACCAACATCAATGTGGTGCCAACACCCTGTGGAAGAGGGTGTCCAATGAAAGCAGCCTGCCCACGGAGGCTCATGAATCCTTCTGGATTCCAAAACAACCTGGGGGATTTTAGGATTCCAGACACATGCTCTGTTGAGGTTGCAGTAGAAGTGTGGAATTTGAAGTTCCTTGATGCTACCAACAAGGTCTGCCCTCAATGACCACTCCCACCCTTGGAATGAAACCCAGCCCCCCAGTTTACCACCAAGCTGGGTGATCTGAAAAGCACCATGAGACATCTAGAACACCACTGGTGGAGAATTTGTACTGATTCTGACAGATCATGCTATAGAGCTTACTGTAAGTCCTATGAAGCAGTTGTGATGGAGGCTAAGAAATGCTACTTCTCCATTACTGTTGCATTAGCTAGTTCACAGCCATCCAGATTGTTTAATGTAACATGGCATCTGCTGACTCCTAAAACTGAGCCTTCATTGTACCAGGAACAGATATTTAGTTGTAAAACTTTTGCAAATTTTTTGCTGATAAAATTTCAAGAATACACTCCGATCCAGATGCTGAGTGCAACATAGGCCAATTGGAAGAACTGCCAGTGCCCAATATACTGCCTCTTCTGTTGATGGACCACTTTGACCTAGTTTCCATGATGGAGGCTGACAAACTCCTGGGGCTGGTGAGGGCAACTGTTTGTGCCCTGGACTCTAGCCTATTCTGTCTTCTAAAATCATGAAAAACACATCAAGGAATCCTTAGTATCTATTATAAATCAATCACTAATTCAGGGCACTTTCCCTCAACTACCCAAAGACGAGGTTATCCATCTGCTACTAAAAAAAACACACATCCCTACAGAAAAATGATGTAGCCAATTATCACCCTGTCTCTAATCTGCCCTTCCTAGGCAAAGTGGTTGAGAGAGCAGTAGCAACTCCAGGTCTTCTTGGATAATTCATCTGCCTTAGATCCTTTTTAGTCTGGGTTATGAAATGGAGATGGCTGTGTTGTCTTTAGTGGATGACTTCTGTAGACAAAAGTCAGGCCTCCCTGTTGCTCTCATCGGACGTATCTCCTGCCTTTGGCAAAGCGAAACATGCCATCTTGCTGAGTCACCTGGAAGCAGAATCAGGCATCAGGGGTTGTGTGTTGGACTGGTTCAAATCATTCCTCATGGACCAGACCCAAAGAATTGTCATTGGAGAACAGTTATCATGAGGATGGGACCTATCCTGTGGGGGTCCCACAGGGTACAATCCTATCCCCCATGCTCTTTGATCTTTATGTAAAGGAAGCCATTAGGCCAAATCATTCATAGTTTTGGGGGTGGCTGTCATCAATATGCAAATGATACAAGGCTGTATGTATCCGTATCAAAATCTCCTGGTGATGCAGTAGAGGTCCTAAAATGCTGCCTGTTGATTAGATTTCTGGCTGGTTCTATTTATTTATTTATTTATTTATTACTTTCGTCTTACTATCCCGCTCTAATCCCCGAAGGGGTCTCTGAGCGGCTATACAGTTATCCATTATCCCTATCTAAGGCCACAATTCATCAGGGGTGGGGACATCCCTACCAGCACCCAGTGGAGGGGGGGGGTTCTTTCCTCGGGTCGGCTTTTTTTCTTTCAGCTGCGGCTTCTGGCTCCTCTCTTTTTCTGGCGGTCCTCTTTTCGCGGCGGATCGGTGGGCCCCTCTGGCGTGCGGCATGCTTGGCACGGTCCTGGCTCTGTCCTTTACGGTTCCGCCCGCCTGCGCCGCCACGCTCACACGTCGTCCTGGCTCCGCCTTCTCCGCTGCCGTCAGGTTCGCCACTGATGTTTCCGCTCGCTGCTGCCGCCGCCGTTCACCTTCCGCCGAAACCGGCCCTCCAACGACCCCCGGAATGGGGGAGGGTGCCCCCTACCTTCTAAGGTAGGTTCCCAATTTATCTACTCGCGCTTTAGTTGATTAAGGGCGCTTTCGAACCGCTGGGTTGGCGGGAGCTGGGACAAAGGGCCAGGTGCTCAATCTGGCCACAGTGGGTATCGAACTGCTACAGCAGTTCGTAGATGTTATTACAGCAGGTGTTTAACCACCTGCGCCACCGCTCCCTAAAACCCATTGTTTACTGACCCTTCCATCCTGTTGATCATATTGATTCACTCTTGTTAATTTTTTTTGGTTAAATTTCTACAGAGTTGGAAGGGGCCATACAGGCCATCTAGTCCAACCCCCTGCTCCATCCAGGATCAGCCTAGAGCATCCCTGAGAAGTGTTTATCCAGCCACTGCTTAAAGACTGCCAGTGAGGGGGAGCTCACCACCTCCCCAGGCCACTGATTCCACTGCTGCACAACTCTTATTGTAAAAAAGTTTTTTCTAATATCCAGGTAAAGAACATCAACAGCATTCCCTCGATCTGGTAAGCTTGTCACTTGATCAAAGAAGGAAATGAGGTTGGTTTGGCAGGACCTGTTGGGGACAAATCTGTGCTGACTTCCCTGGATCACCAAGTTGTCCTTTAGATGCTCACAGATTGATCCCTTTAAAATCTGCTCCAGTATCTTCCCTGGAACAGAGGTCAGACTGACTGGCCTGTAGTTTTCTGGATCATCCCTCCTCCCGTTTTTGAAAATTGGGATGACATCTGCCCTCCTCCAGTCTTGTGGCACATCTCCCTGTTGGAAATGTATGTGTTTACAAGGTCTGACAATCCAGTCATTATAGGGTTAACTTGTTTACCTAGTATTGCTATTGTTTAGACTGACCTGGAAGGGAAACCTGGCAATAGAGCCAATGGGGAATTAGCCCGGGAAAAGTAACGTCTGTTGTGATAAATGACTGGTTGTTTGTTCCAGGTGACTTCCTTTCTAGGGGTCGAGAAGAAGGACAGATTCTCCATTACCTGTATGTTTAGTGTGTGGCTATGTATTAAGAAGTAAGCAGTAGAAAATGTAGCTGTTAGATGTTTTGTTTATTTGTAGGTTTCCTATGTACCTTTTACCCGTAGAAATAAAGGTTTTTAAATGCAAAGAAATCTCTTCTTTCCAATAGAGCAAGATCCATTGATACTCTGAGTAATTTAAATACTTTTGACTATTTTACAACACTCCCATCCTCCAAGAAGTCTGGAAGATGATGGACAAATGCTCTGCAAGCTCTCTAGAAAGTTCTCTGAGCACTCTTGGGTGCATACCATCTGGCCTGGGGGATTTGCCTTGCCTACTACCATCCCTAGATAAGCCTGTTCTCTTTTTCTCGGTAAACGTCTGTGGAATCCGCACTACTATATATCACTGCCTGTTATACAAATGAACTGCAGTCCAGCATATCATTGCATGGGAAGCAAGAGTTAGAATAGTGAGGGAAAATGGCATTTTCCCTCCAACAAAACAACAGAGGTTTATTTCTGGGGGGATGTGATTTCCTAATAAGCAAAGCAATGCCTCCTGGGGAAAATATCTGGATCCCCCCCAACAGCTGAATAAACCTTGCATATTTTAATGCTAAAATGATAGTCTGGAAAAGCCCATAGAAATTATGACTGAAATCCTTCAGACTGGATTAAATGGGGAAATGAAATAAAACCAGAATATATGCAGAGAAAGGGGGGGAAATAGCTGGGGCAAGAATGTAAAAGTCACGGCTATTTCTGATACAAAAATAAAAGGAAGAGGATGGGAACAAACAATATTGCAGGAAGTCTGAGACACAAAATTTAACTATCCGATCCGAAGTAATCCAAAATAGGGGCGAAGTAAATGAATTAATGTGACCAATGACACATTGAGCCTTAGAAGACTGTGACATCTTGACATGGAAATCCAATTGCTTAAGCTCCCCTTCATTTTTTCTTTTCTTTCTATGTCTGCTGAAACAGAAGTACTCATTTTTCTACAGGCAGCCAACCCCCCAACCCCTTTCCATTTTGTTGTTATTTTCCAGTCCAGAAGAGTTTCAGGTAATGCAGCCCTCCCCCCAAAAAAACCTCATGCCCCATAAAACCTCTAAGACTTTTACAACATTTGTTAACTAATTTGGAATTTACAGCCACTTTCAGCTCCCTTCGCCTCCCTCCTGAATCTCTTTGAGTCATTCTAGCCTCTGTTGTACCAAGGACAAACAGTTCTGTCAAAACATTTCAGGCAAGTTTTGAAAAAATACTTTCAAATACAAATATTGACCTGAAGTGTTTTTAACAGAATCTAAACAATGCTCCGATTGCTTCTGTTTTCTTATCTTCCTAATCTCTCAACCATGCCCCCATTCCGCTCCCAAAGAAATTAGAACAGCAGTAATTTGGTGATCAAAAAGCAAACATGGACTTTACAATTACCAAGAGAGAGAACTGACCAAGAGAGAGATCTTGGAGTCGTAGTAGATAACTCAATGAAAATGTCTAGACAGTGTGCAACTGCAGTAAAAAAAGCCAACACAATGCTGGGGATTATTAGGAAGGGAACTGAAAACAAATCAGCCAGTATCATCATGCCCCTGTATAAATCAATGGTGCGACCTCATTTGGAGTACTGTGTACAGTTCTGGTCACCACACCTCAAAAAGGATATTATAGCATTGGGAAAAGTGCAGAAAAGGGCAACTAGAATGATAAAAGGGTTGGAACACTTTCCCTATGAAGAAAGGTTAAAACACTTGGGGCTCTTTAGCTTGGAGAAACGACAGCTGAGGAGTGACATGATTGAGGTTTATAAGATTATGCATGGGATAGAGCAGGTAGAGAAAGAAGTACTTTTCTCCCTTTCTCACAATACAAGAACTCATGGGCACTCAATGAAATTGCTGAGGAGTCGTGTTAGAACGGATAAAAGGAAGTACTTCTTCACCCAAAGAGTGATTCACACATGGAATTCACTGCCACAGGAGGCTACAAGCATGGACGGCTTCAAGAGGGAATTGGATAAACATATGGAGCAGAGGTCCCTCAGTAGCTATTAGCCACACGGTATAGATAGGAACTCTCAGTCTGGGGCAAGTGATGCACTGTATTCTTGGTGCTTGGGGGGGGGGGCAACAGTGAGAGGGCTTCTAGTGTCCTGGCCCCACTGCTGGACCTCCAGGTGGCACCTGGTATTTTTGGCCACTGTGTGACAGAGTGTTGGACTAGATGGGCCATTGGCCTGATCCAGCATTGGCTTCTCTTATGTTCTTAACTGTCCAACAGCTCCATGGTGCTCATGTCTCATGCACCTCTTCCATTCATTTCAATGGTCCTTGTGGAGGAGACTTTCCTGCAGAATTATGCCTCTAATGTTTTATGTGCTTGATGAGTAATAAAAATTATTACAGACACTTGCAAAACCAGGAGTAAATAAACTGTACCCTCTAGTTTCTGTGGAATAAGATGTACTGTGTTTTCTTTTCTATACCAACCCTATGGCAGAATTGCATACTGCAAATTGAAAAAGAAATGAAGGTGCAGCTACAGCCGCAAATCCACATATGCTCAGCATTGTAATTTATTTTAGTCATTGCAGCTGCTATGGTTACCAATTGTGCACTTGGTGACTTCTGTTGTTCTGCCAGTATAGCAGTGTTGTTATAGATTGTGTAACAGAAGCCAAATAAATCCTAGGGGCAGCTAGCAGATATGACTAATGTTCAAAGGAATAAATGCCTGACAGGTGGGAAGGGGCAGAATTCTAGAGCCAGTGTTCCACGGCATTCAGTGGACTTCTATAAAATTACATATAGCAAACAAACAAAAAATGCTCACTATTATTCATCTGCAATCCACAATGTAGTTACTTCAGAGTATTCCCATTAAAAATATCTGGTACCAAAGGGGAGTCCCCTCAGTTGGTGTGCATGGACAAATGGAGCTCAGAACTGGTAAAAAACAAAACAAAAGGAGGGAGGGGGCTGTTTTTCCATTGCCCCCAGCTGTGGGATTTCAACAAACAGGTGTCCACAGCTATGGTTCTTTGGCCATTCAGGACTCCAGACAAGAGTCTGTTTGAAAACAACAGAAACCAACAGTGGAAAGATAACACTTTCCTTGCTTCCCTTAGGTAGCAATGTTGAGGGCACATTGCATGGCACTTGTGGAAATATCAGAACTGTATAATAATCAGAACTGTCAGACTGTTTAGACAACTGTGTCCCTCTGCATATGTACTTCCTCCTGTTGAGCCTTCTGGTCAGCCGGCACCTTCCTGGGCTTCGGGCAAAACAGAACCATGTCATCTTAAATACATAAGAGACGGGGCTTCAGGGAAGGATGACAAGCCTATCACCACAGGGTTAAGAGTAGGTAGGGCAAGGATCATAACTGTTAAAGTTCATCTTTTACCACATTGAACATGTGGTAGAAGCACTGCCTTTTCATTTCACCCAATAATGCTAGAAACCTGGTATGTGCAATAGACTTAAGGGTCAACCCACACAATACTTATTCCAGATTTGCTTTTCTGTAATTACATTCTTTGGTACCACATCAGAATCCATTATCTGAGAACTGTAGCTCCAAATTCAGGATCCAGACTTAGTCATAAGTAGTTTCCATTCAGGTTCTGTTTCATATGGCATGCGAGTGTTTATTCACAAAGAATTTTCATGCTTTTTTAATGAACCCCAACTCCACACTGTCAAAGAGTGGTGCCGGCAACAGAATATTCTTATTTAGAAGAGGAGGAGAAAACCCTTTCATACCTTGAACTCAGTGGCATAAAGATTACACCACAAATGAATTCCCATTGATTTAAATACAAGTACAGAGGCAAATGCTTAAATCAATGCAGTCCCATCTACAGGGTACAAATATGATACAATATAAATGAAACCAAGGTGGACTATTAATAAAAATGAAGTGAATTATACAGACTGTCACTGTTAATTTCCAGTCCTTCTAGTAACTAGAGTGATACCTTAAGATGCCATTAATTATAGACAGAGAGACTTCTTTCTTAACCAGAACATTAATGTCAGCCACCGGCCAATGAGAACAACTGGAGGCGGCTAATCTATATATGTCTGTGGTACAATGGACAGAGTCTTACAGCTAGATATGGGAGATCCAGGTTTTAATAATTGTTTCCTGGGTAACTGTCTCTTAGTGTAATCAAAATCACAGAGTTGTTATGGAGCTAATCTCCCTTATATATATAAAAGCCGAATGGTAGTGGCACTTCTCTAGAACATTCCACACGCTCCAGAATTGGTTGGCGCCCTGGTGTGTCACTCAGAATCTGTCCCTATCCACCGGCTGAATTGCTTGAGTCTCGCCTCCAACATTCTAAACAGTTTGCTGTTCCTCTCCTCTGGAGAAAATGGTGGACTCAGTGTCATTATACCCTGCTGAGGTCGCCACAGCAAATTGACACTGAGTGTCCAAGGCTGGGGCACCCGCCCAGAGCATGGGACATGCTGACGCCCTGTCACCTGCTGCTCCGTTCCTGCAATCCTGACCCTGCTCCTGCACACCAGATCCTGCTCATGGAGGAACTTCCCGACTGCCCACTGCAGATAACTGATGTGTCCCACCACACCGTGAAGGACTGTGTCCTCTCCTGGATTTTGAACTCAGTGGCGAGGGGCTAACCCACCAGCTGGGTGGGCCTGGATTTTGCAGTTTTCTCCTCCCACCGGGACAAGTTATCAGCCCACAAGGGTTGCCCACTGTGGGGGAGCCGGGTGGTGGTGGCCGCTCCTTTGCCCCAGCAAGTGCTATCAGCTCTGCATGAGACACATCCCAGAATTGTGCGGATGAAAGCGCTGGCCCGGAGTTACATGTGGTGGCCAGGCATGGACAGTGAGATAGAGGCCTGGGAAGCGCTGCTAGGCCTGCCAAGAAAGCCGACCCAAACCGCCCAGGGCACCAGTGTAGCAGTGGGAGTCCACCCACAACCCGTGGTCCTGAGTACACTTGGACTTTGCTGGCCCCTTCCAAGGGCAAATATTCTTCATCTTGGTGGACTCATACACCAAGTGGCTGGAGGTAGTGCCTGTTGCCTCCACCTCCTCCAAAGCAGTGATCTGGGCCCTCAGACATATCTTCAGCACACACAGCCTGCCCAACATGGTAGTGACTGACAATGGGACAGCCTTCACCTCGGGAGAATTCCAAGAATTTATGGGCTGCTCCCTCATCTGGCACATCCACTCCACTCCTTTCCACCCGGCCACCAACGGACAAGCAGAGAGGATGGTGTGGATGATGAAGGAGTCATTCTGGCGGATCATCCACGGACACTGGGACCATAGACTCGCAGCCTTCCTTTTTGGCCACCAGGGGACCCCAAGTGCCACCACTGGCACAGCCCAGCCCAGCAGAACTCCTCATGGACAGGTGCCTAACCACCCGAATGGAGAGACTGCACCCAGATTGCGCCCCTGAGCATTGCCAGGCAATGGAGAACCAGGAAGCACCCAGAGGATTTTTCCCCAGCGATTCCATCTACACAAGGAACTTTTCCAGCGGTCCTGCCTGGGTTCCTGCCCAAATCATCAGAGTTACTGGACCTCTGTCATACGAGGTATCGACTGACAATGGTCAGGTTCTCCGTAGACACATAGACCAGCTCTGCCACCATCTATTTCCAGTTGACCCAGAATCACCAGCAGCAGCAGCGGAAGACTACAATGAGGGACCATCACAACCACAGGAGCCAGAGACCACGAGTGAGTTTCAGCCCAACAGTGCACAGCCCAAACACCAGGGGGGTGAAACACCAGACCAATTGGCCATGGACTCTCCAGACATCATGCCAGCCCCATAGCCTTCTGCCAGCACTGTGCCAGCAATGGTGGGCTCAGATCCTGTAACCACGACCCCTCAGCCAGAGCCATGACGTTCAACCCAAAAACATCGCCAACCAGTATACCAAAGAGGCTATGTCTGTTAAGGTGTTTTGGAACTTAGTGGGGAGGGGTGTTATGTACGGAGCCTAAGCCATCCCTGGATGTGGACCTCATACTGGGTGAGCTTGCGCCCCAAGAACAATAGCTGGCCAGGATCCTGGAATTGACCTATAGATAAGCAGTGTAATGTAAATAGCCTATCCTTGGGAGTGGGTGGGGGTGGGGTGGGGTGTTTGCATGCTTTATAAGCAGAGCTCAAACCCTGCAGGGTTTCCTTGTTGTGTTCCTGGAATCACTAAATAAACTAGAGCTGATCACTGCAATGCGTCCAGAACCCAGTATTTAACACCCTCCATCTCTTTCTCTCTCTGTGCAAGCTGACAACTACTTCCTCCTCATCCTCTTTCCTGGGCCCTTCTTAAAACTCTCTCCAGCAGGGGGGAAATCCCACCTCCCTGGCTTTGCTGTCCAGTAATCTTTCTTCTTCCTAGAGGCAGTGGGAAGGTGTTGAGCAGTTCTTCATTTGTCTGCCCCTCCTAGCTTGAGGCAGGCTCTATCAGCTGAGGTGGGCCAGTCTCCAAGATATGGCAATGGGCTCCACAGCAGCATTTATGTCCACACAGAAGGGCTGCAGCGCCATGTCTTTGTCCAGGCCTGTAGCCAGGATTTTTTAATTGAGGGAGCCTTTAAATAAGTCAGGGGGCACCCCGCACAGACCCCTGCACACACCTCCAAGGGAGCGCCTGGGCTGGATGGGAAGGCAGGGGGCCTTGGCAGTAAGTCAGGGGTCCGGGCCCCAAGATGCCCCACTGTCGCTATGGACCTGTCTTTGACTCTCCTGTGGTCTTTGGAAATGGTGGGGCTGGTGACAGTCCCAGTAGAGAATCTGTGGTTGCCTGGCATGGTGGGGCACGTGGTCACAATAATGGCCACAGGTTCTGGCCAGGCCAGGATCCCCCAGCCGCCCGGTGAATCCAGGTGTGGCACCGCTTGACAGTTTTAGTTATTTGACTTCTCAGTTCCAAGACAAACATACCTGACATCAATGCATGGTGACTGCTTTTCTTCCTATTAACCACACTATAGCAAAACCTGAGGAATTATGATTAGAGTCTCAGTGGTCAGCAATTATGCTGAACGTTTGATATAGCACTCCCCCCCCCCAAATAAGACAGAGAAGGAGTAATAAGAAGCCCGTGAAGTAGTCTCAAACACTCACTTTATCAGTGTTCCCCCCTGGACGGATGAGAAAAATCTTTCTTTTTAAGCAATCTCACAAGTTTATTTTCTAAAAGGCTGCTGGCAGGCTGTCACAGGAGAGGAAGATGATGATTAACTGAAATGTCATCAGCCTGTTATTCTTTGCAGAGATGAAATGGATGGGAATTGAGTAACAAACTTCTGCAAATAGATGATAGGAGGGCAGGAGCTCCAATTAACCAAAGCAGATCTCTCGTTTTAATGCGCAGGGTGTGCAGTTGCCATGTTTGTGAGACTCCTCTCCCTCACTGGATCTCATCAATCTTTACACACAAAAAAGGTAGAGGAGGTAAACTCTGTAGAATTTTTCTCTGTAATCTTAAGAAAGCAGAAATGTTGTTCCTTATGAAAATCATTACCCTTTATGAATTTCTAATTATTATTTTGGCGGGCTTAATTTTATTATAACATGCAGGCTTGCTTTGTAGCCCCACTAGCAGCCTTGGGTCAGGAGCTATGTTTTTAGGTCACCTCCATGACTTCTTAGGCCAAATGCTGTCTGAGATTGTGGGAGAGACTCCTTGGTCCTTTCCGCACTTGGCTCTCATCCCTGGTTTTATCAGAGTTCAACTTGGGACACAATACCTTGCATTTATCCCTGGTTATAACAGCATCCGTTTATCCCGGGACAAGTGTGGGACAAAACTGGGGTGACCTCAATGTAATGTGGAAACAAAAAATAACCCGAGATAATTACAGGGGTGAACTTGCGTGTAGTGTAGAATGTAAGTTCAGGGAGAGGGTTGAACCAGGATTTATTTTATTTATTATTTATTTTATCAAATGTATACCATGCTCTCCCCGCCGAAGCAGGCTCAGGGCAGCTTACAGAAGGATTAAAGCACATAATTAACAGTTAAAACAATCCTAAAACCATCTAAAAATGACCAGATATCAAAAATGCTAGTGCATAGAAGTATGGCAATAATAATGTTATATGGTGATGGTGGCAGCAATTCAATGACCTTTCCTACTGATCTGTTCCTTGTTTTATTTCGTATGCAGCAGGCACAGGACTTTGCTGGTGCCTCCGAGGGACAGGGCTTATAATTATTGGGGGCGGCTCCCTAGTTGAAGGCCTGGTAGAAGAGCTCCGTTTTACAAGCCCTGCAAAACTGCATAAGATCCCGCAGGGCCCTGATCTCATCTGGGAGCTCATTCCACCAATATGGAGCCACCACCAAGAAGGCCCTGGCCCTGGTTATAGCCAGCCTGGCATCCTTAGGGCCCGGGAGGGTCAATCGATTTTGGGAACCTGACTGCAGTGCTCTCTGGGGAACATGTGGGGAAAGGCAGTCCCTCAGGTATGTCAGCCCCTGACCATAAAGGGCTTTAAAGGTAAGAGCCAGCACCTTAAAGTGGATTCAGTATGCTATCAGTAGCCAGTGCAATGCTTTCAGCACAGGCTGGATGTGCTCCTGCATAGGGAGGCCCATCAACAGCTTGGCCGCTTCATTTTGCACTAGCTGTAGCTTCTGGATCTGAGACAAGGGCAACCTCATGTAGAGAGCATTACAGTAGCCTAACCTTGAGGTGACCATTGTGAGAATCACTCTTGCCAAGTCGTTGCGTTTGAGGAAGTGAACCAACTGCCTAATCAGCCGAAGGTGATTAAAGACTGACTTGGCAGTGGCTGCTACCTGGGCCTCCATAGTTAAGGAAGCATCCAGGAGCGCTCCCAAACTCCTCACCTCAGACATTGGTACCAACGGAGCCCCATCGAAGGTTGGGAGTGGGATCTCTACCCTCGTCCCGCCCTGGCTCAGGCACAGGACTTCCGTCTTTGTTGGATTCAATTTCAGTCAGCGCAATCTAAGCCATCCAGCCATGGCTTGTAATGCCCGGTCCAGATCTTCTGGTTTAGAGTCAGACTGACCGCCCAACAACAGATAGAGCTGGGTGTTATCGGCGTACTGGTGACATCCCAGCCCATGCCTCTGGGCAATCTGGGCAAGGGGGCGCATATAGATATTAAATACCATCAGGGAAAGCACTGCCAGTCCAGTGGGTGCCTTTGGGATAGCTGCTCCCCTAGTGCCACCCTTTGTCCCCGACCTTGGAGGAAGGAGACAAGCCATTGCAAAGCAAACCCCTGGACTCCAGTGTCATTGAGGCAGTGAATCAGTAGCTGATGGTCAACCATGTTGAATGCTGCTGACAAGTCCAACAACAACAGCACTGCCGATCCACCCCGATCCAGATGCCTCCGGAGGTCATCTGGGAGGGCAACCAGTGTCATCTGCATCCTGTGGCCTGGGTGAAAACTGGACTGGAAGGGATCTAAAATAGAAGGGCCATCCAAAAAGCTCTGTAACTGGATTACCACAGCCCTCTCTATAATCTTGCCCTAATAGGGCAAGTTGGAGACCAGCCGGTAGTTTGCCAGTTCGGCTGGGTCCAAGGCTGGTTTTTTCAGGTGGACCACTGCTTCCTTGAGTGCCCCAGGGAACAGTCCCTCTGAGATTTAAGGTGTAGTGTGGAAAGGACCCTTCTTGTCTGATATGAAAACTGAGAAATTAAGATCATATTACTGGCAATCAGGGCACTAAACTCATGAGGAAGTAGCGAGGTTCCCCAGAGTACTTGAATAGTTCTGTTCGGTGGCTTCCTGAGAATTTATCAAAATTCAGGCCATTATTACTGCAGAACAATAACACAGAACAATTATCTACCTCTTAAGACCATCCAGGAATCTGCCTTGCAATGCAACCTTCCCTGGAGACCTAATCACAATGAAACCATCTTTTAGCCTTTGTTAATCAGGCATGCCTCAATCATCACACCCAGCGGATTCTATCATCCTGCCTTCCCCATTACCTCCCCAGCTGGCACCCATCACTCCCTCCCCCCATGTCCATATTAGTCCATCTTCTGCTTTACCTTTACAAAAATCCAAACCAGCCAGTAACAGCCAGGATTCTGACTTTCCCCCAATCACAGCAAGAATTTCGCTAAGGTTTCAAAAATGGCACCAACAGGTTTTGTTCCCAGTAGTAAATATCTGAGGAAAACAGGATAAAAATAACATCCCGGTGAGGGAGAAATTAGATTTAATCTGATCCCCAAGGATTGCTCCTCCAGTACTGAAATCAATGGACATACGGTAGACCTCTTCCTCTTCACGTGTTCCCTTCCCCTCACTACTTGGGAACTCCTTCAACCACATTAGGACTTCTGGATCAGGCAACATAAGGAACTCTACTCTGCTTTTCTAAGCCTCCCACCCTTCTTTCTTCCCACATCTCATCCCTTCACTGATGTCCTGCTCAGAGAGAACCTGCATCCCCCCACACACACATTTTCTCTATGGGAGGATACTGTACACTCATACTGTACACTGAGAGTGGCTTCTGAGTTTCTAGATTATCCTGAGGGGAAAATAACTAGCACCACTAGAAAAGCTTCCGCTATGAATCATCTGATTTTCTTGTTTGTTGCTCATTCCCCAAATGTTTGTGTGATTTTGGGGGGCCATCTAGTTATTTGCAGTTCAGCAGTTTCCCCAAATTTAGTATTTTATATTGCTCTTTCAATCTACTTGCATTTCCCTGCTTTTCCTTCTGTTAATTTTATATGTCCAATAAAGATTGAAAGTTAAGTATTGTTTCCCTCACTGTCTGCCATTCTGAGCCCCTCCCTCGGGTATTGCCCAAGTTTGTGTTTGTTTCAAGCACAGACAAAAGATCTCTTGACACAGAAATCTAGGCATGTACGTGTTAACAGGGTCTTCACGTGTACTCTGAGCATTTTTGATAACAGCTTGCCCATTCTCTAAATATTCCATGATTTTTTAAATATTATTTATGCATTTATAGCCAGGGAATCAAAGGAATAGCATGAACTCAGTCCCACGGGAAGTTAATGCCTGATTCAATCAAATGCTTTTTAATTAATTTTTTTGTCAAAGAGGAGAAACCAAATTACAAATTAGTCTATTATACAATTATAACTAGGGATGAGTTCAAGCAACATAGCTGGTATCTTAATTTCAAATACTCATTATAAAGATAATTGTCTTTTGCCACATACAAGTCCAGAGTTAATTTCATTCTCTGTTTTGTGTGATTGTGGATAAAGTCCTGCTGTGTGCGTAGATCTCCACTTATGCATCTTTGGGTCTGAGCACTGAGTATTTTTCTATTCTAATAGGCAGCACAAATGGACAAGTACTGAAATGCCAACACTGGAATGGAGTTGTCAGGTTTACTCTTCCACTTCTAACCTCCTGCATTCCCTGTGGACATTTTGACAGGGGAAATAACAATCTATGCCCATCTGCAAGGCACAGATGGCATACCAAGCATGCCAGAGATCCACAGCAACCCCAGCAACACCCACCAATCAGACGAAGGCAGTTGACAATGCCTCTGAGTGGCATGTATAGGCAGAGCCAATCATGATCCACCAAATCAGCCACTGCCTCTAGATGTCACTCCCACCCCCCATGGAAAGCCAGTGGACAAGGAGGAAAGACCCAGCACAAGCAGAACCCCAAAAGAGGCATATGGCCGAACCCCCCAGCAATAGGGGGAAGCCACCCAAATGGTGGACAGGATGACCACCCCTTCCCTGACAAGGACCTATCTTTAACACAAAAGTGCTGCCCACAGGCAACCGTACCTGCCCTGAGCCACACATACCTTTACCATGGAAAAGTAAAAAAAGATTGATGAAGAACCCACAGTCCTCCAAACCCAAGCTCAGCATCCTAACAATTAAACCAAGATGGCAGGTTCTAAGGAGGCATGCCTTGAGACATCAATAGCTTTATGCAGTAGCCAAATTGCTCACTCACAACTTTAATGCCAGCAGCTCAAAAAGTAGAATTTTTGCTCACAAGACTCCACAGCTTAGAAGGAACATTGAACACCAGCTACAGCAGACCAGGCAGAGACTATTGTATAGATAGGCAAGGTTCAGTGGAAAGGCACTGGGATAGCATGGCTAGGACTCCTGGGTCAATTCTCACATGGGGAGAGGTGAGAGGCAGGCAAAACCCCCAGAGCTGATGTTTTGCTCCTGCGAACCTCAAAAGGAGGAACAGAACAGCCCCACTGATGAACCACCCAGGAGATCAATTTTGGCCAAAATGCCCTCGATGCTGTACCCATGGCAGTAGTATGGTTGATGCTTGCCCTGGGTCCCCTGCTCCTGCACTACCAAGGTGCATGGATTATCAGACACCAGCAGTCCTGTGAAGGGGCATGGGACCCAAAGGTATATTTCTGTCAGCAATTACATTGTAAGACTTGCATACTGTACCACAATTTTACAAGACTTCAGGGAACAGATTCTATTAAAGCATCACAAAACAGGACAGAGAAGCAGGTATTCTGGAAGAGGTTTTCACTGAGTTTTCTATGCCTGTTTTTAAGCCAGCAACAGTGGAAGAGGAAGTTCAGGTATTTCCAGTTGCTTCTGAGGATATTTTTCCTGAAAAAAGGCTCTGTGCTTTAATGGCTTTGTTATTGACAACAAAGTGGCAATCCTGACTGGCAATTGACTTTGGCTTGGTTTCTGACTGTGCTGCCTATTGACCCTGTTGACCCAATTTGTTCATTATTTTTATTGAATTTGTCGTCCATTTTGTGATCATAATTTTGATGCACATTTTTCATGGATTGCTTGGCAGCTATGGTTCATATGATGGGACTCAGGGAGAAATCCCACTCTTACCACTGAGTGCTGTTGAAGGGGGAAGGGGATGTGGTACCCTTACTGTAGGCATCAGGAAGTGGAAGTTGAGATGTTATGGCTGTGGCCACAGCATGAAAGCACACAGCTACTTAACATATAGCAGAACCTGGATGCAGACGATGACATACCTTTCCTGTACCCCACCCTGCAAGCCACTGCTGATGCTTTATCCTTATCATATAAGATGATAAATTTGCATGCTAGGAACTATTCATATGTATTTTGATGCCATATATAGTAGAATAGCAAAATGTGTTACCTCTTAAAGAAAATAATTGAACTGCACTACAAAACTGAATGTTGCACCAACACGGGGTGTATTGGTATTAAACAGAATTACAATAGATGTGAAGTGAAGGACATAAAAACATGAGAAGAGCCCAGTTGGATCAGACTGATGGTCCATCTAGTCCAGCATCCTGTTTCACACTGTGGCCAATCAATTGCCCACAAACAGGCCTTCCCTGATGTTGCCTCGCCTCCTAGTCCTAGCACTGATATTTGTAGGCTTACTACTTCTGGGCCTCGTGGTCTCTTTAGTCAGGAGAGATCCTTCATAAAGTTGTCTAATTCCCCTTTAAAGCTTTCTATTTAAGTGGCCATCTTTAATATCCACTGGCACAATTTAATTACTTGATGAGTTAAAAAAAAGTGCTTCCTTTAGTCCATCTGAAGCCTATTGCTCCTGAAGATAGCTCAAGACAAGCACTCCCTGATTACAGTCTCCATCCCCCAGCCTGGTACCTTAGGTGGTCATCAGGGGCCCTTGTCCCTCAGTTCACCACTGATTATTGTGTATGTATCGCCATAGCATGAGGGCTAGTACGCTTTACAAGTCTGCTTATGCAGGCAAGAAAAATCTTTCATAGTAGGACCTGCATGCAACCCTATGCACATCTACATTGGAGTAAGTCCCATTAAACTTACTTCTGAATAAATATGCATAGAAGAAGGCTACAGAAAAGATTTTACTATGTAACTCAGGGAAGTTAATATAGAATGTAATGCCATAGCATTGAACTGCATTCTCTAGAGGGCAGTCCCAAAGAGTGATTTCCACAGTGGTTGTCGCTGTCTTAGTGGTATTGATGCCTGAAAGTCTTTTAGGCATGGCTAAGAATGAAAAGAATCCCCTAATTTAATTTTCTTGCCAGCTTTCAATCAGCCTTTGTTCCTCCATGGCAAAATTAGATCATGATTGTTTATTGATGAGGAGTTCCTGTTTCTTCCTTGCATCAACTCCTCTTGAAAAGCTACAATGGACAGCCTGTTGCAAAAGAATCTACAGCAAGTCCAGGTGGTATGATTCACTGAGAATCCAGAGCTCAATTCTAGTCCAGTAGCATTAACATAAAAAGACCAATAAGAGTTGCGGAGTATAAGATTTCAAGAGTCAAAGCTCCCTTCATCAGATATATGAAGGGAGCGTTGACTTTCAAAAGCTTATAACCTGAAGTCTTGTTGGTCTCAAACTTGCTACTGGACTGGAATCTAGCTGTTCTACTGCAGACCAACATGACTACACTCTGAAACTATAGAGACATCTAGTTATTTACATGTCTCTGTTTGTTTAGAACATTTTTATGCCATCTTTGCACCCAACTATGGGTCTCCAAGATGGTAAACAATCAACACCATGAAAATAATCTTTTAAGAATATATATAATAAAAATAAACACATATACAATTAAAAGACATAACGTAGAGGGTCAACGAGGGAATGCAAAACAAAACAGATAAGTCTTCACCCACTGGCAGTTGATAGTGACCAAGAGGGACTGACAAATCTCTCTGGGGAGGAATTCCATAATTTTGATGCCATGACTGAGAAGGTGCTTTCTTGGGTTGTCATCTATCTTTCATCAGATGGCGAGGGCACCCAAAGAAGGTCTCTTGAGGATGACCACAGTGATCAGGTAAGTTCATATGAGTGTAGGGATTACACTCATATGAAGTTCATATGAGTGTTCCTTAATTTATCTAAGACTTCTTTTCTTCTTTAGCTAGATTCCCTCCATAGACACTTATTTTATACTAATACTCCATCTTCTTCCCAACCTAGAAAGGAAAGTTGAACAGGGTTGTCTCCAAAACTGGGTGCTGCAGAGAAGCCTCTGCAACAGAAGGAAACCCTCCTCCCTCTGATCGGAGGTCTTGAGGGGGCACATCCTTCACCTCCTTGCTATGCCGTTGGTTTAACAATTCCATTCCTGTTATCTATTTTCCTTTATTATAATTCACATTTATCCTATCTATTAACTCTAACTTGCTCTACATACTAACATACTAACATGCTAACTCTAACTTACTTAGTGAATTACTTTCTCCCACTCTGCTACCAAACATAATATCTCAGTTAAAACACTTCCGTTCCTTAATTTAGTTACTGCATCTACTAGATTTTTCCCTGTAGTCTCATTAAAAGCTGTGAACATTTTGTTTTCCAAATTGATGACTAAATGTCCCAGGGGCAGCCATCTGTACTGAATTCCTTTATCTCTGAGGATTTTCACTGTTTCCCTGATATTTATTTATTTATTTATTGTTAGATTTGTACCCCACCCTCCCCGCAGAGCAGGCTCAGGGCAGCTTCCAAGTCACATAAATACAGAATAAAACATACATAGTTAAAACACAACAGTGAAAAATAATACAAGACAAAGTGCTGGCAGCGATCAAAATTCAATTAGGTGGAATACTTTCAAATGGATTTCCAACAGTGCTAGATGTTCTTCTGCTCGTCGGCTCTTATAACAGCTTCTCAATGATAATACTAGTGGGGAGCGGTGGCACAGTGGGTATATCCCACTGTCTTAACATCCGAACTGTGTTAGTTCGAGCCCCACGCTGGTGTGAGCAGCCCAACAGTGAGCAGCTGTTGTCCCCAGCTCATCGTCCACTCAGCTTATCCACAACAGCAAACGTCTGCAAGCAACAAGCCCTGCATCTGGTCTGAACTTATTAGTGAAATTAGGACTTAAAACTCCAGAGGATGCTGACAAGAGAAACTCAAAAAGGAAGCTGCAATTTAATGCAACTCCACCCAAAGAAAGCAAAATTCCAGTAGCATCTGCAAGAAGGAATACAGATCGCTGACTTTAGTTATTATAAATGTATTTTGTTATATTTATTTATTGTCAGATTTGTTCCCTGCCCTCCCCGCAGAGCAGGCTCAGGGTGGCTTCCAAGTCACATAAATACAGAAAAAAATATATATAAGAAATTAAAATGAATATATTTTGTCTTCCCTATCCCCTATGAACATTGTTAGTCCCCTGTCTAAAATGTGTAACTGTGCATCGCTTTGAGCCCACTGGGGAAAGCGATTAATAAATTGAAAGTATTATTTAAAAAATACTAGATGTTTTTCTGCTCAACAGCTCTCCTGGCAGCTGCTCGATGGTAAAATTATGGGCCAGGCACTACAGGGGCGGCAGCCCCTAATTAAATGCCTGGCAGAAGAGCTCCGTCTTGCAGGCCTTGTGGAACTGAGAAAGGTCCTGCAGGGCCCTGATCTCCTCTGGGAGCTCATTCCACAAGGTAGGGGCCGCCACCAAGAAGGCTCCAGCCCTAGAAGCAGCTAGCCTGGCCCTCCCTCTTGCATTAATTACCTCAGATGGAATGTCAGGAAACAGATATACAATTATGTCCTCCAGGCTCAGTCCTTGCTTGCCTCTCGCAATTGCAAAAAGTTATTTTTTTCATCTGTAGCAGTTTCAACTCGACAATAATGTCTGGGGAAGCATTTTCAGGAGCCTTTTTGGAGATGTTTAGCTGAGAGGCAAAGCTGACGATCCCTTCAGGAGATGCTGCTTCTCCTGCTGCGAGAAGGATTTGAGTCAGTCATTTGTTTAAAGCTGCAGTGAGATCTTCTTTTTCACAAAAGTTTAGATACTCCACGAAGTTTGGCTTTTTTTCTCTCTCAGCTTTGTTTCCTGGAGGATAATCTTATTCTTGGCCCACATCTCAAACTCCTTAAATTCTTTGATGTCTTCTGCATTCTTCTTTGCCGACTGATGTGCTGATTCAGCTTTCCTCTCTGTCATTTTCAAGGCTGCGGTAAATTCGTCTAATTTCTTATTTATTGGCTCAATTGTTTGAGCAATCCAAGTTCCTTTTTTAATTGTCCATCCTCTCCACTTAGTGACTTTATATCATTCTTAATTTCATTCCTTATCTCTGTTAGGACTTGCAATATCACAGTCTGTTCGCTTTGGTCGGGGTTACTCCCCCTCGCCACCATTTCCTCTAACAGAGAAGCCTCCAGGTCTGAGTCATCTGAGAGTTCTATGTCAATATTATTCTTTTTAGGAGGTCTATAAGGAGGATTTTTGGCACACTTCTTTGCTCTAGTCCTTCCCATACCTGGCATTGATATTTTTTTCCAGTCTAGGCTGTGTTTTCTGTAAGCAGAGCTCTAATTTTCTGCTGGAATAGCAGGAGCTGGAATGAATGCAGCCAACCAGAAAGCTCAGGCCTGAAAGAAGATTGGAAAGGATCCAAACAGTCTTAATCATCCTGCCATCTTGCTCAAGAATTGCACATTTGAGATTGGGCAATACTTGTTCAAATCTCCTGGTTCCAGAACTTCCTTTAACCACCTCTCTCAAGCAGCCATTTACTTTCTTCTAGACCCTCCCAGCAGATTTTGAGCAAAACTCTATGTTTTGATGATGATTTTACCATAGAGTTTTGCCCAAAGTCCAGAGCATCACCCCCAACATCACCCACATGCCGACGTCACTTCGGGGTGAAGCAGGCATGTTGTGTGTGACATCACTGTTTTGGGGGAATGCGGGGCAACATCACTTTCCATTCCCAGAACATCCTCCCCATTCCCCCACTGGCGGGCAAAAGGGACCTGGCAACCTGAAACAACTGGCTTTTTCCATGTAATGTATAAACAGCTAGGCATCTGGATGATGATAGGGACATCTTAATGGTGACTCACACACACACAAGCACACTGGGTCTGTCTTAGCAAAGGAAACTATTAGGTTAGCATGATTTATTTATTTATTTATTTTTGAAATTTCTATCCCGCCCTCCCGCCGAAGCAGCTCAGGGCGGCTTACACACAACTTTAAAACCAGCATAAATATATACATAAATTACAATTCAATAAAATTCCAAATAAATACAGTTAAAACCATTTAGATGTGGCGGTATCATGTAGTAAAGTGCAAGTGCAGCACAGCCGATGAAATCATTCTTACTGAAATGCCCGGTGAAAAAGCTCCGTTTTCACGGCCCTGCAAAATTGCTGGAAGTCCCACAGTGCTCTGATCTCACTAGGGAGATCATTCCAGAGTGGAAGCAGCAGCACCAAAGAGAATGCCCTGGTCCTAGTTACTGCCAGCTTGGCACCCCTAGGCCCAGGGAGGGCCAGGCAGTTTTGTGTTCCAGATCGCAGTGCTCGCTGGGGGACATGTGGGGAAAGGCAGTCAAAGGTCAAAACCAGCACCTTGAAGTAAATCCGGAATGCTACTGGCAGCTAGTGCAACGACTTCAGCGCAGGCCAGATGCGCTCCCACATAGGGAGGCCCATCAACAACCTGGCTGCAGCGTTCTGCACCAGCTGCAGCTTCCAGAGTTGCCCCAAGGGCAGTCCCATGTAGAGAGCATTGCAGTAGTCCAACCTCGAGGTGACCATAATGTGGATCACTGAAGCCAGATCATTGCATTCGAGGAAGGGGACCAACTGCCTAATCAGCCAAAGATGGTAAAAGGCTGTCTTGGCAGTGGCTGCTACCTGGGCCTCCATTGTCAGGGAAGCATCCAGGAGCACTCCCAAACTCCTGACCCTCGACGCTGGCACCAACAGCGCCCCACTGAAGGCCGGTAGTGGGACCCCTAGCCCCGAACCGATCTGATTCAGGCAAAGGACCTCTGTCTTCATCAGATTCAATTCCAATTGACTCATCCTAAGCCATCCCGCCATGTCCTGCAGCACCCGGTCCAGCAGCACCGCCGTCCCGTCCCACCTCCGGAGGTTATCTGTGAGGGCGACCAGTGCTGTCTCCGTCGCATGACCCGGGCAGAAGCCAGACTGGAAAGGATCCAGCATAGAAGTGTCATTCAGAAAGCTCTGCAACTGTATCGCCACCGCCCTCTCTATTAATTTGCCCAAATAGGGCAAATTGGAAACCGGCCGATAGTTGGCCAATTCGGCCAGGTACAGAGATGGTTTCTTTAGGAGAGGGCGGACCATCGCTTCCTTGAGAGTCCCTGGGAACAGCCCCTCAGAGAGGGACCTGTTGATAATATCCCTAAGGGTGCCTCACAACCCCTCGCTGCCAGCTTTAATTAGCCAGGAGGGGCAAGGGTCAAGGCTGCATGTGGTTGGGCATACGGTTGAAATCAGTCTGTCAACTTCCTCTAGGCTGAAACAATCCAGAATGGGACCAGAAGACGAGCATGGAGCCTCGAGTTCACTCTCTATCTCAAGTGTGGCCGGGAGGTCATGGCGGAGCAACAAGACTTTGTCTGCAAAATAGCTCGCAAAAGCCTCACAGCCTATATCCAATTCCCTAGTATTTTGTCTGCCCTGTGGCAGAGTTGTTAAAGACGGATTCGTTCTATACAATTGTGCCGGGTGTGAGCTTGCAGACGCAATCGTGGCTGCATAGAACTCCCTCTTCGCAGCCTTGGCTGCCATCTCATATGACCTCATAAACGTTCGATAGGATGCTCTTGTTGCCTCATCGTGAGCATGCCACCACTGTCTCTCTAGCTGTCTGAGCATTTCATCAGCCTCAGCTCCTGGGTATACCAAGGAGCCAGCCTTGAGTGAGGGCGCAGAGGGCATCTGGGAGCGATCTCATTGATCGCTGCTGAGAGTCAGCTATGCCAGTCCTCTACTAACTCATCTAGTGAGCCACCAGGGGGCAATGGATCCAGGAGAGCCATCTGAAGCCGCAATGGGTCCATCTGGCTCCACGGGCAAGCCAAAATACACTAGTCGCCCAAACAGGGTTGGGGTGACATATTCACTTGGGCCCTGAGGGCATGGTGGTCCAACCATGGGACTGCTGTGGCAGTGATTCGATCCACTGTAACCCCCGCTGAAGATCAGATCAAGCATGTGACTGGCTCAGTGAGTGGGGACCATTACATATTGGGAGAGTCCCAGCACCGCCATGGATGATGCCAGGTCCACTGCCCATGAGGAGGCCGCATTGTCAGCATGGACATTGAAGTCACCCAGGACTAATACCCTAGGGTGTTCCAACACCCAGCCCGACACGGCCTCCACCAGAGATGGCAGGCTGTCCACCAGCGCGTTTGGTGAACGGTACACCAGCCAGACAGCCAAACTCTTCCCGACTTCCCACACAAAGCTGGCACACTCCATGCCCGTGATCCTCATTGCCGGGAGCACCCTGAAGGAGTAAGCCTCCCGAATGAACAAAGCCACTCCTCCCCCCCGTCCCGTAGTCTGGGATTGGTGAAGGACTGAGAACCCGGAAGGAGCCAACTGGGAGAGGGCAACCATCTCCCCGTCTCATACCCAAGCCTCAGTCACGCACATCAGGTCCACATCCTGCTCCAGTAGGAAGTCCCAAAGGACTGAGGTCTTATTATTTATGGACCTGGCATTGCACAACACCAGTGTTGGAGTGGGGTTTTTAATCCTTGCCCCACTGCCTGCCACCTTTGGGATGGGAAGCAGGCTGGAGGGCGGCCAAGCTTCTCAATTTCTCTGTCCCCTTCCCTTCCAGTTCTGCCTGGTCCCACTGCTATACCTTCCTCTCCCCAGGAGCACTGGGATTCCCTGCCCGGCCATTACTGCGCCTGGTGGTCTTCACCAGCCACACTCGACTCAAGCCACAGACTCACTGACTTAGTTGGCAGGTATCAGAGTCCGCTGCGTACTGACACACTTGGATAGAGAACGCCCCGTTTACAATTAACTGCTTCCTGTTCCTAATCTAAGTTCCAATCACAGTATGAGTCTACTCTAATACTACTCTTACAACCCAACACTTAAACTTATAGCTTATGATTGCCTTTTTCTATTTTTCTATTTTCTATATTCCTATCCTATTTTCCCAGCCAGTAAATTACATAAAAGCTGAGAAGTTAATGGCATATTTACAAAAGCTAATTCTCTTATTGATCGATTTACAATAATAAATCAAATGTAAGGGCAGTTAATACAATTTAGTCAATTCATTACAGTAGCACCCAATTAATTAATTAATTAGAAGGCTGATAACCAGCTATATAATTAGACCATAATTAATTGATAGGAACCCCTAATCAAACCCAACCCCCCAATTAATTGGACAATTTGAACATTGGTCCCCCTAGCCTAATACTGCTGACAGTGGCTATTTCCTCTTCTTGTTACCTGGGATCCTTTAACAAGAGATGGCAAGGGTTGAACCTGGGACCAGGCCATGTGTGCCATAAAATGTAATGCCAGGTACTGGAGATATAAACCTTATAAAGGACAGCAGCTAGTAATTCTCTGAGTTGGTGTGTTCTCACAGCGAAGCCCCATGGGCTAGAGAGGGGGTGCAGTAGGGTTCCCATTCCCCCGATGGGAGTAGGGGTTTGCTCACTTTCACAGCCCCCGATCCGCTGGCCCCAGTTTGGCCAGAGGGGGACCCCCCCCCAAGTGTCTTGTTTGCACCAATGTGCCTGGCACAATGACATCAGCCAGAGGTGATGTCATCACACTGGGCATGTTGCGGAGGGAATGTTTAATCTTTTAAGGAAAAATCATAGAGTTTTTCCTTAAATGATAGAGCATCCCCTGCAACATGCCCTGCACAATGACATTACTTCCAGGTGACGTCATCATGGTGCACACGCTTTGCACACATGCCAAAGAGGTCCCAGAGAAGGACCTGGCAACCCTAGGGTGCAGAGGAAAACCCACATGGGCAGACTGGAGGAGACCCAGTGGTGCAACACTGGGCAGACACCCCTGCCCTGCCCAGAGGGTGGAGCAAACCCCTTCCCCAGTCCACTCCCCACAACCACTGCTGTAAGGCCAGGCCCTGAGGGAAAATACAAAGTGTCTGGGAGCTGCAAACTTCTCCCTGTCCCTGAGAGGCCATGGAAAGGGACCAAGAAGAGCAGCTGAACTAAAAACCCCTGCCTGTGGAAGCGGGGGGTTGGTGGCTCAGGCACAAGGCTACATGCACAACGGTGGTCTCCAACTTACCAGTGAGGCTGCAGCTGGAACGAAGGCGTTCTGCCTGATTGCTGCAGACAAGTTTGTTCCGCCGCACTGAAGCCATAATCAGAGTGACTCTGCCTGCTGCCCTCCCATTCCCACCCTCCCACCAGTTGCTCAAGGGCTGAATAAGAACCCTAGATCAGCTGGTTCCAGCCCATGGGTTGCACGTTTGACACCCCTGCTCTAACCATATAACTAATAGCTGAAGATATTTCTGTCCTATATACATTTTGTCTTGTTGTTTCTTAAGCTCATGTGTACTTTGAACCCTGTCTTAATACAAATAAATCAACATGTTGTGAAGGACCCTGAGGTCAAGTGGGATTTCCCCCTGATCTCCTCATTTAGCATTTTCATATGAAAAAATGGTAGAAAGTTTTTCATATGAAAAAATGGTAGAAAAAGTTTTTTTAATGATGCAATCACAGTAATTCTCACTTTCCACTACCCAAACAGTTTTTCACATAAAATCAAAATAGTAACACCACAGAGCATTTAAGCACAGTGTGTGTTTAAAACTAGATTTCTTATTAAGAAATTAGATGTTTCAGGATTCAAATAATAAAAGATGACAAGTTCTATACTCAATGGGGGAATAGTAAATTAGCTGCTTGTAAGCTGCCTTGATCCAAGAGGAAAGGCGAAATATCAATGTCTTAATAAATAAATAGATACTTACAGAACTCCTAGAATTGTGGCCATTTTCCAGAGACAGCTTCCAAGGCTAGGAATGCAGGTCATTGTGAAGGCTGAGCACAAAACAATGTAAGCCACTTTGGATCTCCATTGAGGAGAAAGATGGGGCATAAATAATGAAATAAATAAAATGAATAAATAATAAACAAACAGAATATACTGGGCAAAAGAAAGGGGATATGCCCAAAATCAGGACTCAACATCCTTGGGCATCCTTACTGAAAATATTTATATCCCGATCTCCTTTATCGAATCTGGACTGCCTCCAACAATACATACAATGACTACATTGTAAATATCAAAAATACACAGGAAGATTACAAACTTCCTGAGAAAAACCAAGCACATCTCAATCTGCCTGTACTTTGACAATTACTTTTTCAGCTGAGGCCAACAGGAAGACATAGACCAGTAAACTTATTACTATGTATGCTGTTGAGAAATTACAGCAGTCTTCTTTTGCTGTAAAGTAGTGGAACAGCCCTGCTATCAGTTATGCACCAGTTTTAGAGGATTATATTCAAGTGGCAAAATTATGGATTACAGTTTTTAACCATACATAACCGAGCTTGTTTCTCTTAATGCGTACTCCTCTGTCAATTTGATGCAGTTCGTGAAGGATCCTGGACTATGCTGAGAAAGGGGGCTGCTTCTGTTGGTGTTCGTCAGCCTGGGTATCAATGACAGCGGTACCAATGGTGGTCCCACCTCACTCATTGGGCAAATGAGGGCGTTGATGAAAGCGAAAGGTCTTCTCACCCACTGCAAAGAAGGTCCGCCACAATCTAAAATCCTCCCAGAGTGAACTGAATGAGATTTGGTATACCGTGATTTGGTATACCGTGAAGAATTCACAAGACCACATCCGTTAATCGAAAATATACTGAAAATGACAGTTATGTCCCATGGAAAGCATTCTATAAAAGGGATCAGAGCTGTGGTATAATAGAACAGCTCAGGAGGTTGCTTTTATAAGGGAATAGGAGTAGTATTGTAATGTTTATGGTATGTATCATCTTCATTTAACTATACTGCAACACAGTTTCTGCATTATCGCATTGTTAATGCCTTAGACAGTTTTTGTTTATGTTTTGGTGGTGGCTGTTGTTGTTTGAATCTTACTGCAGAAGGATCCTAGCACATGCACACACACACACACATATATATATATATATATATATATATACACACACACACACAAGGAGAAAAGGCCCGTCGCGGACAGGAATGCGACGGGCGCTAGCAATAGTTCCGGGTGAGGGGTGGGCGGGCCAGGAGGGGGAGGGGGCGCCTCTGGGCGGCCACCTCAGTGGGAGGGCAGGAGAAGCCACGGGGAGGGCCGCAAATGGCTCTCCAGCCCCTTCCTGGCTCGGGTGCGTCAGCAGGCGGGCCAGGTGGGGCCCGTGGCTGGCTTTTCCTGTGTGTCGGCGGGAGGGCACGGGGAGGGCTTCAAAGGGCTCCCTGGCTATTCCTGGCTTGCTTGCAGCAGCGGACGGGCCATGAGGGGGCGAGGGGCAAGGGCCTCTCGCCGGCGTCTCCCGCTCGCCGGCCTTGGCGGGAGGGCAGGAGAAGGGATGGGGAGGGCTTTAAAGGGTCTCTTTGGCCCCTTTCTGGCTCGCGCATCTCCCTCCATCCATCCCCCTCGAGGGCTCTGAACTCAGAATGGGCGGTGTAAATGGGCCCACGGTGGCTACCGCACCATCGCCATGGCCCCCCACAAGCTCCCCCAGGCCTCTGAAGCTGGGGGGCATTGTAAATGGGGCCATGGTGGCTAGTGCACTGCCGCTGCTGCCCTCCACCCGCTCCTATGGCTGGGGGGTGGTGCTGTAAACAGGTCTGTGGCGGCGGACTCACCGCCACCCTCCCCCCGCTCCCCCCAAGGCCTCTGCAGCCAGGCGGGTGGGCTGTAAATGGGCCCACGGTGGCTAGCGCACTACTGAGGCCGCCGTCCAACCATTTGGCCGGTGTCCAATTTGCCCTATTTGGGCAAACTTATAGAGAGGGCTGTGGCGTCACAGCTACAGCGCTTTTTGGAGGATGCTTCAGTCCTAGATCCCTTCCAGTCCGGTTTTCGCCCGGGTCATGGGACGGAGACGGCTTTGGTCGCCCTGACTGACGACCTCCGTAGGCATCTGGATCAAGGCGGTGTGGCGGCATTACTGTTGTTAGATCTGATGGCCACTTTTGATACGGTCGACCATCAGCTGCTGGCCCGCCGCCTTGCCGACGTGGGGATTCAGGGGCTCGCCCTTCAATGGCTTGCCTCGTTCCTGCAAGGTCAGGGACAAAGGGTGGTGATAGGGGAACAGCAGTCCCGGAGGCATCCGCTTGAGTGCAGCGTGCCTCAGGGGGCGGTACTTAACATCTATATGCGCCCCCTTGCCCAGATTGTCCGGAGGTTTGGGCTTGGGTGTCATCAATATGCGGATGACACCCAGCTCTATCTGATGTTGTGGCTACATTAGGGGTGTGTGGCCTAACATGCAAAGGAGTCCCTGCTACAAAAAAAGGCCCTGGGTTTTGACAACAAACAAGGTAAACAGAATAAGAAGCAAAAGGTCGGTGTGGCTGGATGACCACACTTCTGGTAACATGGGGTGTGGCCTAATATGCTAATGAGCTGCTATGTCAGGGGTGTGGCATAATATGCTAATAGGTTTCCATTGTTGGGTGTGGCCTACAAAAAAGCCCTGCCATAATTTAAACCCATTCTTGCAAGTCCTCTCCTCTGCTGCCAACAGGAACAGCTCCCTGCCTTCCTCTAAGTGACAGTCTTTCAAATACTTAAAAGAGAGCAGGCTTAACTATCAAAAGATCCCGAGTTTGTGTGAATATTTGTAAGTTTCACGCACATTCCAGTGTTAAAACAAAAAATAAAGTCGGCTTGGGTTGCCTCGGGTTCCTGAAGAAGGTTTCAGGTGTCTTCTCCAGAAAGAACATTCCCAAGTCCATCAGCCTTTTCTCAGAGGCCTTGGTCTCCGTATGATTTTAAAAAAGAAACAGAGTCCTGTGGCATCTCAATGTAACATCAACTCTGTTTCATCGTGTGAAACAGTGCGCAGTTCCGCAGGGCTTGCAAGACGGAGCTCTTCCGCCAGGCCTTTGTATAGGAGCCGCCGCTGCCATTGTACCACCACCAAGCTGCCATCTTTGACGGTGGACTAGATCTGGAGGTGAGCCGGCCCTGGGCAGACGCCCAGACGCCTAGGTAACCAAGTAACCAAAGAATGCATGCTGTCAGGTTAGGTTAATGAATGAACCCATCTTGGACTGAGAAAAACATTTTAACATCAAGAGCACCGCACTTTACTTAATGATTATTTTTATTGTGTAATGATTGTTTTATGATGTCTTAACTGTTGCTTTGGCAATTGCCTTTGTTGTAGCCGCCCTGAGCCTGCTGGGGAGGGCGGGGTATAAATCTAACAAATAAATAAAATAAATAAATAAATTCTGCCTGAGGCCTCTGCAGCTGGGGGAAGGACAGTGTAAAGGTGCCCACGGTGGCTAGCACACCACCGCCGCCACCCTCTACCCATTCCCCCCAAGGCCTCTGAAGCGAGGCGGGGGACACCAAGAACGGGTCTGCGTGGGGCGGGGGCGACCACTGTGCCGGCCTGATGCCAAGGCGACCAGCTGCGGCCCTCCCGTGACGGGGCAGCTGGCGCAGATAGGTGGTTGCCCCTATCCCCCACCCCATTCCCAACTGCCCCCCAAGGGTCAGGGTCTCAGCAGCACCAGCTTGCTTCTCTAGACAAGCCTTTTCTTTGGAGTGGGCTGATGGGCAGGGGAGGGGCTGGACGCGTAGGCAGCACCTACCATTGCCAGCCTTGCTCTGCTCAGGGCTTGGCGCTGCCTCCCCAGCTCCCCCTTGCCTCCTCCCTCCTGCTCAGCTCTAAGAAGTATGCCTGCGGAATGGATGAGTGTCCACCAGGCAGCGGCTGCTGCTGAAGCCCCCAGCATTCTGTGAATATCAGGGTTTTGGTGAGAATGAACTCAGCCACCTTGCCAGGCACATATCCAAACCATCTGTGCTATGTATCCTCCATCAGATTTACACAATCTTGCTGAGAAAGACTAAAGAGTGATATTAAAATGTGTTTCACTTTAAAAAAAAAAAAAAAAAGCCCAAATCTGCCCTTTCTGGGTTTGTTTGGATGGCAATCCTCAAAGTGGGGGGAAATGTTCACATTCTGAGCAAGAGGGTTTCTTGCAAATTCATTCTGCAATGAAAATTAAAAAGTATGGTAGAAAGTATGGTAGAAAGTAGTAGAACCCCCCCCCCCACTAACATTGGGGAATGAATGTGGATTATGTGGATTATTAAGGCAGTCTGGAAAACACCTATGTGTCTCGTGCAAGAAACACCAGTGTAACTCTTCTGTTTCCCACAGCATTCATAATATATGGAATTGCCCCTAAGCTTGCATTATTTTTTTTTAAAATGGTTGTATGAATTTTCCCCATGTCTGTCCTAGAAAGGAAAATTTTGGAATGTTAACTGGACATATTCAATGGAGAAGACTCCAATTTTAAAGGATAACAAAAGTTTTTTATTGCTTACACTTGCTCTAATTACATGCTTATCATTTTAAAAGGACAGTGGGGACCTATTTAAAAGTAAAGAGAATGGATTTCACCATCTGAAACACTTTGTCAGTTGTAGCCAAATATGTTATCCACTCCCAAAGCCAGATTTAAATGGTGTAGATCTCAAGCAATTCCACTCAGCTTCATGAATTTATATGACAGTAATGGATTTTATGGAACAGTTCCCTCCCCTCTCTGTTTCCATTTCTTTGAAAGCAACAAAGAGAGAAGAAAAGGAGGCGAGTGTGCAGGGAAAGCTATAAGATAATTTCAATTAGGAACAGTCACTCTGTGATTGGTCAACTGTCAAAAATATGTTTACAATTCTCTCCTTAGCTAGAAAACATGCTTTAAAAAAAAAACAGAGGGAGATGACTGTGAAATGTGCAGGAACATTACAACTTTTTTCACAAAATCTGGACAGTCTTTCCCATGAATCCAGAAACAGCAATGAAGAACCAAACAGGTTTTACAAAATATCACACAAGCATATTGACTGGCAGAATATACGGAAACACCTCTTGCATGTAATGGGGTGGATCCCTCCAGCTTTTCCCTTCAGACTCTCTTAATTTTCCCCCTTACTACAGCCCCAATCCCACATGAGATTTGTCCATGCAAGTCTCATATTCCTCAGCATAGCCTTTTTGAATGGTCAAAGTTGACACCTTCTCCCCTTTTCACTAGCCTAAAAGCTGGTTAGAGCTCACCCCATTTGTCCTATCCCCATTTTAGCACTTTGCAATTACCTGTTAGTTACAATCAACATACTTTTAAGCATGCCTAACTCTCTGCAAGTCATTGGCCAACGCAGGGTCTCTTTACACATTTGATATTTTTAGAACTACACCTTAAAGGCTTTTCCATTTTTTTTTGTTGGTTCTGGCTCCTTACTGCTTTTGGTTTATCCTCTGAGTTCTGCACACATTTTTGTGCCTTTAGTTTTCACTTTGGGTTTTGTTTTGGATGTTTCCCCCACCACCACAGGTTTGGGGTTTTTTTGTTCTTTTGAGACCACTTTTACCCTGGTCTTTTTCTGGAAACCATTTTTTCCTTGTGTGTGTAATGTTTATGTCAGTTTTCTTTGTACCACCCACTCCCCCACACCACACTGTTGGATTATTGGACTGTCGTGTGCAAATCACTCCCCCCCCCGAAAAGAGTGATTTTGTTTTCGTTTTTTTTTAATGGCATTAAAATATCTATACATCACTAGAGCATTGTAACAACAGGCTTAGCAAGTTCACTGAAAAGTCTCTAGCCTTTTCCCTTGTGAAGATATTCCTTTTTCCTTATATCTCCTTGAAGGATGAAGGATGGAGACTAACTTTTTTTTTAATGAAAGCTTGGAATTCAGAGGACCTGTTAAGCCCCATTGTTACAATGCTCTAGCAATATATTGATATTTTAGTGCCTGTGAAAATGCAGAGAGAAAGCAGATGTGCGGAAGAACCATGCCCAGACTGATGCCAATGCTTGTGGATTGACTGAGTATGCAGAGAAGCCCTAAAAAGTATTAATGTAGCAAAGGTTTGAAAATACATGCATCATACAGATATATTTGTCAGAGCTGAGGAGGTGTGTACATTGCAGTGTTTACTGTCATGTAATGAGTGAAATGACTTAACTTCAATTATGAATATGATCCTGTCCTCTGCCAGCCAACCCTACATATCAGTCTGTAGCGGATTTTTTTAAAAAATTATTAGTCCGTAGCAGATATTTGAAGATCTGTCACACCAAGTACAAAAAAAGCCTATTGCATGGGAAGAAATTACTGCATCTAGTAATCTGTATAGAACTCCTTGGGTGACTTGGATGAAAGTAGGCACTATTTATTCATAGGTGAATGAAGCATATTATAATCCTTTGACTGGAGTAATTCCCTCTAGGGTACAGAGCCACTATGACCTATGATGGACCCTCCCCTCATTCCCTTTCTCCTGTATAATAAATAACGTCACTCAACCAGAACTCAGTACTATAGTGGGAGAATGTGAACTATCACCTTCAGAACTTATTCTTGCAACTTTTTAAGGCACAGGTTGATTCAGAAGACTGTGTTGGATCCAGATGAAATTGGCAATTTCTGCTGATTTCCCCTTCCTGCTGTAGACCCCTCTCATGTGATTCCTCAGGTCCTCCTATTCCCCAGGGCAGCATTCACGGAGATGTGGGCTGCAGTGAGAAGGAGGGAAGGCAAAAAACTCTGATTCTACCACTGGAAAATATAGTCTGGATCAAATTCACAGCTCCCACTTACAAAGTGACCACAGTATGACAACTATCACGAAGCCAGATGTAACATTAGTCCAAGTTCTGCCAAAGTCCCATTACCTCATATTGACATTTGATTCTGGAACATCATCTTAGCATGATGCAACAGATCACCAGTTTTTCACACAGTTGCAAATTTAAGAATATAAGAACAAAGAGACACCAATGTTGGATCAGGCCAAAGGCCCATCCAGTCCAACACTCTGTCACACAGTGGCCAAAAATACCAGGTGCCATCAGGAGGTCCACCAGTGGGGCCAGGACATTAGAAGCCCTCCCAGTGTTTTCCCCCCCCCCCAAGCACCAAGATGACAGAGCATCACTTGCCCCAGAGTCCCTATCTATACCTTGTGGCTAATAGCCACTGATGGAACTCTGCTCCAAATTTCCTGCTGGAGGTTTATATGCTAAGCATCCATTGTGCCATAAACAGCCATTCAAAACCACCCACTACATCATTCTTCCAAGCAGAAGTTGGCAAGCAGGGAACAGGCTACTTTCCATCATTGTCCACCTGATCTCCATCAGAGAAGAATCCTTCAAGATGTCTAGACATTTTCAGTTTACACTTTCATGCCAAAAGGCTAAAAAAAATAACAGCTTCGAATTTAACAGTTTCCAACCTGTTAATGTGATTTATTTCATGCACCTTTTTGAATGCAGTGTTGAAATACAGTGATTTCAAGAGGTATGAACTGATGTCGTAGATGAACATGACTCATGTATATCATAATGCCACACTCATCTTTACAAAGGCTAAAAAAGAGAAGACCTCCTCCATACATTGCCATATAAAATAATACAAGCTAAGTAAAACACCTGTGCACAAGAAGCAGTGGACACTATCATGTAGAAAATAAATATAACAGTAACTTTTGTTCATCTATATATGTCAGCACAAAAAATTCAAACAAGCAGTTGTGTTCCCCATGTGATAATCAATAGGTATCATGAGATTTATTGTATCTTTATGTGTGTTTTTGTTGTTAGCCACTTAAACATATGGAAAGATAGAACCCAAAAACAAGTAAGTAATGATCTTATTTTTACAAACTAAAATACATAGGAGGGGCTGTGGCTCAGTGGTGGAGTACATTCTTTGCATGAAGAAGGTCCCAGATTCAATCACTGTTGCTGTTGTTCAATCGCACAGTTAAATCCAACTCTTTGTGACCCCATGGACCACATCACGCCAGGCCCTCCTGTCTTCCACTGTGCTCTGGAGTTTGCTCAATTTCACACTCATTACATCGATAACACTGTCTAACCATCTCATCCTTTGCTGTCCCCTTCTTCTTTTACCTTCAATCTTTCCCAGCATCAGGGTCTTCTCCAGTGAGTGCTCTCTTCTCATTTGGTGGCCAAAGTATTTGAGCTTCAGCTTCATTATCTAGCCTTCCAGGGAACAGTCAGGGTTGATTTCTTTGTGCGATAGTTTGAACATTCCTTGGCATTGCCCTTCTTTGGGATTGGAATGTAAACTGACCTTTTCCAATCCTGTGGCCACTGTTGCATTTTCCAAATTTGCTGGCATGTGGAGTGCAGCACTTTCACAGCATCATCTTTTAAGACTTTGAATAGCTCAGCTGGGATACCATTGCCTCTGCTAGCTTTGTTGTTAGTAATGCTTTCTAAGGCCCATTTGACTTCACACACCAGGATGTCTGGCTTGAGGTCAATGATTACAAACTTTTCATTCTTTAAAATAGAAATATTCAGTGACCATCTGTTTTTTTGGGGGGTATCTTGTATTTCAAGCATGATCGGGTTGTGGTCTGCAAAGGTTGCTGGTAAAATTTCTGTAGAATTTTATAGAATTTCTCCTGGTGCTGATTTGGTGGATAAATATTTATAATGAGTGTCTTTTACCCTTGTCTTTTATTTGCACCAATAAAATCTGCCCATCTTCTGAAACATAAATAAATTCTGGATGCAAATGTTCTTTTACGTAGGTCACAATGCCTCTTTTCTTCTTCTCCTTATGGCTTTCCCAAATGTCTTAACTTGTAGATATTTATGGTCTGCAATTTTTATATTAGTCTCTTGCAGACAAATGATGTCTAACTGCATTTTTTCAGTTGTTGAAATACCTGTCATCTTTTTTGAGGTGCATTTAGTCCATTTACATTTATTGAAATTATCTTTACCTTCCTTCTATCCATCTTGTGGTTGAGTCTGTGATTCCATGTGTTGTTTATCTCTCATTTGTTTCCTTGTGTGTATCTGAGATGTTGTGGTCTTTGGGGCTTTTTTGATACTGTTGTTTTCTTGATTGTAGTTGAAGCTGTTGAAGTTGTTACTGAGGCGCCTTGGGAATCCTGGATTTCTTCTTTTGTAGATTCTGAGTTTTATTCTTCAGTTTGAAGGTCTGCTCCATGTGTCTTGAGAAAGTCCTCTGCCTTAAAAGTTGAGTTGACTCTGAACCTTTTGCCTTTATAAGTAAAGAATAAGCCTTCTGGAAGTAACCAACTATACGAAATCTCATTTCTTCTCAACGATGCTGCAAGATCCATATATTCTTTCCTTTTTTCTTCTAAAATCTTTATTTCTGTATTTTCTCTATATAAAGGCATTTCATTCAATGTTTTGAGAATTTCATCTCTTAGAATTCTCTTGTGGAATCTTACATGTACTTCTCTGGGAAGCTGATTTCTTCTGGCGTAAGCTGATTTCATTCTAAATGCAGTACCAATTTCATCCAAGACTTTCTCTGTTTCTTCTGTCTTCATATATTTCACTAATATGTGTGCCATCTTTCTCCTATGGAATATTTTGAAATCTTAATATAAATGCTGCTTTATCTAATTCAAGTTTCATAAGATCTTGTTCCAAAGAGATTTGTTTGGAGTCCAATGCCTGTACTTTATGATTCAAGTTTCATAAGATCTTGTTCCAAAGAGATTTGTTTGGAGTCCATTACCTGTACTTTATGATCTGTTTCCTCTACCTTATCTTCCAATTTAGTTGTTTTATTCAATTCAGCAATCTTCTGGTTATTCTCTAATAGTTGTTTCTGAAGATCCTCCATCTTATTTGACAGTTGCTGTGACATATCCTTCATTGTATCTTTAATTGGGTCCACAGCTTCTGCAATTGCAGCTTTTATAGAGGTTGAAACAGTCTCCTGGATCAATATTTGCAGATCTTTCATTGTGGCCTGTGGTAGGTTAGAGGATACTGATTTTATTATACCTGGTAAACTAGAGGTTTATGGTTTGGGGGGATGCTATTTGTGCCTGTCATTTTTAAGTAGGGTTAAACAGAGAATCTCCACAGTATTAACACAGACTATTTTTTTCAACACACCTCTATGCCCACAGTACAGCTTATTATTTATAAGACAACCTTATTGTAAACAGAATGGAAATAGGGTACTTCAAATCACATGAAACCCACAGTTTTATCAGCTATAACCCAAACGTACAACACAAGATGTGACTCAATTAGACAGTTTTGTTGTGAGAAAAAGTTCTTGGCAGGCTCTTCTTTGTTCTTCTTATATGGATAGGACAGGGAGGGAAAGACGAAGGAAAGAAGGGAGGGGAACCCCAGTAATTGTAATCTTTATATTAGAATATCAAAGTGTACAGAGTTTAAAGCTAGTTGCCATGTAGATCAATCTATATCTGATACAGAGTGTTTTTCTTTATTATAATTGCAAGGGAGAAAGTTTAAAACCAAGGCATTTTTTCAAGGAATGAGGAGAAAGTACCCAAAATCCACCCAAGAGGGGAAATTAAAAATTAAAAAGAGGTCCAAGATTTTCCAAAAAGAAGTTACTGTAATCCATTTGTTCAGGAGAAAAAGTTTATTAACAAGACTTCTGAATCTTTAGCCCTGACAACAGTATAACAGTGCTTCTCATGTCTTTTACTAGCTCCTCCCCCACCCAGTCTTAGTCTGTGTCTCCTTAAGTTTTAAAGGGCCTAAATGTTAAGAGCAGGTTCTGGGTTTGTTCCTTAGACAGTTACTCACGGTGATCTTCTTTAGGTGTTTTTAGGTAGAGTTTTCTAAAGTCCCTCTAGACGGGTAGCGACAGCTGGGTGCTCACAGCTGCCAAGAGCACATTTCAGATGCTTCTTGCCAGGGATGATCCGGGACTTCTACCTGTGTGCCGCTGCAGAATGGGGTGCCTGGAGCAAGTCCCTTGCCCTGCATCCCCCTCCAGGGAGTGCAGTGGAGTTCAGGAACCCCCGATACACCGCTAAAAGAAGCGCAAAGCCAGCGATGCCCAGAGAGCGAGTCCTGGTGCCATCCATCTTGCTGTGCTGCAACCTGGAAGATTTTTTCCAGTTTTCTTGAAGAGATCTCAAGTCCTTCCCATTCTATTGTTTTCCTCTATTACTTTGCATTGTTCATTCAGGAAAGCCTCCTTATCTCTCCTTTCTGTTCTTTGGAAATCTGCATTCAGTTAGGTAAATATTTCCTTTGCGCCTTTGCCTTTTGCTATCCTTCTTTCCTCTGCTATTTGTAAAGCCTCATCAGACAGCCACTTTGCTTTCTTGCATTTCTGTTTCTTTGGGATGGTGCTGATTGCTGCCTCCTGTACAATGTCATGAACCTCCGACCATAGTTCTTCAGGCACTCTGTCTATCAAATCTAGTCCCTTAAACCTATTCTTCACCTCCACTGTATATTCATAAGGGATGTGATCTAGGTCAAACCTGAATGGCCTAGTGGTTTTCCCAACTTTTTTCAGTTTTAGCCTGAATTTTGCAATGAGTAGCTCATGATCTGAGCCACACTCAGGTCCAGTTTTTACTGACTGTATAGAGCTTCTCCATTTTAGACTGCAAATGATATAATCAATTTGATTTCAGTGTTGTCCATCTGGTGATGTCCATGTGTACAGTCACCTCTTAGGTTGTTGGAGGAGGGTATTCGCTATGACCAGAGTGTTCTCTTGACAAAACTCTGTTAGCCTTTGCCCAGCTTCATTTTGTTCTCCAAGGCCGGTTACATTTTGACTTCCTACTTTAGCATTCCAGTCCCGTATGATGATGTGGACATCTTTTTTTTGGTGTTAGTTCTAGGAGGTGTTGTAGGTCTTCAGAGAACCGGTCCACTTCAGCCTCTTCTGCATCAGTAGTTGGGGTATAGACTTGGATTACTGTGATGTTGCATGGTTTGCCTTGGATTCGGACTGAGATCATTCTGTCATTTTTTTATATTGTATCCCATTACTGCCTTTCACACTCTCATGTTGACTATAAAGGCCACACCATTTTTTTCTATGGGATTCTTGGCCACAGTAGTAGATATAATGGTGAGGCAGTTTGGTGCAATGGTTAAGTGCGCGGACTCTAATCTGGGAGAACCAGGTTTGATTCCCCACTCCTCCACTTGCACTTGGCTGGATGGCCTTGGGCAAGCTGTAGCTCTGATAAGAGCTGTTCTTGAAAAAGAGCAGTTTCTGTCAAGAGCTCTCTCAGCCCCACCTACCTCACTGGGTGTCTGTTGTGGGGAGGGGAAAGGAAAGGAGTTTGTAAGCCGCTCTGAGACACCTTTGCGTAGTGAAGGGCGGGGTATAAATCCAATCTCTTCTTCTCTTCTTCTTCTGAGTTAAATTCACCCATTCCCGTCCACTTTAGTTCACTGATTCCCAAGATGTCAATGTTCAGTCTTGCCATCTCATTTTTGACCACATCCAACTTACCTTGATTTATAGATCTTACATTCCAGGTTCCTATGCAGTATTGTTCTTTGCAGCATCGGACTTTCCTTTCACCATCAGACACATCCACAGCTGAATGTCCTTTTGGCTTTGGCCTAGCCGCTTCATTCTTTCTGGGGTTACTTGTACTTGCCCTCTGCTTTTCCCCAATAGCATATTGGACACCTTCCGACCTAATCTCCAGTTTAAAAGGACAAGGTAGTAAGTGCCATGAAAGACCCCCATGTGAGATCCTGAAAAGCTGCTGTCAGAAAGAATGGACAACACTAACCTTGACAGGCCAATAGTTGGACTCAGTGGAAGGCAGCTTCATGTGTTCATCTAGGAATGATAATTAACTTGTTGAATTTTACAGGATATAAACTCTCTGGTATCTCTTAAGTGGGTGTCAATTACATCACAATGATCATTTCTCTTGTTTTTATGATATCCAGGACCAGACAATGGTAAATCTTTTAGGATTAGAACTCCTGAGGCTAAAGCGATAATAGCAGTTTCAGAAAACAGAAGAGAGAAACAGAAAAAAACTGGGGCCAGAAATCCAGATAAGGAATTCTTTAGACATGAGAAAGGCCCTAGATGGGTATTTTGTTTGACTTGCAGTTTGTGTATCCTTTTCTTAATTGGCAAGAAGAGAATGTGGGCAGAGACTGTGCTGAGAATTTGCGTTCTTTGGGTTGGACAGGAATTTTGTAAATAAACTGGGAAGTCTACAGACTTTATTTTTCATAACAAGGATATCCTGTGAACATTTCTCTCTGTGCTTCTTAGCCACTGGTTAGATTCTCCTGTTTGCATCTCTGGCTGTCAAACATTCTAGAAAGTAGCATCTTTCACAAAAGTGAAGGGTCATCAGAATATCTGAAGAGCCTATTTCTGGGTGGTGAGCTCAGTTTTGCGGTTATTTAAACCGATTGTGGGGAACACGTGACTGAAAGAGAATGCTGGCTTGTCTACAGCATCTTCCCATGGCTCTGCTATTTCAGAGTCATCCCTAGAACCAGAGCTCAAAATGCATTTTGCATAAATCAAAATGTATAACTTTGAATTCTGAGGCAAATCATTGTTGGTGAGAGAATTTAGGAAACAATATTTTGGGTACCATGATGTTCAAAATTACCAATCCATAATTGTATAGGCCCATTCTGAATTTTGCCCTGACTTGGATGGCCTAGGCTAGCCTGATTTTGTCAGATCTTGGAGGCCAAGCAAGGTTAGCTCTGGCTAGTATTTGGATGGGAGACCACCGAGGAAGTCCAGCTCCTCAAGTAGTTCCCTAGACGTTTTTGACTCTGAATCAGAATTAGGAGCTGCGGCCCCTAAATCATTTAAAGTTAGGCTGCCCTTTGATAAGAACAAATGCGGAGGGAAGAAAACAGCCAAATAACCTGATTCTGAAAGTCTCTTCTCTCTTTTGTGTTTATTTACTAGAATGCACACACTATAGCTAATTTTGTTTGCACTGTTTAAGATAGAAATATCAATTTTTAATCTCCAACTATGTTAAAGCTAAGCAATGAGGAAATATCAGATAATCGAAACTTAAAAAAAGAAGAATTATACCAGCAATAAGGAAACATGGGATGGGGCAATTCGTAAGTTTTTCCACCCCCCAAAATCTTACCCTACAGGTTTCTATAAACGGTCATGGGCTTCAACAGGCCTCCCCATCCCTTAAATGACTCTTAGATACTTCCAGGAACATACTGAGTGTTTGGGATATATGGTTGCCAGCTCCAGGTTGGGAAATACCTGGAGATTTGGGGGGTGGAGCCTGAAGAGAGCAGGGTATGGGGAGGAGAGGGACTTCAATAAGGTATAATGCCATGGAGTCCACCTTCTAAAGTGGCACTTTCTCCAGGTGAACTGATCTCTGTCACCTGGAGATCAGGTGTAATAGCGGGAGATCTCCAGCCATTGCCTAGAGGTTGGTAACCCTTGTGTGTGTCTTCTGTAATCTATATATTTCCCTGCATATCTGAGGAGTCCCTGACTTGTCTGCAGGTGGCCAGCTTCTGCTGCTACTATTAGGTATAGTAATAAGATATTTGTAATGATAAGGAAATAGCATATCAGTGAAAAAAATCTCCAGATGAATAATTTTCTCATACATTAGTGACTCATTAAAGAGAACAGGAGGGCATAGATACAGTTTCTTTTTCTGTATTACAGACTACCTTTCACTGAAACTACACCATCCACAACAGCCTGTTCCCCCCACCTTAAATCTAGCAGCAGAAGCCTTCCAGCAAGGGCTCAAATTACAGAGGCTCATATCACTCAGACAAGCTCTCCTTAACTGATGATACCCCCAAGACATGTTGCTATTTCCAGCAGATAATTAACTGGCCCCTTTGCTGGATATCATACACATCTCTACCTGAAGGTTAGACAAGAATTGCAGATAAGACAGTGATGTACTCTGGACATCCATTACTCAGTGTTGTGCAGCCTGCAAGTGACAGGTGGGGTGGGTGGGGTGGGGAGGAACTTGAACACTGGCTTCAGGAAAAAGGTAATGCACACAAAAGTTCTACACTGATTTTTCAAAGCTATACCTGGAGGAAAAAAGGAGTTAAATCATGACTGAATTTTACATGCAGTTGCAAAGGCATTAGTGTTGTGGCAGGAAGTGATTAAAGTCTGAATAAGAGTTTCAGCTGAGCCGAAGTGCAGCTTTGTGAAATATCTGAGAGGCGATGACAGACACATGTAGAGATAAGGCTGAGATGACAGAAGGAAAGAAAAAGCTTAAACCTGTGCATTCATGATAATGGAAACACAACATGGATGGCTTGGATCCACTGAAATGCTTCTGGAAACAGGAGGAATTTCCACTAGCAGAGTGCAACTTTCTTATCTTCCCCATTCCACGGCACCCCCAAGCATCCCTGAAAATGCCACTCCATAGGGTGAGTCACAAGTCTCCCAGCAGCATCATTTCAGGTGCCATTTTGGGCTGCAGTGAAATCCCTTCCATCAGTGTAATGTCAACATTACAATGAAATGTGTCCATATAGTGGGGTGGCCAAACTGTGGCTCTTTCACACATATTGTGTGACTCCCAGCAGAACGGCTGGGAAAGCAAAGGGGAGGCATGCCCCCAATCGGTCTTCCCTTCCGCAGCCAGTGTTCCCCTCCCTGCGTAGGCTTGAGGTGTGTGGGGTGGGAGCAGAGAAAGAAAGCAACTTTAAGTTTAAATGCATTCTCAACCCCCCCCCCCTCAGTCTGACTTGGGAGAAGGCATTTGTCTTTTTAAATCCCTTTGCCAAGCTGGCTGGCGGGGAATGGATGGGTGGGGCTTGGAGGATGCATTTAAAGTTATATCTGTTTTTAACCCTTTTGTTTTTATTTTTGGCAGTCTCGTTTAATGTTAATAAAAAGCAAATTTGCATATTTTCCAATAAAAATATGTATGTAATATTTGTTCATGTCTTGCGGCTCTCAAACATCTGACAATTATACGATGTGGCTCTTACGTTAAGCAAGTTTGGCCACCCCTGCCATATAGCCTTTAAATGATCCATAAGGGTTCATTATTTAAAAGGAGCTCAAAGCTGAATTTCCAAAGCAACATTTAGAAAATGCTCAACAGTAAAATGGTAAATTATAAAGTTTGAATATCTCCAGAAGTCTGGTCCAGCTGTAGTACCAGTGACGTTAATTATATGTACACTAAGGAGAGACAAATGCAATGAGCTCTAGCTGGGCCGGCACCTGCCAGCCCCCCCCCCTTGGGAGAAGAAGGGGCGGCAGCGGCCTCGTCCCCTGGGCCCAGCTGCGGGGAGAGCACAGTAGCTCCGGTGGCGCCTGTGCCCCAGCTCCCGCTGCTGGGGTTGGATAGGAGGAGGGGCTTGGCATGGCGGTGAGCCTGTATCAGGGAGGCCTCTTCGTGCATTCGGCAGTGGCACTGGTGGTGGCGGTGAGGTGCAGTGCGGAGTGGTGTCAGAGCCACTTCGGCTGCCCCAGATGACGATGACAGGGCTGCTGGTGAAGGGGTGGCCTCTTGCCGCAGCAGCAGTCACCACCCTGCCCTTGCCTTGACCGTGGCATTTCTGAATGTGTGTGGGCTCTTGCACCTCTTCTCCGCCTCTCCCAGTGGGCCTGCTCATCCTCCAGTCGCCGGAGCACCCATCCCCTTGGGTGGCTCAGAGCACAGTGAGCCAAAGACACTGCTGGCTGCCTTGCCGCCTCTGTGGGCAGGATGGAGTCAAGGGAGCCAGCCAATGCAACGAGGGGATCCTTCAGAGTGGCAGGTGTGAGAGCGAAAGGCTGCAGGAACATGTGCAGAAGGGACACCAAAACTCTTTTATATATAAGGAGAGATTACCTGACCTCAGTCAACATTAATCTTCTGGATGAAAGCTCATGGTGTGTTTCCAAGGTATCCTTTGGTACCCCAAAAGATGCATATCCCTGATCTGCACTGCTAAATAAACACACTGATGGCAACATTTGTCAGCAAAGATGACCTTGTACTAGTACCCTATGGGTCCTAATCTGTTAATGCAAACTAGGTGAAATTATTTGGAGCCGTGTTGATGAAATAGAGCGAATTACATTGGTCATTCTTCATCTGAAGTAAGATGCTAACACCCTTTTTTGTTTTTTTAAGGAATTCTTTGGAATCAATTTTAGCTGTCATTCCAAGCTACCCTTAAAACATCTTCCACAACTGACAATGGCAGATTTATGAACAATGATGCAAAACTGTCTATCCCAAGCATCACAACACATGGCTGAGCTAATTAAAAAAGAACTGGAGCAAATGCAAAATAAAATCAATGAGATTTCAATACAATTAAAATCAGACACGGAAGAAATCAAAGCAAAAATAGCAAGAACTACGAATAATTTGGAGGGAAAAGTTGAAGATTTAGATCAAGAAATACAGGATATAAAATTGAAAACAGATAAAATGGAAGAATCAATAATTATGCTAGAAATGGAGGAACCAGGAACCATCCTTAGCAGTTAGATAAAAACTTGAAAGAAGAGCTGGTACAAAATATTGTAGAGCAATTTAATATGGGAAGTGAAAACAAGTTATCAGAGGATATAGAAACTATCCATAGAAGAAACTCGGCTTATGCCAAAAAACACAAAATACCAAGAGAAGTACATATAAAATTCGATAAGAAAACAACAAGAGATCAAATATTACATGCAGTGAACATGAATAAATAAAAAATAGCAGGAGCAGAAATTAAAATATTAAAAGAAGTACCTAGGTGCGTTAGAGAAAAATGCCATAAATATGATATATTGGCCAATTTATTGAGGAAAAACATGATACAATATAGATGGTTACTCCTTGAAGGAATGCTGTTAACCTATAAGTCTAGAAGACATCAGATAGACTTTGTCTTTAAACTGGAAAACCGTTTAGATAAGGAGGGCGAAGATTTAGGTTGGCAGAAAGGTACTGGAGAAGACCAAGGGGAAGAAGAAGAGGAAGGTGAAGAAGAAGACGATGAAACTTAAGAAGGTACATTACTACAAATAGATGCCAAAAGTCTATGCAAAAATGATAAAAAGGAAAAGAAGAAGCAACAACTAAGATTCAGAACTGAATCTCAAATTCAAACTAGACTACAGCTTAAAAACATAGTAACCTTAAAGAAAGAGGGGGGAAGACAATTAAAAAATTAAATGTACTATCAGTTAACGTCAACGGATTAAATAGCCCACAAAAAAGAAGAATTTTCCATCAAGCTCTAAAAATGCACGCCGACATCATTTGTTTTCAAGAAACACATATAAAGGAGGGACATGTAAAACACTTAGAGTATAAAAAATTAGGTATTCTATTTATCTCATCAGACACTGTAAAAAAAAGAGGGGTGATGACATATGTAAACAAGAAGCTTCACCTGGTGCTTAATTATAAATCAGCGGATGGAAGAATTGTAGCAGTAAAAATCAGAAGAAATGGAAAAGAGACATTGATTGTAAATCTTTATGCTCCAAACCAGAATCAAGAAAATTTCTTTAAAGTAAAGAGCATGCTAGTTAAAGAAAATCCAGAAGAGATATGTATGGTAGGAGACTTCAACGCGGTATTAAACCCCAAGGAAGATAGGAAAAAAATGAAAAAAACTTTAAAAGCAGGTACTATCTTACCTAAAAGTTTCCTAAATTTAGCTGAAGAATTTAATATGATAGATATCTGGAGAACAAGGAACCCACAAAAAAGAGATTACACTTACTTTTTCCCTAGACACAAATCGTGGTCAAGGATAGACATGGCCTGGATAAACTTGGGAATGGCGAAAGATCTATTAGAAGTGGAAATATTACCAAACACCTTTGCTGACCATAATCCTATTTGGATATCTTTACAAGAAATACATAAAAATACTAGATGAAGACTAAATACTGGACTACTAAGAGATAGCAAATTTCTTTAAAAAGTTAAATCAGAAGTGAAGGATTTTCTAAAAATAAATAGAATGGAGGATACGACATTAAATAATATTTGGGATACACTAAAAGCATATATGAGAGGCCTATTCATCAGTCAAGATATATGGAGAAGAAAACAAAAAAGGGAGAAATTTTAAAAAACTGACAGAAGAACTAAATAAAGAAGAAGGGAGCTTGAAAAATAAAGGAGATATAGCGGAGACAAAAATTAAGATAGAATTGATTCAACATCAAGTAAACATGTTACTAACACAAAAAATAGCAAATAAAATAAAATACACAAAAGCACACTATTCTGAAAATGCGAATAAACCCACTTGTTGGTTAGCCTATAAGTTTAGAAAAGAGAAAGAAAAAAGGACGATTTCAGCACTAAAAAATGAAAAACAAGAGATAAAACATAAAAATCAAGATTTAAAAGAGATTGTAGAAAACTTTTATAGACTACTTTATAAACAAAGCCCACAAAACCAGCAAGAACGTAAAGACTTATTTTTGAGACATAACAGAAATAAATTCACTGAAGAACAGAAAAGAGTTTTGAATGAAACCATTACAACTTGTGAGATAGTGGAAGCATTTAAAAAAGAAAAGAAAAAGAAGTCACCAGGTCCAGATGGCATTCCAGCTGAAGTTTATCAAAAACTGGAAGACGAACTAATACCTTTATTTAAAGACTTGACTCATAACTCTATGGCCACAGGATAAGTACCAAACTCATGGAATGAGGCATTAATAACACTAATACATAAACCTAATACAGAACACAATGATATCAAAAATTGTAGACCCATCTCACTTTTAAACGTAGACTATAAGATATTTGCGACAATTATAGCTACTAGATTTAAGACGGTAATGGCTCAAGTTATACATCAAGATCAGGCTTTCTCCCAAAAAGACAAATAAAGAAGAACTTAAGAACCATCGTAAATATTATAGAATATTATGAACAGCATCCGGGAAACAAATTGGCTTTGGTCTTCCTTGATGTGGAAAAAGCCTTTGATAATGTCAATTGGGACTTCTTAAAACATAAACTGGAAGTATGGGAATGTGGTGAAAACTTCATGAAGATGATAGCAGCAATATATAAAGAACAATGGGAAAAATAATTATGAATGGAGATCTAATACAAAACATACCCATTGAGAAAGGAACTCGGCAAGGATGTCCACTTTCACCATTACTCTTCATTTTTGGAATAGAGACACTGAGTGATCTGGTGAGGGATAATACAAAAATCACAGGCCTTAAAATTAAAGGAGAGCAGTTCAAACTTCAAGCCTTTGCTGTCGACCTTGTATTTATTCTGGAGGATCCAACAGCATCTATATTGCACTTATTAAGTGTGATACAAAGTTATGGAGCTATAGCAACACTTAAAATAAATATTATTAAAACAAAAATTCTGACAAAAAACTGTACTAAAGAGGACATAACTAAAATTCAACTGATCTCAAACATAGAGGTAGTTTAAAAAAGTTAAATGTCTAGGTATTACTATTTCAAATAAGAATAATAATCTATATGAAAATAATTATAATTATTAGAAGAGATAAAAAAAGATCTACATAAATGGCATGATTTACATATATCATTTATGGGCAGAATTGCCACTATAAAAATGAATATCCTACCACAAATATTATTTTTAGCGCAATGTATACCTATATTGAAAAACAATAAATTCTTTGAAGAATCAGACCAACATGTCAGGAAATTTATATGGCAATCCAAGAGGTCTTGTGTGAAAATGAAATTACTCCGAGAGAAGAAAGACAAAGGGGGACTTGGACTGCCAGATTGGTATCTTTATTATCAAGCAACGGCCATGGGTTGGACTCGAGAATGGACTCTGTTAAAAGATAAAAGGTTACTAAAACTGAAAGGACATGACCTATACATGGGCTAGCATGCCTATATATGGTATGACAAAGATAGAACACAGTAAAATTTTCATAATAATTTAATAAGGGGGCCACTAATTAAGATATGGAAAAAACATAAAGGAAGGTTTTACGCTAAAATACCAATGTGGGTTTCCCCACTAGAAGCTTTTATACTGCCGATATTGTTAACGGATAATAAAAGGGTAACATATGAAGTACTACTAAATAAGAATAACGAACTGAAATTGTTTGAGATATTACAATCAATGAATATCAATCTCACTAATTGGGAAAAAAGTACAGCTGCAATCGAGATATGTTAAAGATAAAACAATGAACTTTGTTAAAACAAAATCAGAAATAGACAAAATATGGCTATCATCCTCGGATAAGCTGATTCAAAAATTATATAACTTTTTATTGGAGGATGAAATGCAAGAAGAAATAATAAAACCATGCATGGTAACGTGGATGAAAGATATGGGACATAATTTTAACAATAGATGCCTGGTCAAAAACATGGAAATCTGTTAAATCATTAAGTTCTACGTCATACAAGGAAAATATATTTAAAACGTTATACAGGTGGCACTGGACACCTGACAAACTCTCTAAATGTTATAAGAATGTTTCTGGAAATTGTTGGAGATGTAAAAATAACATAGGAACATATTACCATATATCGTGGCGGTGCGAGAAGATTCAAAAATTTTGGAAAGGTGTTATGCCAATAAAGGTTTTCTGTTCTGTTTTGGAAAGGTATTAAACAATTAATAACAGAGATAACTGATATAGAATTACAGCTCATGCCAGAAATATACTTGCTTAATATAACACCAGATGGAATTAATCGTAATGAATTATGTATTGTATTATATATCCTTACGGTATCTAGAATCCTTGTTGCAAAATGTTGGAAAACTGATAAAATATCTTGCAGAGAAGAGTTAATTATGAAAATCCTTGAAATAGCAGAAATGGATAAACTAAACATGATATTATCAGGGAAAGATGAAAACATGTTTCAAAAAAGATGGCAAAAAGTTAATAAATGGATTGGAAAAAATGTTTAATGTAAACTCCACAAAAGTGATTATATTTTTTTTTCTTTTTTGTACTGAAAAATTGATAAATAAATAATTAAAAACATCTTGTTTTCTTTTACTCTGAGCAACAGTCAACAGTGACATTTATTAGTAAATTAATTATCTGTGTTGCCTGGTGCTCTGATCACTGTACTGAATCTTGACATGCAGATTATCATGACGCTATGGTTGAATTCACAGCACAGCCAGTGCATTTTATAATTATAATGGTGTTTCTAGAAAATGTCTAGAATGTGACAGGGCATCAAGATGCTTTCATACTGTGGGCAGGAAGAAAAAGCTACAGAATGGAACGAACAACTATCATTGACTAGTTAGATCCCCTTATGAATCAAAACCATTGCTGCTTAGAACATCAGAGCTGAAATCCACACGTTCAGTTAATTTTTAAAACACATATTTATAAATGTGCTTTCTGACAGTAACAGTCCTATTGATTAATTCACCATGGCAGGCTTTCAACACTCACACTGCTGTTTGAGCCATCTAGATGGATTTCCTTTGAAGGTACAAATTTTGCTTATGGTGAATTGTGACCTGGATTAGGCTGACTTCAGAGGAGGTGCTGATAGAGGCCAGAGTGTTGAACTAGAACCTTGTGGTCTCTTCCAACTTCACAAATAGACCAGTACAAGTGGGGACCTGCAAATTACTTGGGGAGGGCATCCCTTTTGCTCTTGCCTGGTGGGCTAGCTACTTGCTGGACAGACTGCTCACTGACAGCACCACTGCTGGTGCTTGGTCCTTGGTTCACAGTGGGCCAGCCACTCACCTGACAGGCAGCTTGCCTAGCTGAAATGCCACTGCTGCTTACCTGGCTTGGCAGCTGCCTCGCCTTTGCCTGTCTCAAGAGGTTGTGGTGGTGGTGCTGGTAGCTCCTCCTCTCACCTACTTGCCATGATGCAGAGACAATGCTTCTCTATTGGGGGAGATTTCACCTCCCCTTCATTTTCTCCTTGGTTTCACAATTTATGCAGCTTTGGGGGAGCATCCCCCCAATTTGCAAGCAAATGTCACTGGCTTGTACATTGTTCTGATCTGCAGGTTTAAGTATCTGCAGATGGGGCATTTTGCCTGATCATAGAAAGGGTGTTTCAAGGAGTGACTCTTTTCAAGGGTTTTATTATTGGATGTCACTGTGGTATATTTATGAGGGTGGTAGCCCTCAGGAAATTGGCTTCTAAGGAAGATCTGAGTTGTACTCAACTGTTGCTACTTCTAGTTCTGTTGTGTTTATCTTTTGTGATTGTGTAAACTTGTTTTATACCATTATTTTATTAATTGCCTATGTTTTTTTAATTGAAAAACAAGATATAGATCCTGTAATATAAAATGAACTACACAATGTTAGCCTCCTTTTATCCTTTATTATTGGTTATGAATATCTCACTTACAGATAGATTGGAGCTGCTGGAATTCCATATTAGCCACAAGGCATAGATAGGGACTCTGGGGCAAGTGATGCTCTATATTCTTGGTGCTTGGGGGGGGGGTCAACAGTGGGAGGGCTTCTAGTGTCCTGGCCCCACTGGTGGACCTCCTGATGGCACCAGGTATTTTTGGCCACTGTGTGACAGAGTGATGGACTGGATTGGCCATTGGCCTGATCCAACATTGGCTTCTCTTATGTTCTTATGTTCATAGCAAGAGAAAGGAACCTCAGCTTTTTAGGATGGAACCCCCAACTTTAAATGTAGCATCCATTAAAAGTGTTTTTCCAACCTGCATTTTTAAAAATTGAATGGTGGAGAATAAAATGGCTGTAGAAGATAGTGAATAAATAATTTATAGCTTTATGATCATGTTTCTCTATGAAGAAAAAGAAAAAAGACAGAGGACAGTAAAAGGGAACTGGACAAAAAGGGGACCAGCGTTAATAGTGTGCTTAAAATATGAACAGAAAACAAACAAAAATAGACTTCTTTTGGCAGTTGAAATCTTATGTTTAACAGCAAAAACATGTTTTAAAGGTTCAGAGGACAGTGTAGAAGTTGTATGCACATTTTTTTTTTTAAATGGAGCCTTTCCTCCAGAGAGCCTCACCCCTTTTATCCTCAACCCTGTGGGGTAGGTTGAGCTGAGCAAGAGAATGACTGACCCAAAGTCATCTCGAGGACTTCATGACAGAGCCAACAGGTCTCTCCAGTCTTAGTTCAACAGTCTAATCACAGGACAGCACTGGCCATTTTTACACAGAACTGCAAGAACTCATTTGGAGTACTGTGTACAGTTCTGGTCACCACACCTCAAAAAGGATATTATAACATTGGAAAAAGTGCAGAAAGGGGCAACTAGAATGATAAAAGGGTTGGAACACTTTCCCTATGAAGAAAGGTTAAAACACTTGGGGCTTTTTAGCTTGGAGGAACGACGGCTGAGGGGTGACATGATCTAGGTTTATAAGATTATGCATGGGATAGAGCAGGTAGAGAAAGAAGTACTTTTTTTTTTTTGGTAAACAAATTTTTATTTTCTTAGGAACATAACATATAAGATTAAATCATTCAGTCCATTGTTTACCTCATTCCCTTCCTCCCCTCCCTCCAGTGGCTTCCCGCAATGCTTCTCCCCCTTCTTACAAATTTCATTATATCATTAACACATCATTTGTTATCATCCAACCTCAAGATAACATCATTTGACTTAATATTGATCTAAACATATTAAGTTTTGTTTTACATCCCAGTTCTTTTCCAGATATATTTTAAAGTCATTCCATTCTTGAAAAAACACGTTGTCTTCTTGATTATTCAACTTCTTTGTAATTTTATCCATTTCTGCCATGAACAGAACTTTTTGTATCCAGTCTTCGATTTCTGGTACTTTCTCAGTCTTCCAAAATTGTGCATAAATCATCCTCGCTGTTGTAATAAGGTACCAGAATAAAGTCCTTTTAGTCGAGTTAACTTCTTCCATTTTTAGTCCCAAAAGCAGAATTTCAGGCGCTTTCTTGAAAGAGCACTTAAGTATTTTTTGCATTTCTTTGTGGACTTTTGTCCAAAAGAGTGTAGCTTTTTCACAAGTCCACCACATATGGTAAAATGAGCCCTCATGTTTTTTACATTTCCAACATTTATTTGACATATTCTGGTTCATATTTGCAATTTTCTTTGGGGTCATATACCACCTATACATCATTTTATAACAATTCTCTCTAACATTGGTACAGGGTGATATTTTAATAGCATTTTTCCACAAATATTCCCAGGTTTCTATGTCAATTTCCTTATTCATATTTATTGCCCATTTTAACATTTGCTCTTTCACAGTCTCATCTTCTGTATACCATTTTAACAACACTTTATACATTTTAGAGATATCTTTTCCCCCTCCACTCTCCCATACCTTTTCCATTTCATTTTTTTCCTCTCTAAAACCATAATTTCTTTTGTCTGACCTAAAAAGGTCAGAGATCTGCATGTATTTCAACCATTCATATTCATATTCAATTTCATTCTGCTTTTTCATTACCCATTCTGTTCCCTCTTTTTTTATTATGTCTTTATACAGCAACCAATCTTTGTCTCTACGTCTTGAGTAAGATGTTAACACTTCCACTGGTACAATCCAAAGTGGCCTTACATCACCAAAATATTTTTTATATCTCATCCATACCACAAATAATGCTTTTCTTACCACATGATGCTTAAAAAAGCTATCCATTTTTGTTTTGTCATACCATAAATATGCATGCCAACCAAATCTACAATCATGACCTTCTAACCCCAATAGCTTATCATTTTCTAATTTCACCCATTGCTTCAACCAGGTCATACAAACCGCTTCATAATATAATCTGAGATTTGGTAGCTGTAGTCCACCTCTGTCCTTGGCATCACAAAGTATTTTCATCTTAATTCTCGGTTTCTTGCCTGCCCAAACAAACTTTGATAGTTCTTGTTGCCACCTTTGCAGCAAATCTGTCTTACTAAGTATTGGTATTGTTTGGAACAGGAACATCAAACGTGGTAGGACATTCATTTTTATAACTGAAATTCTTCCCATCAGTGACAAGTTCATTTTGTCCCATTTCTTAAAGTCTTGGGTTAACTTAGCCCATAGTTTTTCATAATTGTTCTTATATAAGTCTATATTCTTTGCAGTTAACTCAATGCCTAAGTATTTCGTCTTCTTTACCACTTCACATTGTACCAAATTTTGTAGTTCCACTTGTTTTTGTTTCGTCATATTTTTGCAAATAAGCTTCGTTTTATTCTTGTTTACATAAAATCCTGCCAATTCTCCAAAATCTTTTATTTTTTGAAATAGTAACGGTAACTCTTCCGTCGGGTTTTCCACAATAAACATTACGTCATCTGCAAAAGCACGGTATTTATATTTAAAACCTTTATGTGTCAAGGTCTTAATTGCCCGTGTCGATTCTCCAATGTATTTTAGCCCACAGGGACAGGTGATTACATAAATGGCCCGCTTCGTGGAACATGACGAGTAACTGCTCAATTCTCTCCTATAGTTAATTTCTGGAAAGTAGACAAATTTCGTTTCCTCACTCAATGGACATGCTGCACATCGCAAACACTTATAGTGACCTCTGGGTGTGTTCTCTGATGGTATATTGGATCATAAGTCAGCGTGTATCAAAAGATCTCTAATACTTGCAGTTTTTCGAAAACCTATGTTAGGTGTTACTTGGCATTCTGGTATGTCTCCCACAATGTGCCAATGTTTTAAAACAATCCTCCTGATGGAGTATGCCATAGGGGTGTAATCTAATGCCCATAGGAAACCTTCCCTGGATCGGGTGACTGTCTCTTTAAAAACTTCTAATATACAGTGATTATTTGAGCCATGCAACACTGTGGCTAATTTATAATTGTATGAAAACCCTAGGAATGTATATGCAAACTCAAAGTGACAGGCAAGTTGGCAAAGAGTGATAGGTAATCCAATGTTACCTCCAAAATGAATGGTAAATCATTGAGAATGCCTGCAGTTTGCTTTAAATGTCTGTGAGCAATCCCTTAATTATAAATATCTGTGTCATCTCCTATTTTATTCTGAGTAATTAAATTTACAAGGCCACTCTAATATAGATTAATTGCGTGTAAAATCCCAGAGCTCAAAGTCATTTTAAATTACAGCAAACTTTTTCAAAGCCTGATTTTAAAAAAGGAACCTCAAATCTCCTTTTGTAAGTATCTTTCTCTGCCCTGATAATCTTCATTTGGAAGTTATATTATATTAAATGAAGATGGTTGAGTTATCTTCTAGTCTTGTAATGCATTCTTTATTTTTGTGCTAATTAATAAAAAATACCTTGTCTCTCTCTTCTTCCCTGGAAGTATCTATTTTGCTTGCTACTCCGGTTGTGAACCATTCAGTCAACAACAACATACATGTGTGTTTTTCATCTCTAAAATATTGGTAGGTATGACTTGGGTTTTTCCAGTCTATTCTATTAAATGGGCTTTCTTTTATAAATATGAAACCACTAAGGTTCTTGCTATGCACAAGACAGTTTTTTTGCAAGACTAGTGACAGAAGAGATCCCAAAGTGAAAATGTATCCCCCTGTAATCCAATAAACATCTGGACTACCTATGGTCTGCCAGCAATTATGTTACCATCTTAGTTGAATGCTTCCAAAGTTCCCTATCCCTCTTCCAGTTGTCTACTTTCCAAAACATGTCACATACCTATTTTCATGTTTCAAATGGATTATTTTACTGGGTAAATATTTTCCACATAAAACAGAAACAAAAGCTTTAAAATATTTCTATTTTAATCTTCTCCTGCCTAGTTGGTTTAGGCAAGGCTTTTTTCCAGGGGAACATGCTGGAACGGAGTTCCAGAACCTCTTCAACAAAATTATTTTTAAAATGTTTAAAAGTTCATGTGTTTTCAGTATACAGATTGAAAACTTCATTTCCCTTTTGAGAGTTCCGTCACCTTTTTTTTTTTTTAAGCCCTAGGTTTAGGACATGCAAAACTAATTATACACAGAATAAACCAGGTTGGCCAAATGGCAGCTTCTGGATGATTTAAGTGGGGTTCTCCAGTGATTAACAGAAGTAGTCATAAGAGAATTAAAAGAGATCCTTAAGACCGTAGATGCACTAGTGTCAAATTGAGACACGCCTTACCTTTTCTGCTGCCTTTTCTCAGGCAAATGCTCAAACAAAAGGGTAATGAAAAATTAATGTACAGCAGTTGCAGTAGAACCTGAAAGGCTCTGAATTACGAGGATTGCAAGCCTATTCCAAAGAAAGGACTGAAGGCAAAATATTCTACCTCGAAGCAATGCAGAAGCAAAAGCACCAAGGACTGTGGAGGGAGTTATGTTGAGAATGGCAGACAACCAATGGCCATACGAACTGTTCAATGCAACAGTAGTTTATTGCTGTATCATGTCTAAAATAAATCCACACAGCTGTTACTGCATCAAGGGGAAAAACACAAGAGCCTAATAGATCTGAACACCACTAACTTGTACTCACAGTGCCCTTTCTAGTATATAGTGCCCCTTTTGAAATTCTGGATCTTCTTATGTCTGGTGGCAATTTTTTAAAACTTTAACATAGGAGGATATCCTAAAGACTTCCAGAAGAACTCTGGAAACATTGGCCATCCCATTCTCTCCTGTTTTGCCGCCCTGTCCTGTATATGTGGGCAACATTAGATAGCTCAGACAGAGCAAAATAACTGTGATATGAGAGATGTCAGGAATATGAAAAGAACCACAAGCAGCATTTGTTACAGCATTGATCATTAAAGCAAGGGATCTGAAGCACTGTCAAACAAGATCTTGCAAATTCAATATAGGGAGAAGATTGTACAGCAGCTATTTCATGAACGAATCATGAAGCAATATAAATGGGCTTAATGCCTGTGATGTTCTTAAGATTAGCTGGTTTAAATGCAAGTACAGGGACTTAAGGATTTATGATTGGAGGCATTGTCACTGGAGAGGGGAGGAGCTGTTGCTCAGTGGTTACAGTGGTACAGTTGCTCAGTGGTACAGCAAATGCTTTGAACTTGTTACAGTGTGTGACTGCAATAAAAAGGCCAATGCTATGCTGGGAATTATTAGGAAGGGAATTGAAAACAGATCAGCCAATATCATAATGCCCCTATATAAATCAATGGTGCGACCTCATTTGGAATACTGTGTACAGCTCTGGTCACCACACCTTAAAAAGCTTTGGAAAAAGTGCAGAAAAGGGCAACTTGAATGATAAAAGGGTTAGAACACTTTCCCTATGAGGAAAGGTTAAAGCGCTTGGGGCTCTTTAGCTTGGAGAAACGACGACTGAGGGGGGACATGATCGAGGTTTATAAGATTCTGCATAGGGTAGAGCAGGTAGAGTTTCTCACAATACAAGAACTCGTGGGCACTCAATAAAATTGCTAAGCAGTCGGGTTAGAACGATAAAGGAAGTACTTTCTCACCCAAAGAATGATTAACACATGGAATTCACTGCCACAGGAGGTGGCGACAGCTACAAGCATGGACGGCTTCAAGAGGGAATTAGAAAAATATATGGAACAGAGGTCCATCAGTGGCTATTAGCCACAAGCAGTGTTCCCTCTAAGCTGAGTTAGTGTGAGCTAGCTCACAGTTTTTTAGCCTCCAGCTCACACATTTTTGTCTTAGCTCAGGAAAGATGGCTCCAGAGCAAACTAATTTTATGCAGCAGCCAAACTACCTGCTCACAACTTTAATGCCAGTAGCTCACAAAGTAGAATTTCTGCTCACAGGACTCCACAGCTTAGAGGGAACATTGGCCACAAGGTATGGATAGGGACTCTGGGGCAGGTGATGCTCTGTATTCTTGGTACTTGGGGGTGGGGTCAACAGTGTGAGGGCTTCTAGTCTCCTGGCCCCACTGCTAGACCTCCTGATGACACCTGGTATTTTTGGCCACTGTGTGACAGAGTGCTGGACTGGATGGGCTTTTGGCCTGATCCAACATTGGCTTCACTTATGTTCTTATGGTGGTAACCACTGGTGCGGTGGTGCCAATACATTACTATCTGCAACACAAGGTATATTGAATGTTTCCAATTAATGAGTCTTGGCAGTTTGCGCTGTTTTTAGTGACTCAAAATATGATGCCTGATAATTTTTATCAATATTGCTATTTAAATAAAAGTCTGAAAATCTATGGGGCCTTGCTTGAAACTTTCATTCTTTTCCTCTGTTTGCTTTTTAGATGACTCAGTGCTTCCTTCACAAGCTGGCATCCAGTCCTGATTTATATTTTCATGAGAGTCCGCTGGAGATTAAAATTAAAATGGAAATAGCACATTGATAGGCGAGGGAGAGAACGCAATAATACTGCTGGGGAAAACATGCACTATAATTCACTCATTTGTTTAAGCCTTAAGGGACAGCTAGAAAACAGGACGCTGATACGCTGTAGGCAGGTTGCAGCATGGAAGGCAGAACAGAAAACAGAAAAAATATGTTTGTCTCCAAATAATTAACTTACATTTTAAAAATAATAAATTCTATGGTATCTTGTAAAAATGCCAAACTCTCATACTCCCAAAAAGGGAAGATGACAGGTTTAGGAGAAGACAATTATGTAGATTCCAAAAGGCATCACTTTTTATATACAGCCTGTGTTTTCAAAACTACCCTCTCTGTTTTTATAAACTTGTAAATTAAGGGCATACAGCCATAGAGAAAACAATCACAAGTTCTGATCTAATGTGATAAGAGCATGCTTCTGACTGTGCAGGGAGAATTAATTTATTTTAAACACAGTTTATGGCTGGGAAACTTTATTCTGGATTTATCTATTTCTTCAACTCCTCTCCCTTAAAAAAAACAACTTCATTCTTGATTTATTCCCAAAGATTAAGAGATAATTTTGCACAGTTTAAACCACATAATAAAGAGTTATTCAGGGGTTGGTTGGGGTTCAACCCTGGTAAGCTTGTGAACAATAAAATAAGGTGCATTCCCTTCCAATTTGAATTACAGAGAAGACTCTGAGGGGTAAAGGAGATGATTTCTGGAGATGTTTGAGCACAACTCTCTCTTTCTTTGTTGAAAGTAAAGTCCTGCAATTCTTTTACCTTTCAACTGCAAGCACAACATATTCTACAATTCCAGGATTTTCAACCAAGAAATTTATTATGCCTAATAAAAGGAACAAGCAGGGGACCTGCAAAGTGAGAATTCCATTTTCCCCTCCCCCACTATTTCTTCTTTCCCTCCTCCTGGCAACACCAATATCCTCATATTTCACTGCTTCCTTCTCTTTGTCCCACCCACCCACCAATCTACCTTTTATTGTTCCCCATATTCAGCTATATTTATTATATTCAAGTTAGCCTTTATTGGCATAAAATAACAGTACAAGTTATACAATTTTAGGAAACAGTTAAAACACCTATAAAAATCTATGACTTGATATTGTGCAATTAGGAGCTGATAAGGATGTTATATCTCTAGGAACCTGTGGCACAGCTTTAAAGCCAAACAGAGAAACTTAGCCACCTTCTCAGTGGTGTCAGGACTGTTACTGTTATATATTTACTTCATTTATACCCCACCTTTCTCCACAATGAAGACCCAAAGCAGTTTATTTCATTCTTATATCTTCCGTTTTATATTAACAACAGCCTTGTGCAATAAATTAAGCTGAGAGTGTATAACCGCCCCAAGGTCACTCACGAAACTTCATTGGTAGAATAGTGATCAACTCTGACTGTTCCCTGGAAGGCCAGATAATGAAACTGAAGCTCAAATACTTTGGCCACCAAATGAGAAGGGAGCACTCACTGGAGAAGACCCTGATGCTTGGAAAGATTGAAGGTCAAAGAAGACGGAGACAGCAAAGGATGAGATGGTTAGACAGTGTCATAGATGCAACGAACATGAAATTGAGCAAGCTTCAGAGGACAGCGGAAGACAGGAAGGCCTGGCGTGATCTGGTCCATGGGGTCGTGAAGAGTCGGACTCGACTGTGCGACTGAACAACGACTCCCAGATCCAAGTCTGAAACTCTAACCACTATACCACTCTGGCTTCTCTGGGGTAGCTGCTATTGAACAGGAGCAAGCAGCCAAGCCTAGGGGAGTCACTGACTCTCAAAGTCTAGAAGGCAGGAACATACAACCAAGTTTCCCCAAAACCTTCTATATACCCAGGCCAGGGATCACTCCCTTTTCACTGAGTAGGGATAACTTGAAGCAATTTCCCTTTTTGGCTTGAATGGGATCCTCTCTGATCCTCTCACTCCTTTTGCATCCTTCCCAGTCCACAGTCAGTGTTTGTCTCTTCTTCAGCTGTCAGTTTCCAACTCTCATTTCTTAGCTGATGCTCTCCACAGAATTCGATTTGAACAGCCTGTTACTCAAAAGTTCTCAGACCCTGTTAGGCATTAACCCTTGACGGTATGTCATATGAGGCTATCATATTTTGGTCACATTATGAGAAGACAAAAGCCACTGGAAAAGACAGTAATGCCAGGAAAACGTGAAGGCAGGCAGAAAAAGAGGAAGACCCAACATGAGATGGATTGACTCAATTAAAGAAGTCATGGCTCTCAGTTTGGAAGACCTGAGCAAGGCTGTTAATGATAGGACATTTCAGAGGTAATTAATTCATAGGGTTACAAGAAGTCAGAAGAAACTTGATGGCACTTAACCCCCCTCCAAAAAACAAAACACCTCCTAACCAGATGTGCAGTAATAACCTTCTTTTCCTTCATTTTCACTATGATTATGAGAGACGAGGTACAGAAAAAGAAAGATGCCCCCCTGCAACACTGGGCTCATCCACTGCAAACTCCCCTAGGGAAGTGGTATCAACTTAGACATGGGGTTGGTGGCACAGGATGGCAGTGAGGCATAATGGATTATTCCATTCACCCCTTGGGTAGTGTAACTGCTGCACCAGTCTGTCCACACTGTGTCAAAATAACACTGACATTGTTCTGGGCTGGAACCTATTTTAGTAATTTGTTCAGTGTTTTCATTCGCCCTTCTGGATCTTCACAAAGCAAAGAGACCAACTATATCTACGCATTCCTTCTGTGGTAAAGGTCTATCACTCTGCAGCAGGACCTCTAGCCAATTGTCCTCTGTATGGTTCTTGATACTCATTTTGAGTTGAACTCCCACATCCCTCTCATGCACATTTTTTCCCACGACTCTGGATTGCTCACATGAAAGGCAAGTGGATCATGACTTTGTCTTAAATAAAAAGGAAGTTTTAAAGCCATTATTGAGGCACTTTCCACTTAGCTGGAACCTTCTTCAGCTTGTGTACATAGTAGACACTGAGGCAGCTGGGAATCTCGAGGCTTCACTAGAGGCTCTGATTCATGGGAGGGAATGGGTGCGGTCAGACGTGCCATTTGATCTGGTGTCGTGCCAGTTCAGAAACGGATTTTATCTGTGCGATCACACAGTCAACATCTGCCTCCAGTCCCCAGCCGTCACTTTCCGGCTCAAAACCGCTTTAACCCAAAGTATTTTGATACCAGGTTGCCAAGTGGTGTTTTCCTGATTCTCCGGTTCCAGCCGCACTTTTCTGACGTCTGATCGCTCCTCTGGTGTCGAGCCACTTCTGGTTTAAACTCCCTCCCCGCTCAAAAGCTGCCCAAGGCTTCTGCTTTTCGGGCTGGAGTAATTTAAACCACTCCCAGCACACCGTCTGACCGCACCCAATATCTAATCAAAATTAGTGCAGTGAGCCAACCAACATATCAAAGAGAGGTCCTGCCTGGAGTAATAAAATGAGTGCACCTAGAGAGAGTAAATGAAATAATGCAGAGGAGGAAATCAGGCTGCCCTTACTCAGATAAACAGCCACAGAGACAGATATGATGTGGAAACCCAGGCAGGAGGCTCAAGAGGAGCTTTTGAACAGAGGTGAGGGATGGAGCCTTCTAAAACAGTAGCTAAAAGAAAGTTATTTGGAAATTCCTAACTTCATTTTGTGATACCAACATTTGTTCATTTCTAAGGTCCTTTCAGTCTCTGAGGCCTACAATCCTGCACCTACAGGTCTGAAGACAAGGGAAAGGAATAACTCACTATTGCCCAACTAAGGCACACTGTGACTAAGACAGTCCATTCATCCTTCAAAGCCATTTGTTCAGCCCTTGCCCTGCAGGCCTGTTGCAAAGCAGGCAGGAGAAAGGTACTTGTAGTGTATGCTGACCACCACCGGGGGCCAGCGAACAGCCAGAGCTTGACTCTGGAAGAACAATAGGGAACCAATGGGAACCGTGGCGGGAGATTCAAACCCACCAATGGTGACCAGGGGTGTGCCCCCAGGTATGTATATAGTTGGCCTGCCGGCCGTTTGTTCCTTGTTCTTGTTGTGTACCCAATAAAGCGTGCCATGCACCAAGTCGTTGTCTGTTGTCCATCCATGCGGCAACCCACTACACAATAGTACTCAAGGTGAAGGTTATGAACACTGTTCTGTCCAGTCACTGGACTAAAAGGAGAAGGGAAAAAGGGAGGGGGAATCTGTTTGCTAAGGATGACCAGAGCAAGTGAGGAAGGAAACGCCAGCAAAAAGGACCTAGAGGATGATTAAAAAAAAGGTGTGCGGGGGGGGGGAGAATTTAGGAAATTTAAGCAGTCTTCAAAGAAATAAGTCCCATTTTATTTAATGGGGCTTACTCCCAGGATTACAGCCCTTACCTTCCTAGCTGCCCATCTTTTTGCTCAGAGCAATGTCAGCCCCATTTCTTTGCCTTCGTTTATACCTTTTCTTGAGGGGGGTAATGGGAGAGCATCTTTTAAAAATAGGAATAAGGCCCCTGTGAAACTGACAAGTTTCTCACCATCAGTTTCACCTTAGGAGCAGCAACTCACTAAAACTATACACACTTGGTAGAGAAAAATAAGGTTAAACGTTTAAAATGCTTTCCCCAAGTGAATTGTGTACTTTGTGGGAAAGATGGTGGACAGGCAACCAGATATGCGTCAAATTAACATCTCCACTCACAGGTGTCACAAACCCCGCAGGAAGGTTGAAGCGCGACTGTAAAATCAGTCGTCCTGCAGCGCCATCAATGATGCAAAGAAACCGGATACAAGACATTCCCGTCTTCCTCACGAGCCCACTAAAAGTCGGAGAGAGGCTTAAAAAAAAGTAGCACTTATTAATGCAGTCTAAAATCCGGGCACGATTTGTGACACTGCTGGTATTTCATTCATCTCTAAATATTAAAACACATTTTCTGTTCCTGGCTCAGGGATGGCTTGAGGGAAAAGTCACCGCCTGCCGCTTCAGATTTTCGCAATGTGAGGGCAGGCAAAGTATGAGATCTCTGGACCCTACTCAGGAAAGAGAGCGAGGGCCGGGAGATTGTAACCTAACCCTGGGATTTGTGATCTGCGTCGAAGAGGCGACTGGGTGGCCTGCAGTCAAGAAGAGGGAGAAGCCGGCGGGGGCTCGCAGGCGCCCCATCTCTCTGCCCACCCCCGCAATTGCCCCTGCTGCGACGGCAGAGACGCACAGCGACGCGACACTCTGAGCCGCCACCACCGCCGCACAGGAGCCAGCAGGATGCGAGCCCTTCCGGAGAACAGCAGCACAGCGGCGTTGCTGCGGCCGGGGATGAAGCTGCTGCAGTAGCAGCACAAGCCACCGCAGCAGTCAGAAAAAGCTGCTCGCGCCATCC
>NW_015172002.1:2567953-2579197 GCF_001447785.1 Gekko japonicus | reverse complement strand
CATCTCCGCATGCCAAACCGAGGAGGGCGTGTGGGCGCCCTGAAACCGCAGGAGCCTGCCCCCCACTGCCCCCCAAACCCAGATTCCCTCCCCCTCATCCAACCTGTGGCTGTTGCAGCTATGGGAACCTCGGGGGGGGGGCGGAATCACGCCCCCCTCCTTCCACTTCTCAAGCCTCTGTCCCACGTTTCTCTCCCTGCGCGCACTCACTTGCTTCCCCCCCCTTCCCGCATTGACTCCTGAGACCTTGAGTTTCTGTGGGAGTGATTCCTCCCCCCCCCCCAGTACCGTATTCTGCGGCATGATGAGTCGTCCCCTTTCTTCCCAAATTCGTTAAGGGGGAGGTCCTGCTGCTTTGATTTATTGGTATGCGAGAAAGACTGTTCGTCCTTGCAACCTCTGCCCACATTTCCCCCATATTCTCTGCGCGGAGACAGAGAGCACGGGAGCCTTGTCTGCAACTGATCAACAAGAGAAACCGACTTGCTCTCCCAGCCCCCAGTTTAAACAAGAAGACAGGCAGCGCTGTTCACTTGGCGTTCCTTCTTCCCACCCCGTACGGCTTTTCCTTGGAGTCGTCTTTTTGCTCCCCCCCCCCGAAGGCGAGGATTCATATTTCTCCTAAACCCCTATTGACTACGCTGATTATTTTTCCTGTGGGTAAAACCAGAGGGAGCTGTTAGTGGAAAGGAGAGAGTAGCCTTAGCAGTGGGTTTGTGCATGTGTGCTCCCCCCCACCCCTTTGAGGGAAGGAATTTTGAGTGGGAATTGGTTGGAACATTCGTTGGAAGAGAAAGATAAGTTAGTTGCTGAAAATAACCCAAATCAAACACCAAGGAGGGAAAACTCTGCGAAAGCAGGACAGAAGGGAGTATCGCTGCCCCAGCTTGTTCTCTCTCCCTACCCCCCCTTCTTTATCCTCCTCTTAAAGGAGAATACAGTTTAACATTGGGATTGTTTGACTATGTCTAAAAAGACAGGGTTTTCACCTCCTCTGAACATGCAAGCAATTTTACTTGCTAGTTTTGCTGTAGTCAGTTTGTTCTGAACGAGTTTTAACAGTGTGATAATAATTTGTTAATTCAAAGGTAATGCTGTTGGGGATATTCTAAATGTTTATAATGTGGGAAAGGGAGTTGAAGAATGAAATGTAGCTTTGGTGTTCCTGCAGTTTGGAGAAATCAGCAGGTAGGACTTTAAAGTAGATCTTATAAAACAAGTAGAAATTAAAACCAGAAAATGTAATATAAGTGTAGAACTGAGTTTTATTTTCTTTTTTAAACAGTGGGTTTCACTGTGGAGTGTTTAATATTTGCACATCAGTTGGATAAAATGAATTGTGTTTATTTTATTAAAATATGCTTGTTTGCATTATAGGGCAGGAAATTTGATGCTGCTTATTCTGGGGAAATCTCCTTGTCTAACCTTGACTGCTGCTATTAAATATTTTTCTGCAAGAAAACCTAGGTGGCAAACAGTTGTCTTGTAGCTGATTTTATCTCAGATGAGTAAAATATATACCAACTCTTGATGGTGCTTTTAGCAAATCTCTATTTTAGATGCCAAAGAGTTTTTGAAAGCTTGCAGTGTGTAAATTGGTTGTTTTGAAGTAAAGGTGTCTGGTTTCATCGGAGTACCAGTCTGTTTGGATGAATGAAGACTGGTTCTTCCTCTTTAAATAATTCATTTTGTGAAGAAACTTTGACTCAAACTCCTCCCCTTTCACCATAGTGAATACTACATGTGGTTCCTGTTCACCCCCCCATTTAATTTGTAAACAAGCTTTGTAAGGAACTTTTGGATTTCATTGGTTGTGCAATATGTGTCTGCAGTCATGCTTGATAGAGAGGCTAGTCATTTATTTTGGAGATATGCAGTTCAGCACTGTAGTTCCTTGTTCCACTTAGGGTGTGTAAGGAGAAATGGGACTTTTTGACAATGGTTGTTTATAAAAGAGAAACATTTAAATTTTCAGTGAGTGAGCTTTTCCTGAGTTAGGCCATCAGTGCCAATCTGGTTAATTGTGAGAGCTCATACATGATTAACTTTGCTGTATTTAAAAATGCTGTTGGTCATATTAGGAAACAAGTCAGGTAGTAGAAAGCCTACTGTTCTGCTTTAGGAATCCCCCATTTCTCTTGTGGAACAAATGACCTGCTGCAGGGTAGAAAAGTAGATGAAACTCTATACAGGAATCCCTTTTACTGCTCAGCTATTTGGTGCATGCAAGATGCTTGAGCACTGCATGTGTCATGCTTGCATGTTTGTGGTGTGGATTTTTTCCCCGGTTCCCTCAGCAACTTTTTCTATCCCCAGATGGGGAGAGGTTAGTGAGCACAAAACTGCTCACAGGTTGCTCTTGCTGGTATGAAATGGGTGAATATATGTTATGCTCTGCATGTAGTTTTAAATAAACTTGTTTCCATGGATTAATGTGTGTCTGCATAATGAATTAAAATTATGTAATTCAGGTAGTAGTTGAACTATATAGTTTAACAAAACCTATTTCGTAAGGTGCCAAATAGAGATGTGAAGGCCCAGGAATAAACTGTCAAATATGTCAAATATTGCGATTTTATCAAGTAAGTGATAAGTGATGCATTTTATGTTGTTAAAGCAATACAATTAGTTTAGGTTTGATAGGACGAATAAGTATTGCATATATTTCAGTTTTCCCCAACATTTCCAGCCCCCCCTCTGGAAAATGGGGATCCCCCCCCTTCAAAATTTCCAGAAATTTTACATCTCTAGTGCTGAACAAAATTGGTACTGTGTCTTGGATGATTAGTGGAAGTTTGAGTTGGGATGGATGTCTTGTAAGTAGTATTTGATTTGGATTTAGACTAAAGAGACATAAATTGACTTGGCCTGATCCCCTCCCCAGCCTATATATGCACACAGGTCTTCGTATATGACAGAGCATCCTCCTAGGGCAATATTAAGCCCATTTCCCCCAGCCAGGGTGTATGGCTCTAGGGAGAAGCAGGGATGCTTGATTTCTCTGTGGGATGCTGATGGGCATCCTATTGCAGCTTTTGGCTGGATGCAGTGCATTTTATTGACCTTCTGTGATCATGACCATAGAATCATAGAGTTGGAAGGGACCTCCAGGGTTATCTAGTCCAACCTCCGTATATCTGGCGTGTATCTCCATATTTAGTATATATTTGCAAAATTACGTATTCTAATATTGAAACATATTTTACCATACTAATAAACCTATTAAGGCTTCCTTTTTCTGTAATAAATGTTGATATTTCTACATGTATGTTCATGACTTCACTTTCTTTGAAAGACAAATTGAAAAGCTTGAAGACTTCCATTGATTATAAATCTATAAGAGCTGAAAGAAGGAGAGAGGATAGAGGCCCCCTTGAATTCCTTTGTGTTCTTCTTCATTTATAGTATTTCCATTGTATGAAAGAAAGAAGCAGTTTTCTCCATATCAATAGTTCAGTCTTTGCACCAAAGGGCTTGCTGCTTAGTATTCACTACTTACAGAATATTTAGGATACCCCACTGTGATATAGAAAAAGCTTTGGTGTTGGTTACAAAGAGGTAAATCCTGCAAGTTGGTTTGTTTTTTTGTAAAAGCTATTTCTTTATCACCAGTTGTAAAATGATTCCTAGTGAAATTTGGGATTACAGCAAAATGGTTGTTTTGGTGTTACTTGGACATCACAACACTATCTAGAAGTTTTTATTGCTTAAAAAACCTAGTTAACACTTCACATTTTCTAAATATTTATGTACGTGTTGAATTGGACCTTGGTGATTTTTAAAATAAGTTTTTGACTAGCTATTTTCTAAGCATGATTTAATTTTTTGTTCTTAGTTCTCCAGAAATACAGTATAGTTTTTCTTAGTTATAACAACTTCATGAACAGAAATTCAGTTTCTAACCCAAATGATTTGTACAAACTGTCATCTTTAATATTTTAGGGTGTGTTGGCAGTGGTTTTATTTGGTTTTTGAGACTTTATGCTGAATTTGCTGTCTAACTTTGTGTATAAATGTCCGAAAACCTCAAATTGTAATCATTCTGTGTTATGCATTAATTCAGTTGTTTAATTTAAAAGGCACTTGAATGTTGTGTTCTAGTTCTCGCAGTTCAGAATTTTTAAAAGGCTAATTGTATGTTAAATATCATCTTGTAACCAAGGAAAAAATGTGCCAGATTGTTCTGAGGTTCACGTTTCCAGGGAGATATGACTCAATCGTGTTGCTTCTAGAGAATCTCTTAACTAGAATGTTACCTAGTTTTGATATTTATAAATTGGTGGCTTAATTCTTCCTCTCAAAGTCAACTTACTGGGTTTGACATCTGTAAGGGTAAGCCTCGATACATTTTGCAGTAGTTATTTATAATTAATTTAATAAGTAACACAATAACTGGGCATTGTTACTAAAGGTGAGGCTGGTCTCTATTTACATCAAGAGACAATGAAGCTAGTTGGCTGAGGCAATTCTATAGAATGAGCCAGAAAATATTCCTAGTTCACATAGTAATACCATGTGATATTAAGGTAGGGGTGGTATGTTGTAAAATCTGCTAAGATTTTTAAGTAGTGTGGAAACAGTTCTCCTCTAGCTAAAAGCGCGGTATGCACAATACCTTAGATTTAGTGCTTGTCCCCCATCCTGTGTTAAAAACCTAATATGCACTAGCTACATCTATGAAAAGATTATTTTTCAAATGCAAGAGTCTAGTATTTCTTTTTTCTTTAAGTTGGACTATACAAACGTAATTATGTTACTTCTGGAGGTGAAGTTTCTTGGTTGTACTGTTCTTAATATTCCTTTATGAAGAGCACTTGCTTGAAATTGATAAAGATTTTTTTCCCCCCAACACCTCCTTTTTTAGGGGGGAAAAATCTTGTCAGCTGGCATGCTACTGCTTTGATTTCTCTTGAATCAAGGTAAATTATAGCTAATGTGTTGCAGTTGCTAGAACATCAAGCAAGGAATGAGGAGACCAAGATTCCAACCCTCCCTGCCATGAAGGTCCCTGGGTAACCTTGGGGGAAGTCTTTCCCATCCTCACCTAACTCATAGGGTTGTTGTGAGGATAAAATTAGGCGGAGGAAGCCAGTTAAATCATTCTAAGCTCCTAAAAGAAAGGGTGAAATAAAAATCTAATACAAAATCTGGTAATTATCTGTTGGAGAAACATGAACATCTTTTGTTTTGGTCCTGATTTCCTAGGATGAGAGAGAGATACTCAGCCCTTGGCTATTAAAGTTAACAGGGACATTAGAATATTTATTTTCATAGAGAGCAGTGGTTTGAGATTCAGGATTTTTGATGACTCCTAAAGCCTTTGAGTTCAAATCTAGTTTGACTTCATGATGGGGATTACTGTTTCCATTCCATCCATCTGATTTGGTTGGATGTTGAGCTATATCACTTCTCAGATTTTTTTGAGAATAGTGTGCCTTGACTGTCATTCTGAGTAAGTCAGTCCATAAGATTGATCTAGTCATGTCCTATAAACATTTTCTGAGACTGCAGTGCATTGTCTTTATACAGAAAGCAATCCTGTATTGTCATGGTTAATTTTGACTAGTTGCCTAGATTGGATTGTTTAAAAAATCTATAAAATATACCACAGTGGAGATATTCCTTTCCTGAAACACAGGGCAGGTATTGAGGAATGGTGCTCAGAAGAGCCGCAGGTGGCTCCAGAGTCACTGAGTATCACTGGTGTAAAGTTGTCACTGGGGGTAAAGAAGTTTACATACAACGAAGCAATAACAAGAACCATGTGCATTTAATTTGTGTCATACAACAAAACACTCTCATGAAAATGACAATTTTTGTATTGGGCCCAGCCAGCTTTTTTGCTTGATCTCTGCCAGTTCCTCTCTTTATTACAGTTCCTGTTCCACATTGTTTTTGCCCATGCAGTTCCCATGATCCAAAATATAGCCCTTTTAGTGGTCAAAAGGAACCCTTCCTCCCTTTTTCCGAGTGGAAAAAACCTGGTTGGATCCAACCCTTCGTGCTTCCAGTGGGATTGCAGCCCATAGGACGGGGGAGGAATCAGGAGTGATGAGGTAACTTTCTAAAGGGTTCCAGCACATGATGCTGCTTGGCCAAAAAACTATGATTGAGCTAAGAGCCTGGAGGAAGAAAGATATCTTGGATTTTGATGGATTAAAGGCCTGAACTATAATATGCTCTTATTGCAATGGACAGCAACGTAGAGGGTGCATAAGCTATGGCCTTGGACTCTTGAACTTAAGGTTTGTGTCATCTAACACAGGTCTTGGAAACATGTTAGATAGTTAAGCTAGTTGTTATTGGGGGTTTTTGCTGCGTGATTTTAGAGTGTTGTTTTTCCTGTAGATTAAACATTTTGTTCTGAAAGATATTAAATAAAACTTTATATAATTTTTAAAAAACGTTTTGGCTACTTGTGTACATTACGGGGTTCAGCCTTGGACTCCTTGACAGTAATTTTTCTACAAATCTGAGGGAATGAGATGAAGAACAAGTAACTATACAAAAGTCAGTCCTTGGTTTTTGGATCGCTCTCTGCAGTTATGAAAGGCTGTTTGAACAGGGACACCTTGGCTGTTCCACTTGACATTCATCTGCATACAGCTGTAAAATTATCCAGCTGTGTTTGATACTGTTGAAATTCGGGGAAACTGGTTTACTTTAAAATTTCTGTTTGCAGGATTCATGGCCATAATAAAAATATAATGTTCAAATGAAAATGTTCAAATAATCATCACATTATTCTCATTTCTCCAAAGCCACTGAAAACGTGCTTACCAAAATGTATTGGGATATATCAAGTTGCAGTATTGGTTTGGAAAATATATAAATATATAAGATTCAGACTGTTATTCTCTTTACATATATTATTTAAAATATATGTAAAGAGAATAACAGTAACTTCTTAAATTGGATTATTTTCATTTAATGTCAGAATATAAACTCTTTAAACATTTGATTTGTTTTTTTTTAAAAGCCAGTAAACTAGGTTCCCAAATTCAGGGATTATTTTTGCTTAAATGACACTATACAATTCATAATTGCACCTTTTGAAATACTTGATTTCTATCACTAAACTATATAACTTTGTACATTTTGATTATTCCCTTCCTCCAGTGAGCTCAAGGTAATGGCTGTGACTGGATGTCTGTCCCTCTCTATCCAGTCCATTACGTTTCAACATTTTAACTTGCTACGTATTGTGTACATACTGGCTTCTGGTTTCCTGTGCTGGAAATCTACTTTTCTGAACTGATCTTTTCATACAGAGTATACTTCTCCTTGCACAGCTTACAAAGTTTGTTACTGCCAAAGAGAGTACAGATTATAGGCACACTTTTCAACTTGATCTGTGATGGTGGACTGGCAATTATCTTCAAATTCAGCAGCTAAAAATAGATAATAGCATTTGGGGTTTTTTTGTTTGTTTAATGTTGGCTTTTGTCATCATGCAGTGTTGTGGATACAAAGCAATCTTATAAGGGTTGGTATCTTGAAAAACAGCTACAATACATTCAGGTAAACCACCTTGATTTTTATTCGTCATCTTAAAATGCCAGGACAAGCTGCCAAACAGAGGATATGCTTAGCGTGGGAATTCTGTTGTGGTGGAGGCAGCTACTTAGAATGCTTCCCTGTATGCTAATACATGACATTAAGGGGGTTATGTTTTTGATCTGAATAGTTTCACAGACTCACAGGGGTCAGTGCCTGAAACAAGGTTTCTTGGTCCAAACCAGCATCTTGAATGGTGTCCTGAATGACTTAACGAGAAGCTAGTATAAACTGGGCACATGAGTATACATTGCTCTCAGAATTCACTCTAGTAGGAGACAAGCTGCACTGCCCTTGGCCTCTACTCTATGCAGAGTGCGTCTTGGTAGTTAAGCTTTGATCTTTTGAAGGCTGAGAATTGATTGGTTCAAATCTGAGAGTGAAAAAGAGGTTGTAAGTTTCTCACCATCCTGTGATGTTATCTGGGCACATCTAAAGTAGCGAGATGACTATTTTACCACCTTTGCAAAGGAAGCAGCCTTGGCTGTAGCTGTCTGAAGAACCAGGCCCCATTGATAGCTGATCTCTTCAGCAAGGGCCAGGCAGAACCTGTTACTCTGCTTTGGTTTAATGCTTTTTAAATATAGGGTTACACTTTAAAATAAAAAGTCCAGATAGACTTGGTAGGCAGGACTGGTAGTGATGGTGAAATGGATCATATTAATGGAAATACAATCCCCTGGAGAGTCAGACTTTTCCTAAAGAACTTTCCATTATGATTTGAATTGCCCTTGCTGTTAACAATTGTATCTCCATTTCTAGACTGTTCACACTATTAAAAACAGAGAATATAGGAAATTATTTTTGGCTTATCCTTTTTAAAAACCTCTTTTAATTGGAGGAAGAATACTGTTGCAGAGTATGCCATTTTGATATTTTATAGGTGATAGCATATAGAAGCAGGCTTTTGCTGTGCTTTAGTATGTATTTCATGCCTTTTCTTGCAGAGAAGTGCTTCAAATAATAGTCCTTAACGGTGCTTCTCAGTGAATGAATAATGTGCATTCAGTGATGCAAATAGTGGATTGGAATTGACTAGTGTGCCTGCTTGGATAAAATGATAACATTAATGCTGCAGGTTCAGTAAGGTGTTGCTAGGTTAAAAAGTTTGTTTTGTTTTCCAAACAGGCATCTAATAAATTCTTTTCTTTACATTCAGCTGGGTAGCTGTCTTAGTCTGAAGCAGCAGAACAAAGTTTGAGTCTAGTGGCACCTTTAAGACAAAGTTTTATTTTGGGGTATAAACTTTCATGTGTTTGTCCTAAAGCTGCCACTGGACTCAAACTTTGTTCCTTTCTTTACAGTCATTGTTACTGTTTGGAGATACTAATACTTAAGGTTTGTGCCCTATGTGGATAGGTAAATCTGCACAACAGGTCAGCTGCAACTGTTATTTAGGATCCTGCAAACCCAGGAAAAATCCAATGTTTCCTGAAAAATCTGACTTAAAATCCTCTCTAATTTGGGAGTAACTCCTCTTAAATCTGATCACTACATCTCAGTGTGGGCAGAGTTGTCCAGAAAGCAGTGCTCAGGGGTATTTTGGGTTGTAGCAAGCATAAGATGGTGAGGGGGAGGGCGCTTGAGATGGGGGTGGGAAGGAGATGCAATAATGGCACCAAGAGGGAGAAAAGGAGATCAGTGGGAGAAAGTGGGATTTCTCATCTGTAAATCTTCCTCATTTCTGATCCAAAAATACCTGTTAGAGAGAATGGTATGGGAAAATCCTGAAAGTTTTAAATAAGTGATAAATACATGCTCATAATACTTATGACACTGACCTATTCCCATGGTTTATTACATGGATTTTAAAAAAGTGTATGTGAGATACAGAGGAGAGATACAACCCCAATTACCAACTTCTCCCCTCCCTGATTGAAGATTGACATTGTGAAACCAAAATAAAGTTCCTTCCTTTTCCTCCTACCTTTATATCATAGCAGCCTGTCTTCAATATTAATCCTCTTGTATAACCACCACCTTGTTTTCGTTTGCAAATTTATGTGCAGAATGCCTTACTAAAGGCATAGAGGTAGTCTGTGACATGATGCATTAACAACATTGATTATCTAGGAAATATAATGTTACCACAGAACCACAGTGTTACTATAGTAGGACATACTTTATACAATTGTGGGATGTTGGTTTAATCAAGTTAATCAGCTATCAGAAATGTGCTAAAATAAGTTATCCTTGAGGTCTCGAATAAAATACTTCTGCTACATTCATAAAGCACAGCAAATAGTTTATGGAAAGCCAAGGTTAGTAGCCCACAGCTTGGAATGAACACAGCTAACATTGTGTGTCTCCCTCTTGATAACTTAACAAAGTCACATTTGTATGCTATGTCAGAGCAGGATAATAGTTCAAAACACTAACCCACTCTTTTTGATCAGATTACTTCTAATTTTGTGATAACTTTTATCTCTCGATGCCAAGTCCCATAACCTTTACAATGTACTCTATCAGAAACTGTGTCCAATGCTAGTTATTGCACACTAGAATGTTTTAGCTTTTGCTACAGAGGAGCTGCTGTGTATGTCCTGGAGATGTAAAATAGTTTGTCAGTGCCTCTTACTGGATTAATTTGTTTGGGATTGAATTACATAACAGTTTTTTAGGCTCAAGTTTCTCATTTCTGTCTGAAGAAAATTGTGGTAAGGGTGAGATGATAAAATTACCGTTGGTTACTCACTGTGAAGGGTCCTTCTCCTCTGAGGCTTGGAGGACATCTTGTGGGTGATTCCCAACCATCTCTTAGGGAGGCAGGAACTTCAAACTGTTTCCTGTGGTGGGAGTCACCCTCAGCTCAGCTTTGGGACTCCGAAAGCAGTATGAAAATCTAAATAGTAAGAAAAAGCTCAAAAAACAGTATCAACAAATGGATTTAACTGTATAGAACTTTGTAAGATCAGGTGAGAGTAGAATTATATACATAGAAAGAGAAGTATGATGACCCTTGGAGGGCCAAGATGTCCTCCAAGCCTCAGAGGAGAAGGACCCTTCACGGTGAGTAACCAATGGTCGTTCTCCCTCTGAGGTGGAGGCCATCTTGTGGGACCTCCCAGAGCAGTGTCCCTAATCTTGGGAGGGAAGGTCATCATCGAGAGACAGGATAAATTGGAGAACCTGTCTCCCAAAGGCTGCGCCAGCAGAATCAAACACATTTATTTTATAATGCCTGATAAAGGTAGATAGTGAGGACCACGTAGCGGCCCTACAGACTTCCTCTACTGACGCCCTGTTGGCAAATGCTGCATTAGCCACTGCACTCCGCAGTGAATGAGCCGTGATTCCAACTGGTACTTGTTGGTTTAAGCTCCTGTACGCCTCTGCAATGCAGGATCTGATTGTGATTGTAGTTCTCCCTGTGTGCAGAGGAGAAATGTTGACAAACAGAGTTCTGTTTTTCTGAATGTAGCCGTTCGTAGAAGGTAGCACTTAAGAGTTCTTCTGACATCCAGAGTATGCCAGATCCTTTTCTTCGTATGCTTAGGATGAGGACAGAAGGACAGAAGACAGATCTCTTGTGACCTAGGAAATTTGGAACTAACTTTCGGATGAAAGGCTGGCTCCGTCCTCAGCCTTACTTTATCTTTATGAAAGATACAAAGTTCCTTCTGGATGGACAGGGCGCCCAGTTCCAAAATTCTCCTAGCTGAGGTGATGGCAACCAGGAATAATGAC
>NW_015172002.1:2554934-2567669 GCF_001447785.1 Gekko japonicus | reverse complement strand
TCTTGGTTCTTTCCCTTTTGACAGGATTTTTGTGACCGTGGGAAGACAGAAATCGATTGAGTGGAATTGATAAGAGTTCTATTTTGTAGCCTTCCTGAACAAGCTCCCTCGTCCAGGTGTCCGGGTGAGAGTCAATCCACTCTTTGCTGAAGAGTAGAAGACGTCGTCCCACCGGGGGAGATGAGTAGTCATGCCTTAGGGGTCTTAGGTTCTCTCTCCCCTCTATTTTGTCTGTTTCCATATGATCTTGGAAACCTGTTGTTGAAGCCACCGCGCTGAAAGGACTGTTTATTTCCCCGTAATGATCTTCTGTTGTCCTGTCTAGATCTGGGCGCAGCTTGGTATGGACAAGATGCGAAAGAGGAGGAGGAAGAAGCAGGGGGAAATGAGGATGGTCTTTTATCGCCAAGCCGAACACATTTCGGAAGCGCTTTCTTTTTATCACGGGTTTCCACCAATATTTTCTCCAGGGGTTCCCCAAATAATTTGTCTCCTTGAAAGGGATATCTTGAGACAATAACTTTGGACTGATAATCTGCCTGCCAGGATCTCAACCAGACCAGACGTCTAGCCACAGTGGAAGATGCCATGGCCCTAGAGGATAGCACCATGGTGTCTAGGGTGGCGTCAGCTGTAAAGGAAACAGCTTTTAGTACTCTAGTAGCACTCTCCAGTAGCCGTGTATCATTCTCTGGCAGCATTTGTATCAATTTTCTCATCCATACAATGACCGCTCTGAACACTGTAGAGGCGACAGAAGAAGCTTTAATTGCCAAGAAATTTCCTCTCCCTCCCCCTGTTGAGGGCATGGAGGACGGGGGTGCCTGGGAAAACCCTTTTTGGCAGCTTTGGGGGGCCAAGCTTTCTTCCCTCTATTTGGGGAAGGAGAAGGGGAAGATGACGGAGAGCTTGAACGACTGGGGCGCCCTCTGGAGTTACAAAAACAGGCTATTTCTTGCCTCATAGCCCTTCTAAAGTAGGACATGACTCTAGGGGACAGAGGAGCGGACCCGGGGTCGCCAACGTTACTGTGTTGAGAGTCTTCCTCTTCTTCTTCTCTGTCATTCCCCTGGGCATCCTCAGCCTTTTTGCTCGCTGCTGGGTCGGACCCGCTAAGACATACAGTCTCGGGTCGCTCCCTGCCTTGTATAGGGTTCTGCCGCTCATCATCCTCCGACGAAATGGCCGCCGCCATATTTGCTGACTCCTGGAGCATGCAGGAGCTTTTGGTGTGCTTTGCCGCACTGTGGGATTCCATTCTTCGTGCGGTCCCATCTGCGGCCCTTTTTCGATCTGCGCGCTCTCGTCGCCTCTCCTCTCTCTCCATTTCTCCCGAAGAGAGAAAACCATCGGTGTCTCCCCTGCACGCCATTGCCGCTTTTGGGAGAGGAGTCTCACAGAAGGATTGCGAAAAGTAAGAGGGAGAGAGAAAAGGCTTTTTTTTAATGTAGGATTTTGAAGAAAATAGAAGAAGCAAAAGTGAAAGTGTAGGCGAAGCCTAATTTTTGCTGCTCTCCCTATTGAGGCAGGAAGAAAACTGAGCTGAGGGCAACTCCCACCACAGGAAACAGTTTGAAATTCCTGCCTCCCTAAGAGATGGTTGGGAATCACTCACAAGATGGCCTCCACCTCAGAACTGATCTGTGTTAAATATGATTGAATGCATGGCCACACACACAATTAACCTGGTAGTAATGCATTTCTGTGATTTATATACTGCATGTATTATGAATGCTTTTTTGGTTTGTGAGTTAGCTTTTTTGATGCTTCAGGAGAGTTGAATTTACTGCAAGATGACTACTTGCATGCATTTTGCTCATAAATATTCTCTTGATTACTTGTGATAAGTGGCAAGTATAGGGCCCACTGTATATAAATACTTCCACAGTTTGTTGTAGATTAAATCTTTATTAGTACAACATAACTGAGAACTCATTCCGATAGGAGTTTTGGAAGACTATTCCATTTTAGTTACTCAGCCTTACTACTTAAACAGATTTTTTTGCTATAGTTCGTGGTGTATTTTATGCTGTTATTGTATTCTCTTATTTTGTAATCCAGGTTTGCACTATGTGTATTATTATATTTTATTGTATGTATTATATACTGTTTGTAATGCATTGTTCTCTACATTTGTAATCCTGTTTGATTGCATTGTTTTAAATTTTATATTCTTCCTTGAAGCTCAGTCAGAAGGACGAACTGTAAATGTAAATAAAATGAATAATACAGATACTGGAGGTTTAAAACTCTAAATGGCTACTTGCATTTCTTATGATACTGCAAGTTAAATATGTTACAGGAAAGCCTCAGCAAATGCACCTGTAGAAATCCAAATGAGTGTTAGAGTTCATGGGCTTCTTCACATAAAATGACATTTAAAAAGGAGCCTGCCACACTAGTAGGTAGGCCATCTCCCTAGCCACGAAGCGGAACAGAAGCTCAGCTTGTATATTCCTTTACTCAGTTTCTGTGTGTTTATACTACACACACACTCACACAGTGCCAAGAGTTTTTATTTTAAATGTGCAAGCAGAGGCTTGTGCTGAGTTTCATGTCCAGGACTGCAGGGAATTGGCCAAACCTGTCTAGGCTCATTAACCTTGTCTGATGCAGAACATCTATGCCATCCAATGCAGCCCTTGTCTTTCCAGGGCAGCATTAAACCCAAGAAGCACACTAAAATTTTCCTCTGAAACATATTCCAGATCTATGTGTGTCAGAACTATGTGATAGCACCTCACCTAGAAGTCAGTTTACCGTATACTTTAGAAAGTAATTTGTATGTCTGAATGTTTGCTTGTGTTGGATTTAAATACCGTAATAAATTTTGTGGTAGCATTTGTCACTCCCTAGACACAGTTCAGGCATCAAAGCAAACACTACCACTACCGGTGAGATCCTCAAGCTTGTACACTTCCTTCGCTCCCCATCATACACAGCCAGCTAATGAGCTATTTTCTATGTCTCAGACAAATTACAACCTCTAGTTTTATCTGAACGGCCAGCCAAGAATCCAGTCTGATATTAAGTTACCATTTAGAGTCCTAGTTTGCAGAAAAGGCATGTAGATTGTTTTTTGAATATAACATTAAACTATGCTTTCCAGGGGAAGATGAAAGTAACTCATAAGAACATAAGAGAAGCCATGTTGGATCAGACCAGTGGCCCATTCAGTCCAACTCTCTGTGTCACACAGTGGCCAAAATCTAGGTGCTATCAGAACGTCCACCAGTGGGGCCAGAACTCCAGAAGCCCTCCCACTGTTGCCCCCCCAGCAGCAAAAATGCAGAGCATCACTGTCCTAGACAGAGTGTGGCTAGTAGCCACTGATGGACCTCTGCTCCATATCCAGTCCCCTCTTGAAGCTGTCTGTACTTGTGGTTGTCACCCTTTCCTGTGGCAGTGAATTCCACAATGTTAATTACTCTGGGTGAGAAGTACTTCCTTTTATGTGTTCTAAGCCTACTGTTTAGTAATTTCATTGAGTGCCCACGAGTTCTTGTGTTGTGAGAAAGGGAGAAAAGTTCTTTCACTACCTTCTCTGTCCCATGCATAATTTTGTAAACCTCTATCAAGTCACCCATCCATCGTCATTTCTCCAAGCTAAAAAGCCCTAACCACTTTAACCTTTCTTCATAGGGAAGGTGTTCCATCCCCTTAATCATTTTCGTTGCCCTTTTCTGCACCTTTTCAATGCTATATCTTTTTTAAGGTGCAGTAACCAGAACTGTGCACAGTATTCCAGATGAGGCCGCACCATAGATTGATACAGGGCAGGAGTATAGCCAGGATTTTTTAAAGTAGGGGGGATTTAAAAATGTTGGGTGCATGGGGCAGGTGGGGAGGGAGCTGTGCTGCTGCCACCACAGTGGCCATCACTGCACCACAATTCACAACACAGATGAAAACAAGGAGATGGGGGTGCTGGATTGACCACCCCACCGCCACCACTTTGTTTCTTTCCCAGCATAGTATTTGCCTTTTTAATAGTCCTAGGATAATTAATGTTTGGGCCCTACTGCTCCCTCCTGAATTTTGATAGCAACTTAGAGGTTTGCTACCCATGTTTTGATTATTTTTTATGCATGTAAGTTAGGATTTGGTTATGTTCAGCAGCAGATATGCAGCAACTGGTATGAAACGTTATGTGGCTATTGTGTATGGTTATAGAACAAACTGAATCTGTATATCCCCAGAACTTTACTACAGAGCAGAAAGTTCCCAGAACTTTACTACAGTTTCCTTCTCAGCTGATAGTCGCAGATAGCATACAAGGGGGTGGGATGGGAGAAAGAATGGCATGGAGAGACTGAACACAGAATCTTGGGTGTCATTGTGTCTGGCAGAAGCTTGACCTCCCCTAACCACTACTATTTATTTTTCTTGCGCTTTGAGAATGCCTGGTATAATGTAGTTCTTCCTCATTGTGCCTGACTAGAGATGTAAAAATTTCAGAAATCAAAAACCATAAGCAAAAAAGCTGGAAATGTTGGGAAAAATTGAAATATATGTGGTACTTTCATGGCCCTGGCCCCAACATCAGCACTAACTTAATAACTAGTAACTAATAGCCTGGCAAGAACCTGGATTATGGTGGTAGTTGACCATCTGGATACTGAGAGAACGCCGCCATCTTTTATTAACACTTATGTTCCTTAATACCTACATTTTATATTTTGTAAACTGCCCTGAGCCTGCCACTGCGGGGAGGGCAGGATACAACTTAAATAAACAAATAAATAAATCAACGCTAAACCTGTTTTGCTGCTTTAACAACATAAAATGCATCATTTATGACTTAGCATTTAAAATTGCAATAATTGGCTGCTTTAGAGAATAGAATTCATAGGCATTTTCAGTGGTCTCCAAAAATTCTATTTTTAATCCAATCCTTCACATATCCATGCCTGACTCTGTACATGTAAAAGTCAGCACCTGCATAATTTAAAAAGTAAACAGTGATAATGAAAGTTTTATAGCATGTCTGTTTTATGTATTAGTATAGAAATGTATTGGTATTAGAAAAGTCATAGAACACAGCATTTAGGATGTCCAAAAGAAAGTCTTGTCACCCATTGGATAAATGTGTTGTTTTGTGTCATCAATATTTATATAACTCTAATTGCATATATTTGTTTGACACTTTCTGCTATTGATTTTGTTACAACAGTTGGAGCACTGCAAATTAGTTTACTACTGTAAATATTCCAGTTGTGTTCAGAATACATTCATTATTCATACCCTATTCAAACATTCCCTTTAATGTGATAGGCTGCCAGCTTTTAAAAGTTAGCAACCTCTGCATTTGTGATTTAGATGTCTGGTTTTTCACACAGATCAGGTAGATTTACTTTGAGAGAATATTCACAAAACTTCTGTTCTACACTCTTACAACTTATGAATAAGGACGTTGGGCTCTGTTGTTTTTTAAACAACCCTGGGCCCTGTTATGTGTTCTGGAAAAGCTTTAAACACCTTGTAAAAATGCATGAGCAACAGTGGCAGGCTTTGAGGACGTGACTGGAATTTTCAAATTTTTATGGAGGACTCAGTGTGGTAGTAGATCTCAGTGAGGATAGAGTGTGCCAGAAACAGCATACTTCTATTAGAAATGAACAAGTGGGGGTCCTGCATCATATTTCCCACTCACCCACTATTTTATCTTTCCTTTCCCTGGCAGCCCCCATAGCTGTAAACATTTAAAAACTTATAAAAACTTCTTTTTTTAAAAAAAGGAAGGGTGGTTCCAAAGCAAACTAATCTATGCAGTAGCCAAATCATTCACTGCTTTAATGCCAGCAGCTCACAAAGTAGAATTTTTGCTCACAAGACTCCATAGCTTAGAGGGAACATTGGTGCGAGTACCTCACTTTGCCTTCTGTCTCCTACTTCCTCTCCCCCTCCTCCTGGTTGCACCTAGATTCCCACCTTTCCCAGCTTGTGTCTCTCCTTTCCACCCACCAACCTACCTTTTATCTCTCCCTCCCATCTTCAGCTATGTTTATTATTTATTTCATCTATATCCCACCTTTCCCCACAGTGGGGACCCAGAGCAGCTGACAACATTCTCCACTCATATATTTTATTGTCACAACCATAGCAAGGAGCGATTCTTTTCCCCCTGTTATTTAACATCTATATGTGCTTTGGGCTGGGCTGCCATCAATATGCTGATGACACCCAGCTATATCTGTTAATGGACAGCTGGCTGGACTCCAACTCAGATATTTTGGCCAGGGCTTTAGAGACTGTGGCTGGGGGGTTAAAACAGAGTTGGCTGAAACTAAATCCATCACAGATGGCGGTCCTGTGCTTGGGCAGAGGGGGAATGGGAGCGGGGTTCCAACTCCCAGCTCTTGACAGGGCACTGTTAACACCAGCGCCAGCAGTGAAGAGTCTGGGTGTGACATTGGATGCCTCGCTATCTATTGAGGCCCAAGTCCAAAATGTTAGCCAGAACCTTCTTGGCCTGGTGAAACACTCTTCCCCCCTGAGGTCCTGCAGGACCTATTACAGTTCTGCAGGGCCTGCAAAACAGATCTTCCACCAGGCGTTTTGTTGAGGCGGTGGAGACCTGTTTATTTTGGCCTTTCCTTGCATTCCTTGTTACATGTAATCGATACTGTCTTTCATCTGCTCCATTAGCATCAGTTACCATTCACCTGTACACTTGGGGGGGTGCCTATGCGGGACCAGATAGTGATGAAGTGATTTAGATGATACCATCAATTGTTATTTTATTGTTGTTTAATGATTAGTTGTGAAGTTTTAGAAGTTGGATTGTGTATCTACGGTTATTTGTAACCCGCCCTGAGCCTGCTTGCAGGGCAGGGCAGGCTAGAAGTCCAATAAATGAAATGAAATGAAACCATGAGAGGTAGGTTAGTCTGGCCCAAGGTCAGCAGTGAGCTTCCACAGCAGAATGGGAATTCAGACCTGGGTCTTTCAGATTCTAGTATGAAAGTTTAACCACTACACTACATGGGCTTTTGTGGGTTGGCTGCTGGTGAATGCAAGTTGTATGGTAGGAAATCACCTGGTGGTTGCTGCAGTGAGCCCCTCCACTAGGCCAAATAGCCAGGGAAAAGGCCCTTCCTACTCCCCCTGCCGTTTACTGATGGAAATCTAAGCTCAAAGGCTGGTAGTACTATTTTGGTTGCCTACAATGGGATGAATCCAATAAGACACAAACAGAAGCTAATTTTAAAACATACTCCTTGGCAGTGATGGCGGCAAAGTAACAAAACTTTTTTGCTGCCGTTACATCTGCACAGTGCAGGCCAATAAGGTTTTTCTGGATGATCAGATGCCTGTTGGGATCTGTCCTGCAGGAGGAGGTGGGTTGCTCAGTGGCCTGCTGTGACTGTTTTGTTCTGCGGCATGCAGATAAAATCTCTCACATCCCTTCTGACTTGGACTCTTAATTAGAAGTGACAGGGTCAGATAGGTACTGAACTGTACAGTTTGGAATACTTTTTGGTTTATTAAGTCAGAGCATGTGGACAGGGTCCTTGGATGTTTGAGACCTGTTATGATGGCCCCATCCACTTCCCTCTCTCAGAGGCAAGATTTTCCCTCTGTTGCTCTTTCCTTCTTTCCCTTTACTGACTGAACCACCCTATTAATGTGTTTTCTTCTTTGCTGAAGAACTCTGGTTGTCCCACCCTGTAACAGTACAATATTTTGGCTGTTGGCTTGGCCCAGGAACCTGAAGGAAGGGATCAGGAGCCCGCTTTAACTTAAAGAACTTAAATGGCACTCAAGGCAGTTTGAAATTCAAAAATAACAAAATATTTTATTTAACACAGAGGGGAAAGGTCAGGTGAAATCAGGGGTTGAAAATTTCTGAGGTAACTCAGTATAGATAACTTTGAGGTAAAATCAGTAATATGCACAGACTTTAGTTGTTTTGTTTCAAGCTAATGAGAGTTTCTTAAGCTATTCACAGTGATTGAAATCATTATGTTGAAAGGCTTTTGTTCCAGTGTTTTCCCCACATCTTTGAGTATTCTCTGCGTCTTTTGGTTTCCAGAAGACTTGTACAATCTTTCCAGTACTCAGACCACTTCTCTTGAAACACCAGTACTCATCTTGAGTTGTTAACTGATTCGTATGCTCTGTAATGGCAGTTTCTAAACACACCAGACCAGGGATCTCTGCACTCTTCAGAGCTAACTCCCTGTTTGACTGGGTAGGGAAATTCTCTTCTTACTAAAAGATCTATCCCCTTTCTTTGGCCCGAATGGGAGTCTTTGCCTAACTACACACTCGTCCTTGCCAACTTTCCCCAGTTCTCCTGTCTGTGTTAAACTGCTCTGTCAGGGCTGAATTCTGAAACTGTCAGGACTCTTCTCAGCTAGGGCTGAAATCAGACTGAATTCTCAGCATCCAATCGAGTTCAGAAATCTTTTTCTGCTCAGCTGATGCTAACCAATAAAATCTCTTGGAACAACTCAAGCCTCTTTGGCTCTGTGAAGAATTAACCCTTTACAGTCCTTTATCTGTTTACCTAGCACTTCTAAGCTTTTAAAAAGTGCAGTGGGTCACACCTGTAACCTGCTTATAAGACCCTTTCTCTTCCTGGTATTTAAATCTGCTGGGGTGGAGGTGTGGCTAAATGGGTCTGGTCTGAGAGGTAGTGCCTCCTTCAGAGAGGGTCTGGTTGCCTCACCCTTGATACATGCTATGGTATATCCATTTTTAAAGATGTCTGCTCTGGATGCAGGAGATTTCAATAACTATCGGCTAGCCTCAAATGTTTTATTCTTAAGCAAGGTGATGCAGTTGGTAGTGGCTGGAAAACGCCAAGCTTTCCTGGATGAGAGAAATTGTTTAGATCCTTTCCAATCTAATTTTAGGTCTGGTTATGGAACTGAGACAGCTTTGGTCACCCTGGTGGATGATTTACTCTGGGAGATGGACAGAGGGAGTGCAACTGTGTTGATTCTTCTGCACCTCTCACTGGCTTTTGATACCATTGGTCGTGGACTGCTTTCATCAGGTTAGATTGGGAGGCACTGCTCTATGGTGGTTCCAGTCCTACCCGGAGGGTAGGTTTCAGAAGATGGTGCTGGATGACTCCTGCTCAGTACTTTGGCCTTTGGTATGTGGGGGCCCACAAGTGTCCAACTTACCTCCTATTCTCTTCAACACTACGTGAAACTGCTAGAGGAGGCCCTCTGAAGATTTGAGCTGGGTTGTTACCAATATGCAAATGATGTTCAACTCTGTATTGCACTCCTGGCTGATCTCAGGGAGGTTGGAGAAACCTGGAACCCATTCCTGGAAGCTGTTTTGTAGTGGGTGCAGGCTAATGAACTGAAACTTATTCCTGACTAGATGGAAGTGCTACTTGTGAGTGGAAGGTCTGACCCATGATCACTGTGGTGCACTCCCCAGTTATATTTAGATTAAATTACTCCAATGCATTGTACATACGGCTGCCCTTGAGGAACTTCAGTTGGTACAGAATGTTGCTATTACATTGTGGACTGGAGTGGGTCATAGGGATCACATCACTGCAGCCCATCTACATTGGTGCCCAAGTTCTTTTCAGGCACAAAAGCTGCTAATGAACTTCCTCAGCTGCTAATGAACTTTAAAGCCCTATATGGTTTAGAACCAGCATACCTGAAGGACAGCCTACTCTCTTTAAGAACCAACCCAACCACTTTGGCCATCTTTGGATGTCCTGCTTTGAGTGCCCCCAGCTTCTGAGATTAGGCAGATCAAACCCAGGATAGGGTCTTCTCTGTCATGGTCCCAAAATTCTGAAACTCTTCTCCATGGAGATTCAGGTAGTCCCCTTTCTTGCCATCTTCTGCCACAGGATGAAGACTTTTTTGTTTGGTTTGGTATTTCCTCAGTGATCTCTCCTTCCTGCCCAAAGTTTTGTTGTTTTTATGCCATTGTATGCATTTTAGCTCCGATTTTATTTTAATTATATTTTTATTTTAATAGCTTTAAAAAGTGAGTTTATTATGTATTTTTAAATTTTCCTTGGTGGCCATTTTGAGGGCAGAAAGTCAGGATATACATATCCTTTTATCATTGTGGGGTCTTTAAACCCCCAGTGTATTTTACTTTAGTCACATTGGTCCGTTCACAGCATGTTGGTTGTGAACAAACCTGCTGCAAGCCTTAGTGCTGAGTGCTTTATAGCGCAAATGCTGAGGCTAGCGAGCTCTAATATAGTAACAGAAATATAGAGCAGGAGAATTAATCAACTCATGGTGTCAGATTTAAGGACAGTCAGGGCTTTCAGGAGCATTCCACAGAGAGCACAGAGATTTGGCGACAGATTAGAAGGCTCATTGTCCATCATTCAGCTATGTTGATATTTTGCTGATAGTGGCAGTACTGCAGTAGGAGGATGGATTTAATTTATGCACATACACAACTATCAGTTGCATGCACCAACATGCCAAGTGTTTGTTCTGGATTTCAAGTTTTCTAAGGTGGCAGGAATACCTGATTCCTTGCATTTGATTATGAGTTGTGGCAAAGACTGACTCATCTCCCGCAGGGTCCTCTATCTACCTGCAGTGAAAGATGAAATTCAGGAAATCTAAACCGTGACCTTTTATTTTTGTATGTTCAGATAACTAGACAAGTTTACTAACTATGTATATTGGATACTATTATACCTTTGGTTCCCTGTAGACTTGGAGGGACACTTTTATAAAGGTGATAGGGCTACAGTATAACAGAATAGTTCAGGAAGATGCCTTTATAAAGGGACCAAGACCCTATTTACCACTATGGTATATCTTATCTCTTTGTTGGATGTATTATCCTGCTTTTGCAGCATTGTTTTCTATCTCCGTAATCCCACTTTCTGTATTGTTTGACAAATTATGTCTGATATTGTTGTGCATTTTTTCTAATTTTTGTAATCCTAGCATGTATCTCTTAGATGCCTCGTGCTGCTTAATTGCATTGCTTTGCACTATATAATCCGTCTGGAGTGTCAGTGAGAAAGGCAAAAATAAGCAAATTCTTTCTTCAATGAGTTGAGTCTCAGTAATGGAAAACAGGTATAACTGACATGATCTGTTTTGAAGTGATAGGGCATAGGAGAGTGTTTCTATAAACACGAATATTGATAACTCACTGTTTTCTCACTTTTCAGATGCTGATGCAAGTGAGTTTAAAAAAACAACAACAGTTTGCGCCATACAGCCTGTATGATAGGATACATCTATGTTTTAGTTTATTTCATAAAGTGTGTACATGAAAATTTGGTTACTGCATAATCCAGTAAACTAACCCAGTATTCTTTGATCTTCAATAGGTTGGCCAGTATTAAGTGCACACCACTGTAAATGCTTGATTTGTACAATGTGCCTGGTTTTCTCTCTTTACACCCCCATGCACGCCCACACCCCCACCCCTTCATCCCCCTTGAAACAGGACCTAGTCTGTAAAAGTGTCCTACACTTGTTGTGGTCTTTAAAATAATTTGGTATATCCTGCAAAATTACTACTGTTTTCAAATAATTTTTCACTAGAATTGGTTTGTTTGTGGTTTTGTTTCCACTACATAAGTGTCAAATTCCAGAGAAATAGCCCTTGGTTTTTAAAGAAGTGGCACAGATTGTTTTGCTGATACAGACAAAAAGTTTTATTGTGCTGTAGACTAGATCCTGCTTAATGGTGAATGGGCTGTACTTTTATTTTTGGGCTGGGCATTGTGTAAAAGTGGGTCATTTCAGAGTTAGTAGCATCGTATATTACAGTCCTCCCTTTCTCCCTCTGAGAGGAGGACATCTTGCTGGGTGTTTCCCACCCTATTCTTAGGGAGGCAGGAACCAAACTTTCATTTCCTGTTCTCTTGGTGGGACACGTCCCTGAATTCAGTTTTGTTCCTGCCTCAGAGCAGCACTCTGTTAGCACTCGTGCCTGTTTAGCAGCCTTTTCCTTATTCGCAGCCTTTTCCCTCCATCTCTTCTCTCATTTTCTAATTCTCGTATTCCTGGTCTCCTATTCCCCCCCCGTTTTTCTCCTTTGCCGACTTGCTGGCTTACTTTTCTGCTGCCCTTTCTTCCCCCTCCCCCCCCCCCGACGCCCTGGCCAGGGCATGTCAGAGAGAGATGACTCAGACGGATTTTTCCTCGAATACGAGTGGGGAGAGGCATTGCTATCAGCCCAAAGAGCCTCTAAGCAAAAGCAAGGCATGGTTTCCACCTCCACTGCCACGGCAGGCTCTGCAGCACCAAAAGATAAAGGCGCCAAAAAGCGGCCCTGCTCTCCGGCCCCGGAGCACGATGCGGGCGCCATTATGGAATTGGTGGCCAAGCGCAAATCCCCAGAGGAGGGACTGGGAGGCTGTGGGGCGGCTGTCGCTGCTTCCACAAGCCATATTATGGACGCAAAAGATGTCCCCGAAATTTCAAACGCCCAGGTGCCGACTGACTGCAGAGATGATTTGACTCAGCTGAATCTACTTGTGAGTAACCCCGTCAGGGGTGGTGGTGCGCTTCTAATGCCCAAAGTAATAAAATTCTTTAAAGACACGGTGAGGGAAAAGCTCGCCAACCTACACAGGGCTCCCTACTTAGAAGATAGGTTTCAGGATCCTCCCCATGCATTCCCCAGCCATAGTCCTCAGGGGGAAATGGGCTCTGGTTGTTTAGACGAAGAAAGACCACGCTGGCCAACCAAAACTGCTAGGAAGACTAATTTTTGCCATATGCAGACAGACCCTCAGTGGGACCTCTCACAAGCTGAGGA
>NW_015172002.1:2553665-2554742 GCF_001447785.1 Gekko japonicus | reverse complement strand
TTGCCCTCCTAATATTAAGAAACTGTATGCTTTGCCTAACTTCACTGATAAATTCTTGCAGGTCCCTCTAGTGGACACTCCTATTACTGCTCTTCAGACCTCAGGCCTGCTTTCTGAAGATGGCGAAGGCATGGTAAGAGACAGGAAAGCCAAATTTGCCTTATGCGAAGCCCATGAAGCTACAGCCATGGCCATCAGAGCTACTGCCACGGCCACGGTGGTAGCTAGAGCTTCTATTGCCTGGTCCAAAAAGATGTCCCAGCTGATTGCAGATGCTAATAAGCGCCTGGCTGAGGGAGCAAGTAGACTCCTTCAAGCCTCTTCCTTCTCTGCAGATGTCACCCTCGATGCCATGATTTTCTCTTCTAGGGCCCTGGCTTCCACAGTAGCAGCCAGGAGAACCCTATGGCTCTGGGCCTGGCAAGCTAACCTACATGCCAAAGGGATTGTGACAGCGTATCCATTCCAAGGCCACCGCCTTTTTGGTGACTCTTTGGACAAATACGTATATAAACAAAGGACAAAAAGAAAACGATGCCACGTTCCCTGGGCAGAAGCGAGAGGAGGGGCCCTGGCAATTTTTCCTTTCGAGGCTCCAGATCATCTTTCAGATTCAACCGTGATGGCAGACCTTCCTCTTGGGGAACTTTCAGACAGAACTTCAGATGCGGCTCCTTCCAAAACAGGTCACACAGTTTCTTCTCTTCCAGAGATGACAAGTCTGGAAGAGGCAACAAAACCCCCAGTGCGGGAGAGTTCCTCACTTCTGTCGATCTTTAGGAGGCTTACCTTCATATGCCAATTGTAGAAAGTCACAGACGCTTTCTACAGTTTTGTGTCCAAGGACAGGACTGGCAGTTCAGGGCCCTGCCTTTCGATCTATCCACAGCCCCCAGGGTCTTTTCCAAGATGCTGATCCATCCAGTCGTGCTCTTGAGGGAACGAGGTGTTCATGTCCATCCATACTTGGACGACCTGATCTGCTCAGCCTCTCAAGGGATGTTTGTTCAAGATACAGTGGCAATGCCGGTACAGTGCCTTCAGGAGTATGGTTTCCTGGTGAACCTTCAGAAGAGC
>NW_015172002.1:2549184-2553653 GCF_001447785.1 Gekko japonicus | reverse complement strand
CTCACCCCATCTTAAACCATAGAACACTTGGAAGTAATTTTGGACACAATGCAAAACAAGATGTTTCTACCTAGACCCAAAGCGGAGGCCATCAGCCGCCTTTGCCAGCAGGTTGCCAGAAGCAGGAGTTTTTCACTCATGACCCTAGCCAGACTGATGGGCTCCTTCGTATCCTACATAGACATGGTCCCTTGGGCTCACCTTCACTCAAGATCTCTTCAACAATTGCTGAGACCTTTTCAACACAAGGTCATGCACCGGGAGAATATCCCTGTCGTCATCCCTCCTGCGGTGCGTTACAGCCTTACCTGTTGGATAAGATTGTCGAACCTTCAGAAGGAACTCACATTCTATGTGACAGAATGAAAGCAAGTGGTGACAGATGCCAGCCTCCTAGGCTGGGGTGCCACTCATCTCAACACTCCAATGCAGAGTCTCTGGTCCCCGCAGGAGAGCAAACTGCCAATAAATGTCTTGGAACTGAGGGCCGTGAGGCTAGCTCTGACTTGTTTCCATCGCCAGGTCTTGGGCAGTCATGTCTTGATCAGAACGGACAATATTGTGACAAAATCCTACATAAACCACCAAGGAGGATCCAAATCTGCCCACCTTCGTCAGGAGGCGTTAAACCTCTTTCGGTGGACAGAGGTCAATGTTGCCTCCATCAAGGCAGAACACATTAAGGGAACCCTGGAATACTCAAGCCGACTGCCTCAACCATTGCCAACTACATGAATCAGAATGGTCCCTGAAATGGGATCTGTTCCTGCTGATAGTGGTAGGTTCCTCAGGAAACTGAAAGAACAGAGGGCAGAGGCCATTCTGATAGCTCCTTATTGGCCATGAAGGCCGTGGTTCTTGAAAATACAGCACCTATCGATTCAACCTCACCTCTACCTTCCAGTAGCTCCCGACATGCTGTCTCAGGGACCACTATGGCATCTGGATCCGGGCTGGCTTCATCTGACCGCCTGGTGCTTGAGTGGGAAGGACTTCTCAACCTCGGCTACTCAGAGAAGGTGACCAACACGATACTGGCGGCTCGAAGACAGTCCACGTGCAGAATTTATAATACCAGCTGGAAGGCCTTTGTGCGATGGGCCAAAGGGAAGTGAATAGACCCATTGAAGCCACGCTTCAGGAACCTACTCACCTTCCTTCAGGATGGTCATGATTCTGGTCTTCGAGCTTCTACTCTTCGAAGACAGGTTGTTGTCCACACTTCAAAAGTTGGTCTCTCTCCAGGCATCCACACATTAAGCGTTTTTTTAAAGGGGACATCCTTTACAGACCCGCCTGTCTCATACAGATTCCCTACCTGGAGATTTAACCTGGTCCTTGATGCACTAACCAAGCCGCCCTTCAAACCAATTAAGGACATTCCCCTCAAGTGGCTCCATATGAAAACCCTGTTCTTGGTAGCGGTGACCTCCACTCGTAGAGACTCAGAGTTTGGAGCTCTTTCAGCTAACCCACGCCTTTGTGTGTTCCACAAGGACAAAGACGTCTTGGTTCCTGACCCTACCTTTCGACCTAAGGTGAATTCCAAGTTCCACCGATCTCAGGAAATATGTCTTCCCTCATTCTGTCCAAATCCTTCCCATTCACAGGAACGCATCTGGCATTCTTTAGATGTCCGCCGAGCCCTGAAGGCGTTCCTTCATCGTACCAGCAACTTTCGAAAACCAGAGTCCTTGTTCATTTCAGTATCTCCACCCAATAAGGGGTGCAAGATGTCTAGTTCTTCCATCAGTTCTGTACTTAAGCTATGCATTGCTGAAGCCTACCGAGAAAAAAAGCTGGTTCCTCCAACAGGTATCACCGCTCACTCGATTCGTAGTGCGGCCACCAGTGCGGCCTTCTCAAACAGAGCTTCGGTGGAGGAAATCTGCAAGGCTGCCACATGGTCCTCGGTTTCGACCTTCATTAAACACTACAGGATCAATGTCTTTGATTCAGCAGACACTGCTTTCGGCTGGAGAGTTTTGCAATAGGTCATGACAGAGTAGACGATGACCCACCCGAAGATTATGGACACTGCTCTAGGAGGTCCCAGCAAGATGTCCTCCTCTCAGAGGGAGAATGGGCCATTGGTACTTACTGTGAAGAGTCCTTCTCCTCTGAGATGAAGGAGGACATCTTGGGTCCTCCCATCTCATCGTCATCTCTTTCTACTAATTTTCAGTGCTAACCTCAACTTTCCTGTTCTCTTGATAGTTTTTCAAGTTTGTATTATTATGTTGGTTGAATTTTCCAGTTATTTAGCTAGTTACTGCTTCTCGGAGTTCCTAACTGAATTCAGGGGCATGTCCCACCAAGAGGACAGGAAATGAAAGTTTGGTTCCTGCCTCCCTATGGATGGGGTGGGAAACACCCAGCAAGATGTCCTCCTTCATCTCAGAGGAGAAGGACCCTTCATGGTAAGTACCAATGGCCCATTCTCCTTTATATTCCCAAATTCTTTTCAAAGTCAGTATTGTGTCATAGAGTTTCCTAAACTAATTGAACTATACCCTTTCTGTTTAAAGTCCTTGAAAACCCCACTTGAAAGCCTTAAATATGTCTATAACTTGTTAATGATGCAAAGCACAGAATGTTTTATTTATATAATGGTTGAACCCTAAAACTAATGTATTGCTGTAATGGATATTTTTGTTGTCCTTAATAACTGAATCTAAGGGTTGGAAGCAAGAATGCAGACCTTAGTCTTTTGCATTAAAGAGCATGAGATGCTATTTTCCCCCCTTTTACCTGTAACAAATTCTGCTTCTGTATGGTAACACTGAAGAGTTACAGTTAATTAACCAGAAGGTCTTGAGTTGTAAGGCTTAGTTTGCCAAGTATCTAGTCATTAAAAGTCAGCCCAAATAGCATTTCCAAAAGATGCTGGGCCTGGTGTTCGTTCACTGTAAGGGTATGAAAGAATTTTGGAGTAACCACTTGAACCTGTCACTTCTGCTATATGTTGCCTAGGAGTTAGTGTCGGAGTTTGCTTGTTTTCGTTTTCTCTTTCTTCCTCTTTTCCTCTTGTGCTGTACGATTTGTATTTTGAACTGTAATCTGCCTTAAATGCAGTGAAAGAAAGGTGATACATAAATGTACAAAATAAATTGTCGTCTTGTGGATTTTGTACACATTCCTTTCTGAAGAACGTATTAAGACACAGTGACCCAAATTTATCTTTACACTGGTCTCCAATGACAACCCTTTGAATTCAGTCCATAAGGAACAATTATTCATATGTACAGAGCCAGACAGAAACCTAGTAATTTCATAGTTAAGCACTTCTCTCAATGCAGATATGACTGCAAAAAGTACATAGGATATTAAAACAGTTCTCTAGATTTTCCACTTTCAGCAGTCACTGCCCTCATTCTTCCAAGTATTTCGTTGCTGTCCATAAGGACCAGACTTAGTGACTTCACTAAGGAAAAAGTCCCAGTTTAATTCATTTATGTAAGTTCAATATTTCATAATTTATGCATTTCCTGCCAAAAGTTCATGCTAATTGGTTGCTGTATAAACATACTTGTTTGTAACTTGATAAAACATTTGTGCTAACTTAGAGCATAACCCAAACCCTGTGTGCCGCCTACATAGTTTTTGAAGTTACATCTCCTGGAGAGAAGGTGGGCAACTGTGCAATTAATTTCTTTCTGGCTCTGTATATATGCGAGATCACAAACAGCAGTTTGCAGCCATAATGACAACATATGCATAGTATTTGACCTCAGAACTCATAACTTCCCCCATAGATGGAAAAGAAGTTTTATATTCTGTGCATTTGACAGTAATTTTAACAAGGAAAACCTAATAAGTTGAAAAATCTCTAAATCCTTTCTAAAAATAAACTTATCCACGCATGAAATCTCTCCCTTATAATAATTGAATAGCAACGTTCTATTTCGCATCTCCATCCCATGGCCAGGGTGGAAACCAGACTGGAATGGGTCAAGGATGGATGCATCATCCAGGAAGGCCTGGAATTGTTCAGCCCTCGCTCTCAACAACCTTACCCAGAAACAAGAGATTTGAAACTGGGCAGTAGTTGATCAGGACCACAGGGTCCAATGTTGGTTTCTTCAAAAGCAGGCAAACCACTGCTTCCTTCAACCCAACTGGGAAGGTCCCTAAAGAAAGGGGCAAGTTGATAATGCAGGGGAACCTGAATGCTATCCCAGCAGGCTTTAATCAGCCAGGAAGTGCACGGGTCAAGGAGGCAAGTGGTTGGCCTCTCAGCTGCCAGAACCCTGTTGACATCCTCCTGAGAGAGTCGGTTGAAATGGTCCAGCATTGGACCAGAAGACGGACAAGGGGCTTCCAGTTCCCTTACTGTATCAACTGTGGTTGGGAGGTCCTGGTGGAGCGATATGACTTTGGGTCTTACCGCCTGCCTGCTGGAAGGTAATTGGGGAGAGCAGCAAGGGTTGGGGGAGTAGTGGGGGAAGGGTGTGGGGAGGGGTGGAATC
>NW_015172002.1:2510291-2549138 GCF_001447785.1 Gekko japonicus | reverse complement strand
TAGGGTAGGTGGGAGAGCAGAAAGGGTGGGGAGTGAGTGAATGCCAAGGGTATGGGGGATGGTGGAGTGCCAAGGGTGGGGGGATAGGTGGGAAGAGAATAGTGGTGGGAGTGAGGGAATGCCAAGGGCAGGCGGTAGTTGAGGAGAGCAGCAAGAGTGGGGTTTGTGAATCCCAAGGGTTGGGTGGTAGATCGGGAGAGCTACAAAGGTGGAGGTAAGTGGAGTGCCAAGGTTGGGGGGGTAGATAGGGAGAGCAACAAGGGTTCTGGGTGAGTGGAGAGCCAAGGGTGGGTGGTAGGTGGGTAGAGCAGCAAGGGTTGGATAGACTGATGGAGAAAAGGTGAGGGAAATAAAAGAGATGAGGGGTTGATTGGCAGATAAGGGGAATGGGAGGAAGGAGTGAAATAGGGGGTAGTCTGACAGACAATCTTTATTGGCATATCAAAAATAAAAGTACATTAACATTTTTAAGAAATACATTGAAGTAGCAAAGCAATTGTAAGGCCAACCAAAATGAGATAGATCAGTTAATAGCTTCCCTGATTGCAAACTGGAGAAAACAGGCAACATTAGAGGTTATAAGAGAGTTGTGACCAGAAAGTAACTGCTGAAACTTACCACTATCAGGAAGCCCCCACCCCTCAGAGAAGGAAATCCAGAAATTGTTCTTGACTCTTAATGTATATTGAGCAATTCAATAGAAGATGAGAAACGGATTTAACAGTACCCAGACTTCAGGGGCATCGTCTAAATTCATGGGGGATTTTTGGACATCTTCCAGAGAAGATAGCCGATGGCAATACATTGAATCTGGCCAGCATGGATGCCCTTCTTTGATGGGGATCAGTTAAAGAGCAAAAGTGAGAGGCTATCTGGCCAGGTGTCAGAGGTAATCCCAGATTAACTGGAGAACAAGTTTTCCTAGCTGCCTCAGTCAGGCGCTGAAGTTGGATATCTAACAGTCTGCGTTTAATTGTCTGGAATGCTGTTGAGGCAGAGGATAAATAAAGTGAATCTAGAGGTATACCTATGGACCTAATTTTGTTAAGGACTAATTTCAACCAGTTAGATTTATGATAATCAGGTTGACAGATAAAGAGAATTGGAGAAAGAGGGGAAATGGGGGTAGGTTAACAGAAAAGGGGAGGGGAAGATTGACAGAGAACGGATGGGGGGGCAAAAGATATGTGTGTAGATTGAAAGATAAGGGGAGGGTGAGAAAGAGGGGGAAGATTGTTAGAGGAGTAAGAGGGAAGGAAGCAAAGAGGGAGAAGGTATGCACCCTCTTCGCAGGTTTCTTGCGGGTCCCCACTTGTATAGTTCTATTTCTTTCCCTGCCAAATAACTATTTGCAAGTTTCAGAACTTGCAAATAACTTCTTGGGTTTCCCTCTGAGGACCATAATAAAATTAACAGGCAAAGTTTGTTGATCTTAAGTTAGAAGTTGTGAAGACAAACAAACCTAACCTCAGTACAAAGGCACTGTTGCCACACTAGTAGGAAAAAAGTCTACATTGATTATAAAATGCCTTGAGGATCAGCGTAGGATCAGTTGATATGGTGCTAGAGTTGAATTTATGGGACCCATCAAGATTTAAATACCTGTTTAATCATGAAACTTAGATGTCCTTGAGCAAATTACTCACCATTTCTCAACTGAATAATAATAATTAGTATGTATATAATAATATATGGTGTGTTCCCAGTGCTCATAATGCTTCACATATATTGTTGTAGTAATCCTTACAATTCGCTAAACCCAGTAGTATTACCTCAGTTTGCAGATGGTGGGGCTAAGACAGAGAGAATGAGTGAATTCTTAGACAAACCAAGTGAATTTTATAGTTTAAGGCAGAGACTTCCTAGGTCACTGCTCATGCTCTTAGGCACTTATTTTGCTCATGGGAATATTATGGTAAAATACAGAGACAGAAATTATGATAAGTAATCTATCATGGGTAAAAGCTAGGTATATCCCTTCTCAGTTTGAGGGCACCACAGGCAAACATTGAACTGCCTCTCCTTCCCTGGCAGGGAAAGAAGAGTGGTAGTGATGGGTTGCCTATCTCATTTCTCTACTGGGGCTAATTGTGGCTGAGTGTGGTACAGGGTGTTTTCAGGCAGGAAAACAGTATGTAAAAAATAGTAACCCCAAAATCCAAATGCCCCCTTCCCTATCTCTGCTGCCTGGGGCCAAAAAACATGTTGAGAGATATGATAAAGAATCTCCAACATAATGTGTAATTTGGCCCTAAGAAGGTGCATCGCCAGTGGCACTGGATACAGAGTGCAGGAACAGATATTTCCTTTCTCCAGATGCTATTGGCTAAATACATAAATGAGTTGTCTTTTGTCTTGCTGCACACCTCACAGGGACCAGGTTTTTTCCTGAGGGCTGAAAGGAGGAAGAGGATGGTTTGTAACAGCTGCTTGTCTTTTGACAGCGATAGGTACAGATAGCTCCTAGAATCCTCCTTGCATATACTGTTGCACAGTGGGAGGGGTTATGTTTCAGTTTAAAAATCCAGGGTCTGACCTATTGTCTTATTCTTTGGCTCAATGTCAGAAAATCAGCAGGTCTGGTATTGGACTGTACATCTTAGTGGAACTCTTAGCTTATCCTGCTTGGGCGACAGCCGTATTCAATCAGAAAATTTCACAGCTTCAGTTAATAGTTCACTTTATTGTATAGGATAGTTGGCTCCTAGAAGTCTAGTCTGTAAGTGGCATATCATTAGCAAGGTTCATGGCAGGATGATTACTGACTAGTTTAATTTAAGAGAAATAATGATCTTGAATGCTTGATCTCTTTGTTTTTGTTGTTTGCCTTTTGGGGTATTGCATCCTAAGTGGAAGAAAGGTAATTTACTTTGTGTGGATGGACTAATCTTGGTGTGAGAAAGAATTGCACAATCTGCAAACTGTTTTCATAGACTTTATTCACGTGCTCCATTTCTATCTTTGAAGTACTCCACCCCCCCCATGCATGTGATGAAGTGAGCGTTGACTCATGAACTCTTATGTTGCAGTAAATTATGTTGGTCTTTAAGATGCCATGGGTCTCCTGCTTTATTTTGTATAGGCATTCAGTTTGCCAAATCACTATACAGAAAAAAAAAAGAATGGAAGGTTTATGCCTTCCTTATCTTTATCCAGTCCTCCATTGAGTGATGTTGATGGGGAGGGAAGGCTCAATAAGGGCATGGGATATCTAAACAGACCTCCTATTCATCTTATTAACCTGGCTTGCTGAATGTCCATGGTTTGTGGTGAAGAAGGAGTACAAATACGCATTATCCTACAGGGATCTCTCTGCATGCAAGGTCTATGCCTGCAGTGGATTGGATTGAGCTCTATCAGTGTATGCACCAGATTGTTTATAGAAATATTCAGCTATTGTTGACTGTCTTCCTCTCTGATGTATTTTTCTCTTCTAAAAATCCTGTACTATTTAATGTCTGTCTTGCATCTTATAGCTGAAGATTATAAAATAGATGGAACATAGCTTTTTCCTTATTGAGATTAATATTTGTTACTAACCTTTTTGCATTTAATTTATATTTCCAGTAGGGAGAAAAGTTAGCAGTCTAGAAAGGAATGGGAGGACACTGTATAGCTTAAATATATTAGACATAGATTTTTATACCCCACACTTCTTCCCAGTGGGGACCCAAAGCGGCTTACAACATTGTTCTCCCCACCTCCATTCAGTTAGACTGATAGAGTGTGGCTGGTTCAAAGATACCCAGTGAGCTTCCTTAGCAGAGTAAGGATTTGAACCCGGGTCTCCCAGGTCCTAGTTTAATACTCCAACCACTAAACCATGAGTTACATAGCAGTTATGTAAGGTGATCTTGTAAACAACCACTTATAAGTTCAACTAGAACAAGTAAGAATTTTCTCCATCTAGCCAGGCAGAGAAGTTTCAGTAAAACGGAAGATGGTTGACATTTTTCAGATGATCACAGTTTCACAAATAAGTTAGATATGTGTAGGGGATAGGCCAGTAAATATTTCTGTGGGCTAGTAACTCCTGCGAACATAATTACAGTTGACAGTAAGGTTTGGGGGGTTTGTGTGTGCGGGAAGGAATGGCTAAACAAAATGGTCAGTGTATTCAGATGCGTAATGACATAAAGTTTAGGATATCTTAATTCTTCTTTTAGCTAATGGTGATACTAATTGGGATTCAGGTTTCAATGGTTTGAGACTGGAGTAACTACTTAGGACTCCATTGTAAGATGTGCAGCAATTCACCATAGAGCACCATAACTTTTGCAATTACAAGGTGACTGACTATTCTTTGTATTTCAGATCTGGTAAATTTTGTTTCAATTGTGTACTTATTCCAAAAATCTGATGCTTTGTTTCCAGCAAAATGCCTTTGGTTCTACCCATCTTTTTATTGTGCTCAAATTCTACCAATCATATGAATGTAAATTATGACAGTATATGCACATTTAGGTTATTATTTCCCACTTCCCAGGCAAATGCAATGCTTTTGTTTTCCTTTTCAGTCTTCTAATAAGGCTCTTTCAGATCAGGAATATTCCTAATAACCATTACTACGAGGATTTTGAATATACTGCTTTCTCTTTAATGTAGATTAGTGCACTGTGAAGTAGAGGTTTAACCATTTATAGAGTCATAGCCTTTGAACTGGAATGGATTATGTTGATATAAACAGCCACAGACATTGCTGTATTTTTTCTTCCCCCACACACGTTATATAGTTGGAATTTAATCAGCCCTTTAGTTTATCTTACAATGCTTCCAGATTTATTTTTTTTGGGGGGGGTAAGTCTTAGATAATTGTGTATTTCTATGCCTGTAACCTGTAGTCCATATGCACTTCCAGTTATGTTTATATGGATTCTTATAAGCACTATAATATTTACTTGTAAATTTACTTGTAAATTGTAACATTTACCTGAAGCAGCTGCTTAGGACTTACTTTGGAGCATCCCATATTGTGGGCTTTTGGGGTTAAGTTTACGTTGCTTTCATTTCTGTTAGCTGTGAGTGTGGTTATTAATCTATTTCAGTAGAATTTAACTCTCTTCCACAGAAGCCACACTGTTGTACTGTAGTTTCACAGTCACTCTGACCAATTCCACAAAGGCAGTTGTTGTGCCATTGGTCTCCCATTTTCCCTGGCTGTATTGCTCAATTTCCCACTATTTGCTGTGCGGCCACATTTTGACCAGCATCTCCCCCCGATTTCCCCTGCATCTTCTTAATTCTAAAAAATAAGGATCAAGAAGATGCGGGGAAAATCGGGGGGAGATGCAGGTCAAAATGCGGCCTCGCAGCAAATAGTGGGAATTTGAGCAGTATAACCAGGGGAAATGGAAGTTCAAGGGCAGAACAACTGCTTTTGCGGAATTGGTCTCTGTGTAGCATATCTTGCTTTACTTGTTAGTTCCATATTAGATTGGTGGTTGCAATATCCTTTCTATCACTTGAGAGGATAAATATAAATAAGAACTATAAATAAGAACTTCAGCTTTGGCTTTGCAGGTCAAATCAAAACCTAATCAGATGAATTCAACTTGATTTTTTTAAAAAAATGGATTGTTATGTCTTTGAGATTTTATTCTCTGACCCCACCCTCTTGTTTATAAATTAATAAAAAACAGGACACCATTGGCACAGTAGGAGCAGTTTTGCTTAGATACTGTTGCTATGGGAAATGTCCAGGCTATAGCACCTTACAGATCCCCCCAATGAAATATATGTGAAACACATAAGTGGTCTTAGAGTAAGTTAAAATTAATTCTCCCACTGCACCATTTCTCTCTCTCTTTTTTTTGCTCTGTGTTTGGTGTGATCCTCCTCCTGTTGCATATTATAAATCAGTAAACCATATATGTACTCTTTCACAAAATTCCTAAGTGTAATCAAATGAAAAACATTAATTACAACTTTGAAACTGCCAAACTTGGTTCATATTGTATTGGCATCTGTTCATTGCTGTTATTTTATGAAACACTCTTTAAAAATGATTTCCCCCCACAAAGCAATAAACCGTTGGAAGATCATATATGTGTATGCAACAGTTCATGAGCTCTTGTCTATAATGGTGCTGGTGGTGCAAACCTTTTGGTGCTCTATATGCAAACAGTGTGCATTCCTGTTTTGCTGTGATGGGAAAGAAATTGTCATGAAGACTCTTTGAACTGAAATGGCAAATGGATCATCTCAAAGTTAGTCAAGGATTCTTTCTTGGGAGGTTGAGTTGCATTTAAAGATCAACTTGTTATGCCTGATTTCAGTGCTATGGGGAAGGGCTATTCTGAAGATTCTAACTACATAGGGGAACCACAAGGGTTCATCATAGGATCATCTTTTAAAAATCCAGTTTTACTATGAGAAGGTCAAAGCATCTGCTACAAGCTTATGAAATAACCTTCCACATCTTCTTCATATTTTGCAGGTGAAATACTTTCAGTGTATTATCGCACAGCGATACTGACAAAAGGAATAGCAACTTCAATTCTTGATAGCAAGTAAGTAGAATATCCTTTGAGGTATGATTGCTAACTTAATCCTAGTGAATTATTAGGATAGCTTAATTTTTCTGTGTACAGTGTGGGTTTTAAAAAAATTATATCTGGGAGATTGGATACCATCAGATTCTAAATATTTGTCTTTATTGTTAATCTTTAGTTTTATAAAAACTTTTTGGAAATAGGTGAGATCAGGGCTATTTTCTTGTATTTCATTGGGAGAGAGATTTTCCATCACAAAGGCCTATTCTCCACAAGGTTTAATGGGTTGGTCTTGGATGTAGTCAAGATGACATTATACGAAAAAGTATTCTAAGAGCATGTTTGTGGTTAATTTCTAATAATTCATTACTGTAACACTGTTATCAGTGGAGGTCAGAGTTTCATACCAAAAAGGTTTGTACATATAAGAACATAACATAAGAACATAAGAGACGCCAATGTTGGATCAGGCCAAAGGCCCATCCAGTCCAACACTCTGTGTCACACAGTGGCCAGAAATACCAGGTGCCATCAGGAGGTCCACCAGTTATACAGATCTACTTAATTATGTACAACAGTAGTCACCTAGGGCCTCATTAGATGAATGGATCTTCCCAGAATTCATGGAAATTCATGAGTGGATCTGCCCAACATTTTTAAAGGAAACCCTTGGGTGGATCTTCCCAGCATTCATGGAAATTCATGAATGGATCTGCCCAGCATTTTTAAAGGAAACCCTTAGGTGGAACTAGAGTTGCCAACCGCCAGGTGGGGCCTGGAGATCTCTCAGATTTACAACTGATCTCCAGACTGCAGAGAATAGCTTCCCTGGAGAAAATGGCTGCTATGAAAGGTGAACTCTACGGCATTAAACCTCACTGAGCTCGCCCCCAAACTTCATCCTCTTCAAACTAACTCTCCTCCAGTTTGTTTTTAGCCTTGGAAGGTGATAACTCCAGATAGTCTATGTTTTTCCAAGGTTAATTAGTGTGTCTGGGGGCAGTTGTTATTGGTGAAACCATGTTGAGGGTGTATGTTGAATCCCACCCCCAATACCAGAGTCCTTACCTGAACTGGAGGCCTTATGTGACTATTTTTAAATTTTTTAAAAAATTGTTAGATTATTAAAAGCTTCCCTAGTTTTTTGCTTAATTTGTTCAGACTTGAACTAGTGAATTGACCTGAACTACAAGTGTTTGTCAGGGGAAAAAAATCATGTGGTTGAAATGTATCTGGAGAATGGAGAGGGAGGGAGATTGTGGTGCCCTTTAAGGATGCAGGTAACAAAAATACTGCTAAGGTGTGCAGTAGTTTTGGAGTACAAAAAGTTCTAAAGCTAATTTGTTTTAAGGAAACACTTCTACTTTTACTTTGATATCTATGAATATTCAATATGCAGGGTTTCCTAATTTGAGATGACGTTTAAGAAAAATATAAACTTGAGCTGCCTTTTCAGTAACAACCTGCACTCTGGGGCCTATGGCTGTGAAGCTGAAAGGTTTCTAGTACTTCCTTTTCTTGTCAGGTGGGTGTAGTTGTGGGGGAAAAGGCATTCATTCCTGGAAGATAAAGCACTTCCTTACTGCCTGGTGGCCTTCCATTTAGAAGCAGAAGCAGTTGATGGCAGAGGGGTTAACTTATGTTTGGGCTGGGAGTGATCAGGGTAACAGCACTTGGTGCCTTGAGCAACTGCCTGTTCTTCCTTTAACAAAGTTTATTCTCAGGCTTTCCGCTGTGGTGACAAAATACTAAGTAATTTTTTAATTAATGGAATTATGGAGTGCTAATACAGCTTTAAGTGGTTTTGTGGTGTTTCAGAGTAAATATCCCAAAACTCTTCACTTTTATTTTCACTGTTTGTCAGGGTGCCATGACACATTGTGTGTGTGTCTGGGAATTGTCGCCTTGACAAATTCCAGTAGTCAAACATTTGAACTGTGCTGCAAATGGGATATTCAGTAACAATTATGCGCTTATTACCATGGATATGGTGGTAGTGATCTGTTACAGATATTTCTGACTAGCTTACTCCTGTAATATAGCACAATTATTTTGGAAGATGAGATGAAAGTGTTAATACTGATGATCTAACAATAGTAATTATACACTGCATGGCTATCTCCTTACAAAGATTTTGGACAATTTATTATCTATTACTTTAATAACCCTTGCACTATGAGAGTGCCAAAGACTTAGTCTAAATAATGCCATGCCAGATATTTGCCCTTCTTATAACTTTCCCCTACATACATAGATCATTTCTGGTTGAAAGGCAGGAGGCATGTGTAATGAAATCAATATGAAACCTTGCTCTCCTAATCCATTACTGTAGTTTCCTTCTTTCCTCTTCTGTTGGTGCAGTGTGTATATTAATGGTCCTCTTCTAGTACAACTTCCTAAGGGAAGATATCCTTAGGTGCCATCATGTGACAACTGAAGGCAAGCTACTGATTCACAGTATTCAAAGATAAAAAGGAAATTATGATATTCTAGTCAATGGCAGCAGAATTGCTGACTCTGAGCTACTGAATTTCTGGTTCTGAAGCAGAAACAAGTGACACTCACTTTGCTGTCATCTCTGTAGTATCATAACTCTGCTTGTTAGATGTATGTTAAACCAGGTTTTAAAATGTAACCCAACCCTTTGGTACCAGAAGCTTTAAATAAGTGACTCATTTGGTTCAGTGGAATATACCACTTCTAAACAGATTTCAGGTATAGTGAGACTTGTTAGTAGAATCAGCCATTGTAAGGGACAGCCTAGAAAAAGAGGAAACCAAATTTTATTCAGCACAGATAACCAGCCAGCATCCTGCCTGAAAATTCAGTGTGTTGAACATATGGAACTGGATTATTAACTTTCAGCATAGACATCTCAAGTACACATACCAGTTGAAGTAATATTGCATACTTCCAATACGACTAAGCAGCAACTTGATAGGATATCTTTACTCCATGTCGAGTTTACTACATTATGTAACATGTCTGAGTTGATTATGTGTTCAGCCATCCATTACATGAGCAGTTTTAATCTCTCTAAGCACTGTCTTTTAGCTTTGAAAAAAATGCATGGGCTTTCATTTCCCTTCAGAATGGGCAGGAGTCTATGAGTCCTCCTTACATAGAAGGACTGAATCAGTTTCCCCTTTTCAGAATGAATACTAACACTTTGATCTTATTTAATCTGATCCTTTCATCTGTTTTATTTCTATTCCCAACATGCTAGTTCAAGTAGTGGTTACCCTGCAGTCAAGAGATACTGTGACTTGCAAGATACCTCTGCAAAGGCTCTGGTGTTTCAAACACGGGTTGTCTTCAGGCTACTAGAGCATTCCATTGCATAAACTCTGGAATTATGTGCTTTATGTACAGGGATAATTGCATAGCAAGTGTATAGGTCATCACAAATAGTTTCAAAAGTAGTACATGGAGAAGTCTGATAAGACACTAAAAACAGTGTGGTGTTTTCGCAATATAAGCAGTTTTGCACATGCACACACCTTTTCACATGAACACACAAGCCAGATATTAAATTTATTAACATTACAGCATGCTTCTTCCTTGATGGTTGAGCAATCCAATGCTATAGGTAAAAAATTAACGAATGCACAGCTACAGAAGAACTCTAGGACTGAATCCCATGGAGGATGGAATGGAGGTTTTTTCCCCTTCTCCTTCTTGCTACAAACCTCCTGCTCCATGATGTTTTCCTTGGGTTCTGTATCCCCCAAGAGTAGTATTTTGGTTGGATCCATGCTTTAATGACATACGTTTTGAGGTGAATGAAGGAAAGTCATTCTGCTTATTATGAAAAACCTGTGAGCAGAGCTTTGTTATTAATCCTGTATTTTTAAAAATCTTGCATTTCCTTGTTTTCTTTTAGGTGCTTAAGAAATAGTATTACTGTTGTTAACGTTATGCTATTCTATAGCTTTTCATTAATAAAGATGTTGTTAACATGCTATTCTATAGCTTTTCATTAATAAATAGTTAGGCGTACACAACCCCATTCCATGTGGCAACTTCAGTAATTAACAATGTTTCCCAAGAAGGAAGAATTTCTTTTCCAAGATACCAAAAAATGGTGTCTCCAAAGTAAAATGTTTGTGGTTTACGTTTCCCTGTAATTAAAGCATAGAGTCTCTAAAGACCTTAATTAAATGGCAGATGTGATGGATTGCACTTTTAAGAAGCTTAGAAGTGCGGTACAAACAGCTGAAGGGACTGTGAAGGGTTAATTCTTCACAGAAACAGAGAGCTTTGAGTGACAGCCTGCTCCAAGAAATCTGATTGGTTAGCATCAGCTGAGCAGAGAAAGTCTGGAGAGAGTTGCATGCTGAGAAGAGATTCAGTCAGATTTCTGCCTTGACTGACTTCAGTCTGATTTCAGCTCTAGCTGAGAAGAATCGAGTACTGACAGTTTTGAATTCAGCCCTGACTGAGAGCAGTTTAACACAGACAGGAGAACTGGGGAAAGCTGGCAAGGAAATTTGGGAAGTAGGTGAAGACTCTCATTCGAGCCTGCAAGAATCTTATATGCCAAATATTGGAAAACCATGGTGATACCAACGAAACAGGAGTTTGTGAATAAACTTTTTGAAACAGCAGAAAATGATAAACTGACTCTAGAAATGAGATTAAGTAAAGAGTGGACATTTCAAAAAACATGGAAAAAGTTTTATGATTGGTATAATGCAAATGTAATAGAAGACTAGGCAAGAATAGCGCAATGGACTTGAGAACACAGAAGACAGAAGAATGGAAAGTATTTGATATAGAGTTTTTATTAATTAAGTAATTGCATATAAGCATATAATGTAACTACTCTTGGTATATATGTTATGTGTAGTAGAGTGTCTGTTTGTAGTGTGTAGATAGGAGATAGATCTTCTAGGGAGAGAAGAAATTCCCTACCTCATCAAACAGGGAGTTAGCTCTGATGAGTGCAGAGATCCATGGTCTGTTGAGGTTAGAAACTGTTGTTAGAGACCTTAAGAGTCAGTTAAAAACTCAAAATGAGTACTGGCATTTTAAGAGAAGTTTTTTTAAGGGGTTTGAGTACTGTAAAGAGTGTACCAGCCTTCTGGAAACCAAAAGAGTCAGAGAATACACAAAGAAAGTGTACTATACTGTTTGTGAAAACACTGGAACAAAAGCCTCTCAACAGAGATTTTAAGTAATTTATGAACAGCTTAAGAAACTCTCAGCCTGAAATATAAGAACTAAAGTCTATGCATGTACTGATTTTACCTCAGAGTCATCTACATTGTACTGCAGAAATTTTCAACCCCTGATTCTGTTATTTTTTTCTGTTTTTTAATTTTATTATGTTATTTTTAAATTTCAAAATGCCTTGAGTGCCATTTAAGTTGTTTAGGATAAAGTGGGTTCCTCATCCTTCCCTCAGGTTCCTGGGCTGAGCCAACAGCCAAAATGTCATACTATGACAGGGTGGGACGATCAGAGTTCCTCAGCAAAGAAGAAAACGCATTATTATGGCAGTTCAGTCAGTAAAGGGAAAGGAGAACAGGGGAAATTGTGCCTCTGAGAGAAGCTTATCTGTCTTCTGTTTTCATGGTAATATATTATGTTCCTTCATGTAAATAATTCATTAGATTTTTTTTTACCCTTTTATACACAGGGTGGTTTTTTTGTAAATTAGGTGGCTGTGGGTTCACTCCTGTGCCCTGTATTAATGGTGTGACTCCCACAGAGATCTCTGACAATCTCCCCTCTTCCACCTACTGTTTCCAATGTGCACTCTTGTACTGTGACCGGACATGGATGTTCAATGGCAGCCAGTTCTCCTGCTTTTCACTGGTAGTTGCATGTTGATACCTCTTTCCAAGGCTGCTTGTATCTCAGTTTGTGTTTCTACTGGAAATAGCTTACTTATCTGGGGCCTGGGAAGGCAGCAGCAAGATGTTGCTGATAAGATGCAGGGGGGCTTCTGCTGCTACTAAAGCTCATGCTGTGTGCTCAGAAGAGAGTGTCTTTATGTAACTAGTGAAAGAGAAGTGGGCTGTCGTATAGCCTCATGGGAGTTGCTTTGTAACGATGGGGTGCAAGATTGCACCCTGTGCCCAGTATTACATTGTGTCAGGCTCCCTAGCCAGGTAACACCACACAGGGCTTCATAAGAAGATACCTGTTTATTAGTGTATCCAGAACTAAAGAACACATGTACAGCTTGTGCCCGGTAATACTATGGCCTCTGACTTATAGTGAAATCACCGCAAAAAGAAGAAAGAAACTGTGAGGTAACTGCGCTAGATAATATTTCAATAATAATCACAAAATTGTACAAAAATGTGTGCAGAAAATTATATAAATATACAAGACAATAAATGATGTGTTGACGATGGTCTCCGGAATGCTCTATCGTTTCGATACTGTTCTTCTTCCGAGAATGAATGAAAACCTTAAGAAATCATATGCAACAACAAGAAGAACAGTATCGAAACGATAGAGCATTCCGGAGACCATCGCCAACACATCATTTATTGTCTTGTATATTTGTATAATTTTCTGCACACATTTTTGTACAATTTTGTGATTATTATTGAAATATTATCTAGCGCAGTTACCTCACAGTTTCTTTCTTCTTTTTGTGGTCTGTTCTGTGACTGTGACCATCATTTTTTGAGCCTTATAGTGAAATCAAACATTCCCCCTGTGAGCATAAGCCAATGGATATAGTTCACGTGCGCGGCAAAGCAAGCAGGCAAAGCAGAGAAGCCGTTAACTTTCCCAGCTGTGGAAGCAGTAGCTGGAACATCTGCAAGGTCAAGCATAAGATAGCACACAGTAGCTGGGTAGGAAAGAGCTGTGAAAGAGAAGGAGGATACCCCTCCACATTCCAGATCTATGACAGGGCTACCTGACACATTGGTGCACATCTTTATGTAAGTCTGGATAATGTTTTGAGGCATTCTTATTCCTATTCTTATTCCAGTTTGGTGTAGTGGTTAAGTGCGCGGACTCTAATCTGGAAGAACCGGGTTTGATTTCCCACTCCTCCACTTGCACCTGGCTGGATGACCTTGGGCAAGCCTTAGCTCTGATAAGAGCTGTCCTTGAAAAAGAGCAGTTTCTGTCAGAGCTCACTCAGCCCCACCTACCTCACAGGGTGTCTGTTGTGGGGAGGGGAAGGGAAAGGAGTTTGTAAGCCGCTCTGAGACACCTTTGGGTAGTGAAGGGCGGGGTATAAATCCAGTCTCTTCTTCTCTTCTCTAATCAATTGATATCTGGAACATTTTCCTTACTTGGTAATGACAGTTGCAGTCAAATGTGCATTACAACTGAGGCTTCCATTGAATTTTTTTCCTATTTCAAAAAGTAGTATTTTGCTTCAGCTGACTCATTAAAATTAAATCATTTATAATAAAGTTAATTCCTGTAGTGATATGTAAGGCTGTGGTGCTGACCAGCAGAGTCATTTATCCAATAATTTGATTTAATAGGTGTGCCTCTAGGTCTGCCCAAGTACAATTGTGTTAGTGAGCTAACTCTAAATGTGTTGTAACTTGTTGGGCTTCACACGCTCAGTCATAAGGTGCAGATCAGTAGAACTGGAAATGTTTGTGATACTCTGTCCTTATAGTACTTCAGCCATTCAGCTTTATTACATTTGGTTGGGCTGGCAAAACTATAGTACCTTAAGGATCAGGACACCTAGACATAATGCCTGTACTAAATCTGATTTTGTTCACAGCCTAAGTAGCGTTTGCCATGAAAACTTTCTGTGTGTACATATTTTAATGATTGGTAAACATCAGCTTAAACAGGCTTAGCTAAGTTGTTGGAAGGAACATAAATAGCAGTTATTTTTTCTTGCGTATAAAATTACTCCAGTTGAAACACGTGTTTGGCAATGCTCTCTCTAAGTTGTGGAGTCTTGTGAACAAAAATTCTACTTTGTAAGCTACTGGCATTAAAGATGTGAGTGAGCGATTTGGCTACTGCATAAATTAATTTGCTCTGAAATCATCCTTCCTGAGCTAAGACAAAAATGTTTGCGTAAGAGGCTAAAAAACTGAGCTAGCTCACACCAGCTTAGCTTAGAGGGAACAGTGGTGTCTGGTTATATGGGTAATTCCCATAGCCACTTTCTCAAAGTGATGATAAGCAGTTGGTCTTGGTGGCTGGGTTGGAGAGAGAGGATTTGCTTTCCTTTTGTTATTGTGATCTGGTGTCCCTGCATTGTATTGCCTTGGTGGATCAAAGCCAGGTGTGAAGGGAGGTTGCGAGGATACTACAGGCAATACTGCTATAATATATTGTCTATTTTTCACCTGGCCATGCAGGAGGGGATTCACTACAGTATGGAAGACTGATTTAAAAAAATGTTTGAAGGTGACAACCAGGTGCTCTTATATTTATGCTGATGGTTATTTTATGTGTTTTATCATCAGGATAGGTGCCTTATTAACACACACGGCCCCAGTCTAAACATAGCTGTGCCGTCACCCTTTGTTACTGACCATTCTGGCTTCATTCACCCCCCTGCACCAGTAACTGACAACTTGGTCTTAATTTTACTCTCCTCCTCCATCTAACATTTATGGAACTTTTCTCCCTTACAAAATTACGTGCTTCCTGATATGTCTTTCTACCATTATTCCTACTCTTAGTGTGTTCAGTGTGTGGGTGTTCTTAAGGAGGGAGCTGGAATGAGTCTTTGCTTACAGGATGAGATAGAAAGCGGCAAAAGAATTCTGTGAGGGAAGGTCCTGCACTTTTAAATAAAGTCCAAAATTAGAAGAATAATCAGGCTGTACATATGCCTAACCAGGCTTTAGAGACTGAGATAATGTAGCCAGTGGAAGATGGTTACACTTCACTTGCATTTCTCTCAGCCTCAGTACACAGTGGTACAGTAGTGATAGGAATGGGGTGGAAAGAGAGACTGAGAAGAATGTAGTTAGGAACAATAGTCTATGTCAGGCTGTTGCTTTGTGGACAATAAAAAAGTAGGTAATGGAGTTTGGTTAAAGGTTAAGAAGCTGGTTATAACGTATACAAGAGAAAAGGGAAATTAGAGGAGACAGTCATGATACAGAATCAACATTCTGAAACTCAAAGAAAAACTTAGACCATCAAATGGAAGAAAAAAAATCATACAGTCAAAGACTGAGCATGAAATTATGTAAAGAATTAGGAAGCTTTTTTTTGTTCAAGGGGAGGAAAATTAGAATACCTGAATGTTCAATTTAGCTCGGGCCACTAAATATTTATGGCAGCTGAGAGCAGAATGAAATATTGGCATGGAGGAGAGGGCATAAGAAAGCCTATATAAATGTTTGAAAATAAGTTGTCATAGAAAAGATGAACGTATGCCATTGTAGAAAATTTTACTGTAGAGTGAGAGGGATTAAGACAGCTAAAATGCACATAACTCAACAATAAAATGCAAAGAGATGATGTACAGCATTCTTATATCTAATTTTCAGCATGACCCCAATTGCAGATCCTTAAATCCAGAGGTTGGGGCCACGTACAGAGAGAGTAGTTTTTATTCTTCCCTAGAAAAATGTGATCAGGTTTTTTTTTTTTTAAAAATGGAGCAGGATTTGTAAATCTCTTCCCAAACCAAGGAATGGGGTCTGCAAACGATATGAAGACAATTGTGAATGGTTGGGGTGGGGGGGGGTGACAGGTGAGCCAGGAGGCAGAGCTGTGGGTGAGTGAACAGGACTGCAGTGGGGTGCTGCCACCACTAGGATTCTATCTCTCCTGCAAGCTTCTGTTGGGTACTGGGAAGGTACAGCCAGGGGGAAGGGGAAGGAGCAGGAGCCTGAGCTGGTACTGCTACGGGGGAGGGGGGGCAGAATGGAAGCTTCACCCTGTTCCCTCTACTACCTACCACTGCTGTCTTTTGAGCCAAGCAGGCAGATGTGGTGATCGTGGTGCTGCAGCTGGTTGGCCTGACTGGCAGGCAGCCAGCCTGACAAATGAGAGGGAAGGAAAGATGGGACCCCCCCTCTTGTGTGTTTATAATTAAAACAGAAGAGGGGTTTTTTTGGAAGGAGGAGAGGACAATTAACAAAAAAGATGCAAACTATACTAACCACAATTTCCTCCCTGTGGGTCTCTATTTGTCTTTTATATTTCTTTCTTTACAAAATGCACACCATTGAATCTTTTAAAAACTGTAAAATAAGCCCTCAAGTCCTCCAAATTTTCTTTCCTAACAATCACCCAGATGTCTTGTTTCTCTTTAGCATTGCTACCAACTGACCAGTTGCCTCTTATGAAAGAAATGATTGACCATATGACAATTCTGAAGTATTCCAGTAATTGTGAGGCTAATCCTTGTAGGAAACTAGCCCACATCAGAGGCCTTGCTGATTCTGTCATACTTGTTTGGTCACTGGCTTGATCAGCAGTGGGCAGGGGTACAGAAATGAGTTTACAAAATTCTCCATCACAACATGACTCTCATTACTTGAGCAGTATATCAAAAGTTGTATGAATTGGCTCATAGAAGAGTTTTTACTGCTAATACTTTATTCTGAATATTGGTTTATTGGAATGAAATTTAACATGTATGCTACGTTTTGAGATTGTCCACCAGTTTTAGATTTACCACCAGTTTGAGGGATCAGGTCTGCATAGTTTTTTTTATGCATCGTGGAGAACGTCCTTGGAGTTAATCCCACCTTATGCTTGTCAGTATTTTTAGGTGGTATAACACAGTGGCACAGCGAATGAACTATGAATCAGTAAGTCCTTGGTTGGCTTCTTGCCTTTGCTATGAACGTTGTAGGTGGTCTTGGGCAAGCTGTTCTCCCTCAGCGTTATTTCCCCCCCCCCCCCAGCCACAATATGGGGATGATATTACATTACCAGTAGTAATGTATTTGTCTGTGAAGAACTTTGAATACTTGAACATATTGTTCAGAGACTAAGGACGATCTTTCAATAATAAGAATAGAATCTAAGGAAAATTTCTTCTGCAACTCAAATTGTCAGGTTTTGAAAGGTGTAATATTTTGAACAGCATGTCTAAATTAATGGTTTTAGGTAGTGTGTTTAGTGCCAACTGTTAAATGTGAAGGTTCACATATTAATGCATATGTAGCTAATATTTCTTTGATTTTGAGTTTGACTGCTTACTGGTGTTTTCAGGGAGAATGTCAAGGAGTATCTGTATTCTGCTGTCCTGCTACTCTTCCAATGTCAAAGTCTGGTAGCTTCTGATAAAGATTATATGTCTAGTCTATTGGTAATTAAAATATGGTTGGAAAGGAAGTTGGTAGCTGTGGACTACTCACAGTGGGGCCTTATTTGCTGAACATCCACACAATGCTGTTTTTATCAGTTTGAAGACAGTTCAAATTATTTAAAGAAATGAGGAATAGAAACAGAGCAAGAGACAAATTAATGATCACAAATGCTTCTCTCATCGTTGTTGCCAACACCATGTTCAGAAATAGATGACCTCTCAGATGAGTTAAGAGGAAGCTACAGAATGCAGCTATTAATCTTCTGCTTGCTTTTCATAACCCGTTGTCCCAAATTCCTTTCTCTGTTGCCATAGCCTTTTCCCAACTTTCCCGTCTGATACATGAAAGAATTATAACTAGGAGCAATGCTTCTGAAGGAGGCTTGCTGTGCAGTAGAGTGAACATCATATATCAGTGATATTCAGTGGCTTGGAAGTCACATGTGACTTCTCTGAGCACTTTCCCCCAATGTGGCACTTGCCTCATGTTTCAGAAAAGTGAACAAGACCTAGTGAAGCTTGTGATTGGAAAGTGGTTTTCACTTTGAAACAGTGATGGGAAAAACAGGTAAGCTGTGAGCCTTCCTAAAGTGCTGGGCTCATGCCAGAGATGGAAGTAAATGTGGCTTGTTGGTGATTGTGAATATGGCTCTTCATGAGCCAGGGGCTGAGTTTTACTATCTTATATTCTTCAGGTATTAAAGTAATCCTGCTGGGTGACCTTGGGCCAGTTGCACACACTCAGCTTAACCATGGGGAGACGGGCTGTGGTTCAGTGGTGGAGCATCTGCTTTGCCAAAAGCCTGCATCTCCATTTTAAAACGAATCAGGTAGTAGATAACATGAAAGATCTCTGTCTGAGACTCTGGAAAAGAAACCAAAAAAGTTGAATATGTGTGTGTGTGTGTGTATATGTGTGTGTGTGTGTGTGTATATGTTCTTAAAAACAGTGATACAGAAACTTTAAAAAAACTAACAGAATTCATACATTAATATATCTCAGAGTGGCCAGATCTTTGGATGCTTAAATCCAGAGACGAAGTCATGAACAGACAAAATGGATCTTAATGCAAACCTGAGAAAAGCTCTAAGATAAAATTGAAGAGGATGATTGGTGGGTGGGAAGGAGAGAAGGACGTAGAAAAAGGTGAAGATAGGGGCTGCCAGGAGGAGGAGAAAGATGGAATAGTTTTAGGGTTGCCAAGCTCCAAGTAGGGCCTGGAGATCTTCCAGAATTATGACTCATCTCTAGACTACAGAGATCAGTTCCCTTGGAGAAGGATGACTGCTTTGGTGGGTTGAGCTGTGGCATTATATGGTGCTGAAGTCCTTCCTCTCCCCAAACCCTGACTTCTTCATGCTCCGTTCCTAAATCTCCACGAATTTCCAAGCCTAGAAATGCCAACCTGATATACTGTGGGAAAGGGGGGATACAGAGGACAAGGTTCAGTAGTGGGTGGGTGGGGAGGAGAGAAGGGGGCAGGAAAAGGGGAGTGGCTATGGGGGCTTTCTGGGAAGAGAAATAGGAAATAATGGGGGAGTGGAAAATTAGATGCCCCCATAAGTTCTTGTGAGTCTGCCACTTGTGTAAGGTAAAGGTAAGGGTTTCCCTTGCTTGAAAGCCAGTCAAATCTGAATCTAGGGTTGCAGTGCTCATTTCCGTTTCCAAGCCGAAGAGCCAACGCTGTCACCAAATGTGTTTTCATCAGTAGTCTGTTAACAAATTTACAAATGATGTACTCCACACAGACAAAAAGAGAGATAGAGATTTTGTAGTGATGAACTTCTTCAAAGCAATACCCACAAAATTAAAGTACAGTTTCAAAGCTGCTGGTAAGCTATAGCTTTCACATAAAACCAAGTGAGTCTAAATTTCTTGTACAGATCCATTTTAAATGATGATGGTAAACATGAAAGTACTGATCTACTATCACTTGGTTAAAAGGACATCTCCAAAATTGGCAAGAGGTTAAAAAGCCAGTTGCTCAAAGATAGCTTTAACCCCTCCCCCCCATAAATTGTACAAGATTGTCATGCAGAATGTATTCTGGACAAAGCATTTTGTCCTTTGTTTTACTCTAACACAATTAGTATTTTTAAATATAAGTTTATTGATGTTTCATGAATGCTACTGGTTTATTAAAAGTTTTGGTATCATTGCTTTTTCCTCAACATTTTGGAAGCTTTTTCAGTTTCAGTGGGTTGTGGGTAGTAGTGTGCATTTGGTATAAATCGAACCGAATAAATACCGTTATTGGTATTTTTCGGGTATTTATTCAGCTGAATGCAGATTAGACAATCTGATTCGGGTACTGATATAGCTGGCCCAAGTAAAAGCTGATATTATTTGGCTTTTATTTGGGCCAGCTATATCGTCAAGTCATGCTGCTGTGGCTGTGGCAGCTTGGCTTAGGGGGCACGCCTCTGCAACTGAAGGTATTTTTAAATGACTTCACTCCTGGAGTCACACTGTCTCGGCAGCAATTTCCGCAACTAAAGGAAAAAGGCATTTAACTTCCTTTCACTCATGGAGGCATGCCACAGTGGTGGCACAAGTCCATGAGTGAAGACATCCCTTCACTCCCAGAGTCGCGATGCCTCAGTGGCACACCTCCATTAGTAAAAGGAAAAGGCATTTAACTTCCCTTCACTCATGGAGGCATGCCACTTTGGCGGTGCGACTCCATGAGTGAAGGAAGAAGGCATTTAACTTCCCTTAACTCATGGAAGTGTCCGGGGGACACTTTCTTTGGGGGGGCGTAATTCGGACCCTGTGAAACCACATTTCCTCCGTTCTGTCCATCCTTATGCAGAAGGTCCTGGTCTAATTTCTGGCACCTCTAGCCAAAGGGTAATGTGGGAGACCTTAGAGAGCTGCCTTCTAGTTAAAGGGTTACGTGGGAGACCTTAGAGAGCTGCAATTGAGGTGGGTAGTAGAAGTGAAAGCAACTTAAATAGAGAAATGAACAACCTATGGTGATTTAGCCAGTTTGGTGTAGTAAGAGCCAGTTTGGTGTTGTGATTAAGTGCGTGGTTTGATTCCCCACTCCTCCACTTGCAACTGCTGGATGACCTTGGGCAAGCCATAGTTCTGTCAGAGGTGTCCTCTCAAGGACAGTTCTGGAAAGAGCTCTCTCAGCCCCACCTACCTCACAGGATATCTGTTGTGGGGAGGGGAAGGGAAAGGAGTTTGTAAGCCGCTCTGAAACTCCTTTGGGTAATGAAGGATGGGGTATAAATCCAATCTCTTCTTCTTCTTAGGAGTGGGGATTTCTGTCAAATTGGTGCTTGAAAAACTGACAAACTGTTGTATACATTATATCCCAAGTGGAGGGACAGTAGAATTGTGCTTGGCTTGATTCTGTATTCTTAATCATGAATTATTAAAGGACTAATGTTGTAAATCATACATAGTTGACAGAAAATTGACAATTACTGTAACCACTTTTCCTCAGGGTAGATTTTGCTGATGAATAGATACTCTGGTTTTGAAGGAAGCCTTTGTAAAGTTAAGTTCAAACCACAACTGCTGTCCAAGTCGGAAGATAGTGTCAAAATTGGTTGTATTGATGGGAAATACTTAGCTGCAATTAATTTCCAATTTCTACCCACAAAGCTACAGGTATCTGAAATGTCAAATTGCAATTGCAATAATAATGAGATTTAAGAATGTAGTAATAATTGCTGGGAATGGGAAGGAGTGAATTTTCAGTCTTTTATATGGGAAAATGCAGTAGTTCCTAAAAAAGAGCAAACCAGAATTTTGGTCTGCAGTAGTATTACCAAGGTATAAGAATCATTGTGCTATATTTCCCCATCCACTTGTAGGCAGAGTGGAAATATTTGTGGTACAATTATGATTGAAAATCTTTGAAACAACCATTCAAGGCATATTTGAGGAGGCCGTACTTCGGTACATCTGCAGGAATTTTGTGGGACACTGAGGGGTCTGATCAGATGAAGACTCTTTCTTGTGGAGATTCTGTATATCTCTATAAATATTCCAGTTTGGATTATGATGAATTCATATATCAAAATTCTAATCTCAGTAATCTATCCAAAAGATCCCAGATACTTTGTGTAAAAATGTTATAATTGTTTTAGCTAGTAGAGAACATGGAATAAGATGCTACCACCTCTCTGAAATGTTGAAGTGTAAGAGAAAGTGGATTTTGACCTGCATACCTGCTAAAATCTGCAGATAAATTCTGGAGGCACATGTGCAGCTGCATACTGCTCAAGGGTTGTGGTATTCTGAAAAAATGGTTTTCATTGTGACAAAACTGTTACAGGAAGTGCAATATATCTTATCCCATAAACCTGTAGTTTTTGATATTATGTATAATTGATCTCTCTCCAGTTGTCTTTTTTACTTTCTATATTGTGTTCTGTTTAGAGGGAAAAAATGTTATTTCCCCTGTAGTTTTAGTGTTGTTTGTTTCTTATAATTGTCATTAAATAGGGAGCTGCATCTATTGGTCATGAAGATTCCTAAGTATTGTACTTTTTTGCAGACTTCAAATCCTGAAATCTCTTCTATTTGCATGTTCAATTTTTCTTCGCAGTTTTCCAGTAATATCTTGGTCTTCTTTTTATCCTGAGGCCTGCTACTTTTCCATAACCATACATAGTGTTCTAAAGATGTTTGTGGATCTTCTAGTATGAAAACCATGTCGTCTGTGAATGCCTGAACTTTAAATTGTTCACTTTTTATTTGCAGTCCTTTGATTTCTTCCCCCCCCAACCAGATCTAATAACGTTTCTAATGCAAAAATAAACAGTAGAGGCAACAAAGGGCAACCTTGCCTCGTGCCTTTTTGGATTTCTATATTCTGCGTTGAGTCTCCGTTTATTGTTATCTTAGCCAGCTGCTTGTCATAAATTGCTCTGATCATCGTTAAAAAATTTCATCCACACTCCCATCTTTTTAATTTTTCCAGCAGAAAATTCCAATTAATATTATCAAAGGCTTTTTCTGCATCGATAAATATCAAAGCCATGCTCTTTTCTGGATGTTCATAAAATTCCAAGACGTTCGGTATTGTTCTTATGTTGTTTTTAATCTGTCTCTTTGGTAAGAAACCTGATTGGTCTTTGTGTATAACTTGTAATAGCACCTTTCTTAACCTTCGAACCAGGATATGTGCGTATATTTTATCATCAACATTAAGTAGGGATATTGGCCTATAATTTTTTATTTCATTTTTCTCTGTCCCTTGTTTTGTATCAATGTGATTTGGGCTTCTTTCCAAGAATGTGGCATTTGTCCTTTGACCATAATGTTATTTATTACTTTTTTGAATGGTAATGCCACCTCGTCTTCATGAATCTTGTAAAATTCTGACGGAATTCCATCTGGGCCTGGAGATTTCCTATTTTTTTGGTTTCTTATTGCTTTGGTTACCTTGCACATAGAAATTGGTTCATTAGAATCTTTTTTTGGTCTTCGGAAAACCTTTTCTCTATGTGCTTTTCGAAGAAGTTATTTATGTCGTCTTGATGTGTTTCTTCTTGTTGGTATAGCTTCTTATAAAACTGTTCCGCCACTTTTTAAAGATCTTCCAGGGTATATTTTTCTTCTCCTTCCTCATTTTTTAGACTCTTTATGTATTTTTTTCTTTTTCTGTTCTTAACGTATATGCGAGCCACCTTGTAGGCTTATTGGCATTTTCACAACGGTATTGCCGTGCATATTCAATCTTTTTCACAATTTCTCGAGTTAATGTTAATGTTGTAGGTAATTTTATTTTTAACTATTTGTACATTTTGATCTGTTTCCTTCAGTTTGGATTCTTCTCTCTTTATTTTTCCATGAAGCTGGTTAAGTTTTTCATTTTCTTGTTTTCTTTTCCATGCATTTTGCCTAATGAACCATCCCCTAGCATATGCCTTGAAGGTGTCCCAGGTTGTTTCTATGGAGACTTCTGGTTGGATATTTTGTTTAAAGAAGTTTTGGAATTCTACCTTAGATTCAGTTATGAATTTTCTGTCTTTAAGTGACTGTGTGTTCATGGTCCATCTTTTTCTTCTTGGTATATCAAGCAAAGTCAACATGATTGGGTTATGGTCTGCAAAAGTGGCTGGGAGGATATCTATCTCCCAAATATCGTTAACCATTCCTGTAGAGACCCACATCAAAACTATCCTAGAACAGGATTTGTGTCTGAGTAAAAATTATAATCTTTTTTATCGATGCTCCTGGTTCTCCATGTGTCAATCAGACTAAACTCTTCTACTGATTTTATAAAAGTCCTTGGGAGTTCATTACCTGGTTTGATATTTGTTTGTTGGCTTTTTCTGTCCATTGCTCTATCGAAGACCGCATTAAAATCACCTACAAGGCAGATTTCATCAAATGTTTGTTTAGCCACTATTTCCCTTATTGATTGATAGAATTTTTCTTATTTTTGGTTCAGCGCCTAGATGTTCATGATTAGTGTTATTTTATTTTGCCTTTGAATCTGTATTATCATGTATCGCCTATCTTCTGACTTAAATATCAGTTCTGGATGTAATTTTTCCTTGATGTACGTGACCACTCCTTTTTTTTTCTTTTTTCCATCTGCTGCTATGAAAGGTTGTCTTCATTTTTTTTCCTCTAAAAAATGTTGGTCTTCATTTTTGATATGTGTCTCCTGGTAAGGTTAATCACTGTCACTGGTGCTCTTCTTTTAAAAATATTCTTCAGTGCCCCATACTGATTAATTCTATCAAATATAAGATGTGAAAACAGATGTAACAAATTTTTAGAAATTCTACATTACGTTCCAAATTTCTCTTGTCAAATTGTATACATTGTATACCTTGTTCAGAGAAAACAATAGCAAATCATAAATTAGCACAGTCATGAGAATTATTGAAAACAGTTTTATGTTGATTAACATGTTGGATTCTTGTTTTTTTGTCCTTGCTGTTCCTGACCTACAGCATCACCTTTCTAGAGATTTTATGAAGCTGCTGGGGAGGTGGATTACTAGGAAATATTTGCATCCACAAGCACCATTGCATTAATGCATCACTGAATCTAACCCATTGCATTGCTGCCAGGGCTGTGATTTGAAGAAAAATTAACATAAATTTAAAATGGAAAGGTTAAGGATGGAGGGTCCCAGAAAGAATGTTGTGGGATTCAGTCATCCTCTAAGGAGTCTTCATCAAGTTTAAGGAGTCTTTCTCCAACTTGAGTGTGTTTTCTGTCAGAAGAAGAGCAGCTTAAACTGGAGGAAGGCTTTATACTTTCCTCAGGGGAGTAGTTAGGGCAGTAATAGATTCCATCCCAGTAAAAGAATTTATGATCTGTCAGGTTTTTTTTGTAATCAAGTATTTAACTCCTGTTGAATTACGTTACTTCATTTCACTGATGACAGCATTTACCTCTTTGCTAAAACCAATGGCCAGTATCACAGGAATGCATGACTACTTAATTTCATTATGCCAAACTTACACATTTATTTAACATCTTTTTGACAGAAGTCCAGCATCAGCACAACAGAACTTGACATATCAGCTATAGAAATGCTAAATATAATTCCAAAACATCCCTCAGTCCGCATCATCTCTAATCCCATTACTTTCATCAAACCCTACTACTTTGCCCTAATGTACAGGGTGGTGAACAAATTATGTTCTTCTGCTTGATTTGAGATGAGCTAAAGAAATTGATTCCTTCTGATTCTGTTACAATTTTGAGGAGCCTTTTGTGCCATTGGTTTCTGAAATTTTAGTGAACCAATTCACATGGCTTGGTAGATCTTTTTGGTCCTTTATCTCTTGGTGTGTGATGCCAGTCACCTCAGGATTTCTTAAATAGAACAGGAACTGAGCATACATAATTCCCAAAATACTCGTGGAAACTGATATGTAATACAAATCTATCCTCAAATTTTATTTCAAAAACGTCTTTCTCATGTTTAAAGTGTGGATACAGCTAGTGGACAGGGTGAAATTAATTATGTTTATATGTAGTTACGTGAAAAAATTGGCTTCTTCTCATTTATTTCAGCTGTATATTTTGAAGTCAGGGAGACCCAAAAAGACTGAGCTGCTAACGTTTGCTTAAATAAATCAGGAGCCAAGTGTACAAAATTCCCTGTGATACCTCAGAATTTACTTCAAGAATTTGTCAAACCTGGTGAAATCAGTGTAGGTACAATAAGCTATGCCGTTTGTAAACATGACCTGCAGGATCTTCAACATTATTAGTTACAAAAATATTAAGAGTAAATGTTGAATTCACAGGATAAGATATTTTTTCTTGTTCATAATGAACGGTTTGTTTTGTTTCCTTCTGCCTTTCAGCTTGGAAAATGCCCCAAAGTAGCTCTAACAAAATTAAGTATAATAGAAGTCAGACTCACAAGTTGGAACATATCCTTAAAAACAACTAATGAAAAGCTCAAGATAATAACTTACATAAAACACTTTACACTGCATGTTTGTTGTTCCCCACAAATTGAAAAAGGCTAGACTCCCCAAACCTGGCAGAATAAGCATGTATTGACTCTCTTTCTGAGAAGTCGCTCTCTGCATATGCACACAAGCAAGAACATCACTCTGTTATAAGGGAGCAGTCTACTTTTCAGTGGTTCAGGTTTCAAATATATATATAGCAAATTTTGACAGTTGTGTGCAACAATTGGGGTTTGCCATATATGGTGATGTTAATAAAGCATCCCAGTGCATATTAGCTGTGGTTGTATGTGATGGGTAATCAGAGGTGCTTACATACTATCAGTGCTAAGGGGAAAAACACCAAATTTCAACTGTTGCTGGCATTGTACCACCAGCATACCAAATACTATATATAAACGTGCATAGTAGTCTCTGTACACAATTTAAGCAAAATAGGTACTTGATAGTTGTTAATAAAGGAAAAATAGTGAAGAACTGTTCTCTTACTACTAGTTGATCTGTCCTCTATTTACAGCACTCATTCTTAAAAGAAACTTTAGCTATAAAGGACCACCTACTCCTTTATGAACCCACCCGACAACTACAGTCCTTTTTGGAGGCCCTGCTTTGGAAGTCCCTGCCTCCTGAGATTAGGAGGATGGCAACCTGGGAGATGTCCTTCTCAGTCATGGCACCAAAGCTCTGGAACTCTCTCTCCCAGGGAGATTCGTGTGTCCCCTTCTGTTGCCATCTTGTACCAGTGGGTTAGGACTTTTTTTGTTTTGTTTAGCATTCCCTCAGTGATTCCTGTTTCCTGACAGATATTTTAATTGTTGTTTTAATTGTCTTGGTATATTAGCTTTGTTTTTAAATGTTTTAATGATTTGCGTTTTTGGTGTGGGGGGATGGTTTTATCTAGTTATAAAATGTGATTTTTATGATGTAGCCTTTTATTTGGTAGCCACCTTGGTGGCCCTTGTGATGGCCGATAGGCAGGATATACATTTTATAGATAAATATGTAACAGATACTCAAAACTATTCTTGTAGTTTCAGATATCCCACTATATTAACATAAGTGCCATAACGTAAGTAACTAAGCTGATGCACGTCTTGATGCTCACAAGACTGATGCATTATAAAAAGTCCACGAGTTAAAGTTGTCTTTTTAAGTTGATGACAAAACTAACACATGCAAAAAGCACTTCTTATTTTCATATCTCTTCTTTGAAGCTAACAAGCCATGTTTTTGTGACCCAGTCCTACTTAGATAGTTTGAATTGTAAGCTCCCCAGCTCCCATTCTGAATGTCATGTGAGCCATTGCATTAGTAAGGCACTGCACTCCTAGGTAAAAACATCTGAGAATGCACTGATGTACAACAGAGAGCTGTGTCTAGGACTATTTTTATCAGATATGTATCAATTAATGTCAACACAAGTCTATAGACGCTTATTTGATCTTGGCTTGGGTAGCCCAGGATAGCCCGATCTTACAGATCTTGGAAGCTAAACAGGGTCAGCCCTGGTTAGTATTTGGATGGGAGATCAAGAAATGCCAGGGTCACTATGCAGAAGCAGACAGGGGCAAGCCACCCCTGACTATCTCTTGCCTTTAAAACTGTATAGGGTTGCCATAAATCAGCTGTGACAATGGCAAAAAATAAAATAAAAAGTGATTGTGCCATTGTGACATCTTGTTTTTCAATTTGTTTTTTTAATGACAGTGACTTAAACTGGACAGAAATTAGTATATTTGAAGAATTAGTATATTTTCTTGCCAAAATGGCTTGTTCCATAAGAATAATATATTCCATCTGGGAGAAATTCCCTAGCGAATTTTTAAAAATGGTCTGCAGTGCTGATAATTGGCAAGATGGTAGGAAAATCAATGGAGCTAGTTTAGTATACTTAAATTTGAATTTAAATTTCAGTTTACTTATGCAATATTAGCAAATTAACACATCAAGCATTTTGACTAGAAATCCTAAGTGGCATATTTTTTGCAGGGGGAATAATACAATTTGAGACCCTTGTTAGTTCTTTTAGTAATCTATCCCTCTGGAGTGATTTTTTTTCTTGTACAGAAGCAATCAACAATAGGTAGCTAGAATGCTTTATCAAAATAATTTTCTCTGTGTTACTGGTTCTGACGTACTCTGAGTAGCTCTTTGGGCATAATATTATGATTACCCATAGGATTAGGGTCCTGCTGGTAGATTATTTACTGTTGTAGGAATTTTTAGAGTCGTATTTATTATTATTGATGATTATTATGTTTTCAGCTTTGTGTTCCAGCTGTGCTGGAAGAAAAGTGGGTTTATACATTTTAAATAAATCATGGATGGAGGATAGCTTTGTACTTTCCCCCAGATTTTAGAGCTGCTTTTCAGTCACCTGAGCCATGTGATTTACCAGTCTTTGGACTATAACTCTTCAAAATCCAGATGGGGAAATTAAATATTTAAATGTCTTCTCACTGTTCTTAATTGAACACAATATTGGAAGATCCCTTACATTGAGTGAGACCATTGATTCCTTGTGTATATATGGAACTTAAACGAAGTAAGTTTTAACCTAACCTTTCCTGACATGATAGGCTCAATGTGCAGGCAGTTTTTCACGTGTGTAGGTATTCAAATTATTGATTTCTCCCCCTGAGTGGTACTGACCAGCTGGCAACAGAAGCATAATTTGTGGTTGCTGACCATGTGTTTACCTTCTCAAAGAGCTGTCTTCGACTTTATATAACAAAAAGATCAACTTAAGTCGAATACCTAAAATCTATTTTTAGAGTGTTATGTTACAAATACTGCTCAAAGAATGGAGACATGCTATCCTGGTTGTCATTTTCAAATATTAAATACAGTATTTCATAGTAATCTCTCTGTCTTTGTTCACAGTAATCTCATTGTCTTTACTTGTTCAATTTTTAAGTGGCATAAATCCCATATTAGCACCTTTAACTGTTTTGGTAAGGTTCCATTTATCTCTGTCTCCTGAAAGCATGATGACTGATGCAGTACATTCAGTCAGGAATTATATTTCAGTAATGTGATATAGCAGGTTATGTAACATTATTTTGGCTAATGAAACATATCATGGCATTGATTGCTGGAATGAGTAGGTTTCCTGAGCTTCATTTGCACATCAGGTTGCAATTACTATCTTTCTACAGACAAGTGAAGCAACTCACTCTCTTTGTGTAAGTTGTAAGATAATTCAGATGTGAAGCACTGGAAGTAAGCTGTAGCACCATGTAATATCTTTAACTCTGCATGTCTTTAGACATTATATCAGTATTTGGTTTATGATTGTGCACATCTTACATAAAGCAAAATAGATGTCTGCTGCTGTCCATCTAATTTAGAATGCATATTATTTCAACTGCATCCCATAGCAATTTTCTCCATGTTTCAGTGGATGGTTATTCTACAAATAACAGAAATTCTTCAGTGGTACATTCTAACTATGCAGACAGTGTTAGCATTCTGTCCTGTTTTCTGGAAGATTGCTGTTTGTTCTAAGTAGCGAGTTTATGATTTGGGTCACTGCTTGGCATTTTTAGCATCCCCCATCTAATACTGTAGAGGGAGGACACATAGACAAGCATGCCTAGAAGTCATGCCTTGTGAGGCCAGAGAGAACTGATTCAGCAGAGAGCTTTACCGCTGGCCTGGCACTCTTTTCCACTCTTGTAGTTAGGTGTCCATAGAAAACCAACAAGGCTTCCAAAAGAAGTAGTCTTGAGACACCAATCTTATTTTGTTAAAAAGGAGAGGAGCTCTGTATTTCAGGTGTTTCTGGTTGTAAAGCTACATTGTTTGTCTATCATGGTCAGTTTGCATGTATAAAGGATGGGAAACAAAGCCCCTCACATCTGGTAGAAACACATAAGCAGGTTGGTAGAAATAAAACTTTTGTATGCATTTAGTTACGCTGGCCACATGATCACAGAAACATCTTCGGACAGCGCTGGCTCTTTGGCTTGGGAACAGAGATGAGCACCACCCTCTAGATTCGGATTCAACTGGCTTTTAAACAAGGGAAACCTTTACCTTTACTTTATGCACTAACTGTGATGTGGCCTAGGAGACTGGGCTGCATAATTTATAGGTCTGGAATGCAGATACACTGGCATCTGAGTTTAGAGTTGTTTGTCTTTTATGTTGTGTTGTAGATGTGCAAAGAAAAATTAGAAAGAATTGCTTATTGTAAAACATTATGAAAATAAACTTCATTAACTTGAATATAATATTTTTAAATTTGCTTTACTACTGTTACAGAATAATCAGTGAGTTGTAGCTTTACTAAACCATTGGTAAAGGCTGGGAGCCAAAAGTCTGCTTCTGTATGTGGAAACACATTTGCACATGTGCAAGAGCTGTTTTCTTGGGCAAGTTGCTCGTACAGGCTGCTTATTGAGGAAAATCACATCATCCTCTGGTCCTTTTTGCACATGGACACACAAGGCCTTGTATGGCTATATGCACAATTTAGCAGTCTGTGCATATTGCTGGTAGAAGGGTTTGAACATCTGCTTCTATGTCAGCAATGTGCACTCTGCGGTTTGCAGTCTTTTGGACCTGGGCCATGATTAAAAAAGAAAAAAGAAAAAAAAGCAATACATTTCGTTTTATAAATCACATTTCCCTCTTCAAAGGGTTATAATATTGGCTATTTGTGACTAATATAGCCAACATCATTCCAGTCACATCAGTGCATTACAAAGGTACTAATCTGATCTTGAGAAGATCAAGGTAGGCAGGCACATATAAAGGTTTTGGTAATACTTACAAAGATATTGGCAAGCATTTGTGATCTCTGGAAATCACAAATGCTTATACTACTTAGTTAATGCCTTTTTGTTCAATTACAAACCTAGAAATACATCTCATGATGGTTGAAAGAGGGACACTTGATAGTCATGTATCAAAAGCATGTGCTGTTTAATTCTAGCCGGTAGCTTCCCATAAAATGATTTGCATAGTTAAGGTGCTGGTAAACTCATTGCTTATAAAAGTAAATGTAAAGGTTTCTCTCCCTCGAAAGCCAGTCGAATCCAAGTCTAGGGGGTGGTGCTTAGCTCCGTTTCCAAGCCGAAGAGCCAGTGCTGTCCGAAGACATTTTCTGTGGTCATGTAGCTGGCATGACTAAACGTCGAGGCGCACGGAACGCTGTTACCTTCCCACCAAAGCAGTACCTATTTATCTACTTGCAATTTCTTGCTTTCGAACTGCTAGGTTGGCAGGAGCTGGGGCCAGAGACGGGAGCTCACTCCGTCATGCAGCACTAGAGTCTTGAACTGCTGAACCTTCTGGTCTGCAGCTCAGCATCTTAACCTCTAAGCTACCATGGCCCCTCATTGCTTATAGGCCCCATTATTTTATTTATTGCTTAGAACAGAATTGTTCATTCTCCCACTGAGGCAGAGGCCATCTTGTGGGTGATTCCCATCCATCACTTAGGGAGGTAGGATTAACTTCCAACTGTTTCCTGTTTCCTGTAGTGGGAGTCACCCTTAGCTCAGTTTCTTTCCTGCCTCAGTAGGGAGAGCAGCTAGAAGTAGGCTTTGCCTAACTTTCACTTCTTGTTTGCTATTCTAGTTCACTGTTCCTGTTACTATTACTCTCATTCTCATTCTTATTTCTTCCTGTTCAACTCCTCTTCTATATATCTAAAAAAAGAAATCTTGGCTTTCCTCCTCTCTTACCTCTCATGAGAGATCGCTTCTCCCTCCAATGATTACAGCCCCTTATAAAAGTGGCAATGGCGCTCCGGGGAGACAGTGACGGCTTCCTTTCCTCCTGCGAGATGGATAGGGACAAGCGCAGGAGAGAGCTCAGAAGAGGGCCGCGGAGGCAACAGGCTCCCAGTCAACAAAGATCAGCGGCGCTGCTAAGTGCATCAAAAGCTCCTATTCCCAAGCACACTTGGTGGTTGCGCAAACTGTGGTGGCCATTTTGAATGACGGGAATGGTGGGCAGAGCTCGATCCCAAACAGGGAGCGACCCGAGACCATGAGTCATAGAGAGTCTGGCCATGCAGCGAGCGCTCCTACTGATGCTGCCCAGGGGGATGAAGAGGACGATGGTGCACAGAGCGGTAATGTTAGCGATGGCTTTCTTCAGGAGGGCCATGAGACAAGAAATAGCCTGTTTTTGTAAATCGTGGGGGGCAGTCTACCCACTCCAGATCTTCCTCCTCTTCTCCCTCCCTCTCTCCCCATTGGCATAAGAAAAGAGGGACCTGGCCCACTAAGGCTGCCCAGAAGTGCTTTCCCAGAGATCCTTATCTCCCTGAATTCCAGCAAGGGGGGGGGGATTATGCTTCTAATGTTTCTAGTGAAAAAGAGGAGGGTGAATGCACTTCCCATGAAGAGGAAAAGGTCCCTGTGCTTCTGAGCAGTCCTTTAGGTTCTTTAAAACTGAGGACCTCCATTATTTGCTATCTAAGATAGTCTCTGCTCTCAAGATTCAAAATCTGCAAAGTGCAGGGAACAAGCGCCCTGATGATCAAGAGCAACAAGAAGGATCAGAGATTACTGACCCTTCCATCAGACCCTAGTAAAACCTCTAACAGGGGTTTGAAATAACATCATGATGAACGGTAGGATGCACACACACACACAAAACCTTTATTGGCATGAAAGCACAAAACATCATGGAAATACGGGAAAATACTAAGATGCATCAGTCATTTACACTTGGCTATTCAAGCCTCGTCTTCTGATTGCATAATATAAAAATTTTGCAACAGCCTCCATGATTTCACAATTAGAATTAAACAGAAGAAAGTGAACAATTGAGTAATCAGAATGCCAGCTCTTACCCTCTAGAGTAATAAAATGAGATTGGATATCCCTATAGAGGGGGCAATGAAGTATGATGTGTGTAGTGGATTCTATATCTTTTAGAGAGCAAGGACAAAGTCTGTCTACATATGGTATCTGGCGGTACCTTCCTAAAAGCACCTCTGATGGCAGAACTTTAAAGAATGCAAGCATGTATACTCTGCGATGATGTGAGGTTGTTAAACTTGACAGATACTTCACAGTAGAGCCCATGTCAAAAGTCCCCAACCTGCTTGGGGAGCATCTGCTGGCTTCACGTTCCCTAAATTCTTGCCTTTCGATGTCGAGAAATCTTTGTTTAATAATAGTATAGGCTTGTTTATCTGAAAAGGGGGCTAAATAATCCGGGGATTGGTAGGACGCCACCTTCATGGTCCTCAGCAATACTAATACCTATTCCAAAAGAAAACAAAGACCCAGCTGAACCCTCATCATATAGACCCATAACCCTGTTGAATCAAGACTATAAATATTCACCTCAGTACTAGCGAATAGACTGAAAAAGGCAATTTCTAAATATGTTAACAGGGACCAAGCCGGGTTCATACCTAAAAGAAACATAGCTGAGAGGCGGGGCTGTGGCACATCGACATGATCGGCACTGGGAATCACTCCTGGGCACCGCTGGCTCTTTGTTCTTTTTAGGGGAGTTTTCGGGGGATCCCGAACTCCACTGGACCACCTGGAGGGAGGTCTGGTGCAAGGGACTCGATTCAGACCCCCCGCAAGTGGCAGCGAGCGGGTGGAAGCCCTGGATCATCCCAGAAACAAGGAACAAAGCAGTGCAGTTGTGGCAGCCATAACTGCACCAGATGTGAGCACCCCATAAGAAGAGAGTTATTTGAGCCTCATCCATAACACCAATGAAGATTTCCACCATGAGTAATTGTAAAAGCAACACTGAAGAATGCAACGATTGTTTTGGCTAAGCCCCTTTAAATTTTAAAAGGACAAGGAAAGGAGAGGCAGAAATCCCCCCCTTCCTATTCAAAGCAGAGAGAATGAGTTAACAGAGAAAAGCTGTACTAAAACTACTCTGGGGCAAAGAGGAAACAAAGACTGTTTTTTGAGCTCCTAATATCTCTTCCTGGAATATAAATTTGAATAAGCCTTGGGCTTTCCTTGTTATTTTTTGGCTTGTGGGTTTAAGTGATTCACTGGAATTATATATAGATTTCTGAAAGAAAAATGACTAAGTATTTCTAATAGAGAATATTTCTCACCAAAAGGATTTACAAACCGTCTTTGGGAAAGCAAGCAAGCAAGGGGGGACTAAGAACTGAATTTCCCATTTTGTAACAGTTTCCCATAACATTAGCTTCTTCGTGGAAAGCATATAAGCTTACAGTGTGCCGACTCTTGTATAATTGCAAAACACTCAACCCATGTTGACAGATTCCTGGTTGTTAATATGTCTACTGCAGAAATTATCTTGTAAATGTGGCCAGCTTTCTAGAGACTATTGAAAAAATAACTTCAGAGATTTCTAGTCTACTGGATTGAGCTGGCCTTTGTTATTGTATTAAAATGAATGTACAAGACACACACAAAAAACTGCCAAATGATGTATGTGCAGAGAGCTCTGCTGATGTTAACTTGATGCAGATTTCTTGGGAGGAGCTTAAATGTATAATTGTCGACACAATCAATCTGGTGGTTGAAGAAGCCTTTAATTCAACACAAGGGGAAAAGGTAAATACACCTATACAAACAACAAGCAAGAGGAGATACCCTACAGGAAGACATATACACCAAAAAAAGAGGAGAAATCTCCATAGAAGACTTACATCAGAGCTAGCAAAAGGCAGACAAAGATTGAAATTGTTAAAGATGTAAAGGGGAAAAAAACTGCAGCGAGAAGACAAAACAGAGGTTATGGAATCCTCAACTATTCTAAGAATTGAATACAGACAGAGAGCCTTAAAAGAAAGCCTATCTACCTTTAAAGACAAGAGACACAAATTTAAGATATTACTGAAGAGAAGAAACCAGAAAAAGGAAAAAAAAGAATTAAGCTTTATAAATAAGTCTGGGTTAGTGAATCTCCTTCTATGTATAATCGCAAATTTATAAAATTTTAACCTATAAGATTGATTCAGGGTAATTCTATGTATGAGGAATTGATGAAGATTGGCCATACTAGAAACTGTTTTTATGTACCCATGTACCCATGTTTCGGTAGCTTCAAGAAGTATATGTGATCATAAATGTCAAAGATGGCCTAGGGAAGCTTATTTAAAATTTTAAAGTATATTAAATGCATGGAAGATTAATTTAAAATGTTTAGGTGATGTTTATAACAGATGGTAAAATAACAAGAAAGATAAGAGATCCTATGTAGATTTCAAATGTTTATGAAATTCCAAGGTATACTTAAATGTATTTTATAGAAAACTATAATGGAATGCTTAGATAACACTTAAATAGAAGAAAAAAATGTATTGTTAAAATATAGAATTGCAAAGATTTTAATTAGCTTTATGATAGTAAGATAGATGTATGTATTAGATAGTAGAATGACTACAAACTGAGATGTGACAAAAACTTTGGTCGAAACGAACAGCTAAAATCTCGAGCAAGTTCGTCTTATTGGGACTTCGGTCTCTGGATGTGCAGCTACTGAAACAAAAAGAATATGTATTAAATTACTAATATTTTGCATAAGTATATTGAACTTGTTCGGCAACTTTTTTGTATTGTTCTACTCTCTAGGGTTGCTGGGTCCTTGTTGTTGTTTCCTTAGGTAGTTTAAGAGACATAATATTGGTATGATCACTCTTATGTATGTTCGTTTGTTTTGTTTAAATAAAGATTATTATCTATATATAAAAAAGAAACATAGCTGATAACGTTCAGAGGACATTGAACATGATTAACTACTGTAAATTGAAACAAAAAGAAGCCCTGATTCTCAGTTTAGATATGCAAAAAGCTTTTGACTCTGTTGAACCAATGTGCCTTCTAAAACTAACTCAATGCATGGGATTTGGCAAATCATTCATGTCAGCTTTGAGTACGCTATGCACTACATCTAAAGCCTAGTCAGAGTGAACGAGATCACTCAATATACATAGGGGAACCCACCAGGGATGTCTGCTCTCTCCATTGCTCTTCACCATAGTGATAGAGCCCCTAGCAGAGACAATTCAACAAAATAAAAACATAACTGGAATAAAAATCAGAACACAAAATTGCTCTCTATGCCGACGATCTGGTTCTTTACCTCTCAAATCTGAGAAACTCTCTGAAAACATTACAAAACATTTTAAAACAATTCAGTCAGCTCTCTGGACTGACAGTTAATGAAAGCAAATCTGACATATTCAATAAATCTAACCACTGAAAAACAGACTTCCAGTTCAACTGGGTAACATTGGCCTGGTGCTACCTGGGAATCTATATTCCCCTTGGACGGCAAAGGATGAGATGGTTAGACAGTGTCATAGATGCAACGAACATGAAGTTGAGCAAACTTCAGAGGACGGTGGAAGACCGGAAGGCCTGGCATGATCTGATCCATGGGGTCGCGAAGAGTCGGACTCGATTGTGCAACTGAACAACAACAAAAACAACTGAAAATCTGGGATCGTATGAAAAAACATCTTATACAGAGAGTGTCACCAGTAGCTCTCTTGTCCAACAAAGATTGGTCTGTCTTGGGAAAGGAGTACCAAACCCTGCGTGAATGGCTCAGGGCAGGGATTGCGCGTCCTATGGACTGGATACATAAAGAGAAAATTCTAGACAAAGGCCCTCTGGAAAGGAAAGCACAAATATGGATTCACTGGTTTAGATACCTCCAAGCTAGAGACTACATAGAAAAACGTAGACGAACAGGCACATCATTCACTAATTTAACGGAATTTGAAACACTTATTAAAAACTATGATGAGGAATCAAAGGGCCTAGTATCCTCCATACAGCAAATCTTCCTCAGAAATCCTAGGGCTGAACAATTTAATTTAAAAAAATGCCATGAGACTTGGGCAGAGAACTGCCAGATTCATTTTGGAAACAGGTCTGGTGTACCCCTTCAAATACCGTATTTTTTGCACCATAAAACGAACATTTTCAAAAAAAAAAGTGGGGGGAAATTATGTGCGCCTTATGGAGTGAATACGCGTGGCGGTGTGGGCAGGGCATGGGTGGTAGCCCCAGCCTCCGCCTCCTCGCTTGCTCCTCCGCGCCAGGCGCAAGCAGAGAAAGTCCTCCGGAGTCTCCCCAGTGCCTTTCTCTGCCCGTGCGCCAGGCGCGCGAGCAGAGAAAGTCCTCTAGAGTCTCCTGCCCCCTGCCTTTCTCTGCCCATGCGCCAGGCGCGCGAGCAGAGAAAGTCCTCCAGAGTCTCCCCCTTCCCACCCCTGCCTTTCTCTGCCCGTGCGCCAGGTGCGTGAGCAGAGAAAGTCCTCCAGAGTCTCAATCCCGCCCCCTGCCTTTCTCTGTCCGTGTGCCAGGCGCGCGAGCAGAGAAAGTCCTCCAGAGACTCCCACTCCCGTCCCCTGCCTTTCTCTGCCCGTGCGAGCAGAGAAAGTCCTCCAGCGTCTCCCCCTCCCGCCCCCTGCCTTTCTCTGTCCGTGCGCCAGGCGCACGAGCAAAGAAAGTCCTCCAGTGTCTCCCCCCTCCCGCCCCTGGCTTTCTCTGCCTGTGCGCCAGGCGTGCGAGCAGAGCCTCCAGCGTCCCCCCCCTCCCGCCCCCTGCCTTTCTCTGCCCATGTGCCAGGCGCGCGAGCAGAGAAAGTCCTCCAGCGTCTCCCCCCTCCCGACAATAAGCTACAGAAAGCAAGGAAGGGGAAGAAAAACCCACAGAAGGAAAACACAGTTTCTTGATAACACTTATACAATCTTCTAACATGTCCCAACCTTAAGTTTTTGTTTTCTCAGTGGGTGTTCCTTAATCAGCATCATATGCACATAACAGACCAGCACACAGCCCAATCATAAATAAGCAACAGAGAACACAAGCCTGACTTAGACTGGAGTAACTTTGCATATAATTGCACTTTGGGACTCACATACTCATTCATGGAGCACTTCCTGACTGTACTCGGGATGGTTCAGTTGACACATACTGTAGTTGAGGGTGTTTTGAATGATTAATCTATGATGAGTAGGTTTTGATTTTTTTGTTCCACTCTTGCAAACCCTCACTGGATGCTCAATGTGGTGTCAGACCACAATCTAGAGACTGTGTCTGGCTCTTCAACAGATCTGCCACTGTGAAAGACAATGCAGATACAGCTTCTGATGTCCTGCTCTTTTGCTAGTCCTGTTGTCCATCCTCTCCTTTGGCTTGCTGGAGCAAACAATATTCTGTTTTGACTCACAGCAGAGAGGATATCTACAGGACCTATGGCATCAGCTGGGCTATGATGACACCCAGAATGCCACAAGGAAAATCAGAGGAAATGGCCACAGATACAGAATTCCTGTAACTCTTCAGTATGTGGTCGTGCAAATGATTGTCTGAGCCTTTAAATGTGAGGTAATTGTTTTTAGGAAATTAACTTTAAGCAACTTACTCCCACAAATGTACTAAAGCATAATAGCCCTTCTCCATTATCTGTCACCGAGGAAACCTCAGATGCTGAAGGTATAATGTATTTTTGAGATTCATACTAATAATGTGCAGTTCTGCTCGTTATGGCAGCACTGGAAATGCAGGCAGTCAGATCTGGAAGGGATCATAAATGTTCCATCCTTCTCTTTGATTCTTGGCTTTTTCCTGATTCTTCTCTAGTGTGATTTAGGTTTATCGCAAGTAGATCAATCAAGCAGGTGAAATGGAATATACCAGGGGTGGCTAAACTGCGGCCTGGGAGCCACATGCAGCTCTTTCTCACATATTCTGTGGCTCCTGGCAGGGTGGCTGGGGAGGCATGCCTTCCTGATCA
>NW_015172002.1:2492352-2509372 GCF_001447785.1 Gekko japonicus | reverse complement strand
AGTGTTCAGGAACTGAAATGACAGGGCCAGGAGTGGAATGACAGCCCCAGGGTGTGCCAGGAGTGTTCAGGAACTGCAATGACAGGGCCAAAAGTGGAATAACAGCCCCGGTGTGGAGCAGGAGTGTTCATGAACGGGAATGACAGGGCCAAGAGTGGAATGACAGCCCCAGGGTGGAGCAGGAGTGTTCAGGAACTGGGATGACAGGGCCAAGAGTGGAATGACAGCCCCAGGGTGTGGCAGGAGTGTTCAGGAACTGCAATGACAGGGCCAAAAGTGGAATGACAGCCCCGGTGTGGAGCAGGAGTGTTCAAGAATGGAAATGACAGGGCCAAGAGTGGAATGACAGCCCCAGGGTGGAGCAGGAGTGTTCAGGAACTGGAATGACAGGGCCAGGAGTGGAATGACAGCCCCAGGGTGTGCCAGGAGTGTTCAGGAACTGGAATGACATGGCCAAGAGTGGAATGACAGCCCCAGGGTGGAGCAGGAGTGTTCAGGAACTGGGATGACAGGGCCAAGAGTGGAATGACAACCCCAGGGTGTGCCAGGAGTTTTCAGGAACTGGAATGACAGGGCCAGGAGTGGAATGACAGCCACAGGGTGTGCCAGGAGTTTTTAGGAACTGGAATGACAGCCCCAGGGTTCAGAATATTTTTTCCCCTGTTTACCTGCTCTAAAATCTTGGTGCGTCTTATGTTCAGGTGCGTCTTATGGAGCGAAAAATACGGTAAAGGTCTTCAACATAAATTTTCAGTTTCTTAAAATGAAAACTTGCTGGTACTACATCTCTCAAAGGTTGCATAATATATACAAAACAGCCCACTATCTGGAAGGGATGCAACCACCCTGGGACATTCTGGCACTGCTCGTGGAAATGCCCATTTATTCAGAATTTCTGGAAGGACATACCTGCAACTATAAGTCAGATAGTTAACATGACGATGCCTTTCATACCGGAACTATTCTTACTAGAAATATGGCCAGAACCCTCTTCTCCAAAACAAACAAACAAAGGCCCCGGTCACACGGGCAGGAAAACTGCGGGGGGGGGGAAGCGTGGCCGTTTGCCCCGGGGCACAATACCGCGCGGCTGCTGGATCAGATGTCCCGGCGAGGTCCCGGCGAGGTTGCGTGGTTATGGTGGAGGTGCTGATCACACGGGTATCCGCCCCTCCACCCCACCGAGAGCAGCAGGACGATGGGAAGGGGACAGAACCAGCCGCCGCCTCTGGGAGGGCCGTGCACAGACCACTCCAGGCAGGGTCCGTGGGCCACACACAAGGAGGGGAGGGGGGAGTAACCTGCCAGATCCCCCCTCCCCACCAGCTGGCCGCCCGCCCACCCTCCCTCCCCGGGACACGCGGCCCGCTCTCCGCCTGGCCGCTGCCGCCCACCCCCATCGCAGCCCCCGTGGTCCTCCCCCAACCCCAAGGACGCCTTGCGTCATTGCGAGCTTGCGCTGTTGCGCGCTTCCGGAGGCACGGGGGGGAACAACCCGGCGGGCACCGGATGCCACGGGGGCCGGCAGGGGCGCGATCAGGCGCCCGCTCTTGCCGCGCAGTTCCTGGAAACTAGTACCTCTGCGGTACTAGTTTTTTACTGCGCGGCAAGAGCGGGAAGCCTCGGGTGTGCCACGGGAGCCCTACGCTCCCCAGATGTTGCAGTGAGATCGGGCCCGGAAAGTCCGCCTATCTTCCGTCGGTTCAGCGTCGCTAATGCTCCGTGTGACCGCAGCCAAAAAGAAATAATCTCCATAGTAATAGCTGCAGCCAGACTCACCATTGCAGCTAGGCGGAAATCAGACTCAAGCCCTCCTCTAGAGTTATGGTATGACAACCTTTGGATGCAGTTTATTATGGGAAAAATAGCGAATGGAATAGCTAATCAATCAAATGAGGATTATCAAACACCTTTTGTGTGCAAGTGGTTCCCAATAATTCAGTTTCTCTCAGAAAAGGAAGTGATCCCCCCATTTGTTAAGGATAATCTTTGGCTCTGTTTTTGAATGTAACGTCTCTAAAATAAGCTCGTTGACCAATGCAACTAACCTGCTTACAAGCAGATGTAAGCAGTAAGGTATACGACCTGTACTTACATAATGTTCATATCCTATACTAACAAATCATATCCAATGTTGTAATGTTCACTACATTACTGAGATAATATCTTGTTTTGTTCTGTTAAGCAGTTATGTTGTTGACATGTTATATTCTGTTCTAAACTGTTGTATTTTGAAATTTAAAAAGGGGGGGGGTACCAGCTCCACAGGGGAAAAAAAAAAGGAACTGCTTGGACTTCTTCTGATCTCCAACCGATTTTGAGAAATGATGGTCCAGAGTCTTTCTTCCTCTTCAAGGTGTGTAACGTCAGATCAATAAAAAACAAGATCTCTACCCTTAGGGAGCTTATTTGGAGATGAAATTTTGACCTGGCATGGGTGGACAAAGATGAATCAGATGATTCCCCCAGGTTACTCAATCCTCTATGAACCTCAAAGAGGAGGGTGGGGGTGGCAATCCTAAGATTCTTTCTCTTCCAAAGGATCCCTGCACCAATGTTCCCCGGCACTGAATGTGTTGGACTAGTGTGGAGTGCCAGGGAGAGGGTGGGTGTCTTGCTGGTCTACTGCCTGCCTAGCTTGTCAGCTGATACCCTTCTGAAGCTTGCAGAGGTGGTGGCCAGGTGGGCATTGCACTTTTCCAGGCTATTAGTATTGGGAGATTTCACTGCCCATGAGGAATTTGCCTCATCTAGGGGTGCCTCAGACTTCATGGCTAACATGGCAACATTAGGACTCGTCCAGGTTGTTTTGGCCCCCATGCATGAAGTAGGGATTGATCTGAGTTCCACAGTTCTGTGTGAATTGGTTCCATGGTCAGATCAGTTTTGCCCCTCTCTCTTGCAGTGACAATGAGCTTATTTATGCTTGCCCATGGAGACTTCTGGAACTTAGTCCTGCATGAAGCCATCAGCTGATGGTGTCTACTCTGTTCCTCCCCGACGCTGTCTACTCTGTTGAATTTCCCTAGTATACAAAGGAGCTGAGGCATGCAAAGAAAGCGCTTAGATGGCTAGAGCGACGCTGTCGGAAGAGTTGTGATGAAGCTCTGAGAACACTTTATAGAGAGCCCATTTGAAGGCCTAAGAAGTGGCAGTGAAGGCGGCGAAGCAGTCTTCTTTGCATCCATTGCATCTGCTAGTTCACATCCAGCACAATTGTTTAGACTAATTTGGCAGTTGACCACTCCTGCAGTGGTTCCTAAAATGGATAACAATTTGGCTATTAGCTGTGATTCTTTGCAACATTTTTTGCTGATAAAGTGTCTTCCCTCTGCCTGGACTTGGCTGCCAGTCTTAGAATCAGTAGCAGACTGGAAGATCTGCCTGCCTTGTTGGGTCCTTTTTTTGGACTCCTTCAGCCTGCGCTCCCAGGCTGATGTCAACAGGGTCCTGGCTGAGATTTGACCTACTGCCTGCTCCTTGGATCCCTGCCCTTCTGGGCTGGTGAAAATCTGCAAGGAGATGGTAGGAGGAACCCTGAGAGAAATTATTAATCTCTTCCTCTCTCAGGGCACTTTCTCCAGCTCTCTTAAGGAGGCAGTGGTGATACCTCTCTTGAAGCAACCATCCCTAGATGAGAGGGATCTAGCCAATTAATGCCTGCTGTCAAACTTTCCATTCCTGGGAAAGTTGATTGAGTGAACAGTGGCCAAACAGCTTCAGAAATTCCTGGATGGAACATCGAGCCTGGATCCCTTCAGTTTCAGACCGGTGTACAGCACTGAGAACCCTGGTAGCCTTGTTTGACAACCTCAGATTACATCTTGACAAAGGCAAGGCCATGCTGCTGATACTTTTGTCTCTCAGCTGCTTTCAGGAAGGTTCAGATGGTCCAGAATGCGACCACTAGATTGCTAACATTAATGCTTTGGTACCTGCACTGGCTTCCGGTTAAATTTTGGTGCCAATTAAAGTGCTGGTTTTTATCTATAAAGTCCTAAATGGTTTGGGACTAGACTGCCTCTCCTAGTATGACCCCCCCCCGCACCCCCTTAGATTATCATCACAGGGAAGGTGTCTGGCCCACAAATTGCCTGTTTGTCAACCATTGGGGCAACGGCATTTTCAGTGGTTGCCCCCTCTCTCTGGAACCAGCTCCCCTGTTTGTGCCCTACGGGATCTTTCAGCGTTCCCTAGGGCAAGTAAGACTGCTTTGTTTCATACGTTCTTGGTTAGTGTTATGAACCAGGGAGCTGGCCAGTTGTTTTAATATCTTTATTTAGTGCAGCCTTTGGTTTGTGTTGTTAACTTGATATTTTAGTTTGTTTTATTGTTCTGTATTTATTCCACTATTTGTATTGTATTTGTGTTTATTGTATTTTAGATGTTGTAAGCTGCCCCAAGTCCCCTGTGGAGAGAGGGTGTGGGGTACAAATTAACTAGATAAATAAATAAAAATACTTTCATGTATTATTGTATGATTCCATATATTCTTGCATTCTTAGACCCTGAGTGCCATTGTCACATTCTTTGCATTCTAAAATATATTTTTCCGTTAGCACAACATTTGAAGTTTGAATCCTTTCCAAACAGTTATTTATGTGTCTAATATAGCTTTTTACCCTATATGGATTTGTATTTTCCGATCTATATTTAATCTGATCTCCTATTGTATGTATATGCCTATGCCAATAAAGGCTTGTCAAAGTAAAAAAGTATATAGCTTGTCAATGGCTTTTGCATATAATGAAGCACAGTGTCTGATGCTTATCTAGACCGAAGCATAGCTTCTTGTCTGTATGCAGTCAGCTGCCCATGCTTGTAAGTCTGTCTCAAAAACAGCTACAATAGAACTCAGTTTTCCTCCTCTCTTCCATATACGCCTACGCTGTTGTGTTTTTTCCACAGTACTGCAAGTAGTTTTTATCACTTTTTCTGCTGTGTAGGCGGCCTTTCATGTCATACTTGAACTTTGCAAGAAGTGTAAACCCCTTTTGTACATCAGATGTATAATTTAACATTAAAGTAATGATGAAGAAAATGGAAGGTTTGTGTTCAGAATTATGATGCATTTCAGTAGTAGCCCAAAAAAATGCAGCTGATTTTTTTTAAATTAAAAACATTTAAAACAAAATGTTAATATTCTTATGCAGATATATTTCAGCTGAGACTTTAAAGATACAGTCAGTGAGTTACCCTTGTAAAAAAATTTGCACTTTCTTCATGCAAGATTGCTATCAAAATATCTGCAGGACAACAAAGACTTGGTATTTTTAGATCATGCTTCAGGTTTTGAAGTTCCTTCTGTCCATCCGCCAGAAATCTTCAACTGCAATCAGTTTATTAAATCAAAAACTCTATAAAGATGTTTTTGAATGGATCAAAACATCTTGCATGAATGCTATTATGAGATCATTTTTATTGTAACCAACAATATATAAGCAGCTTGAGCCATCTGGATTTGTTTTTCTTTAATATGTTCTCAGACTACATATGGCTTGGTTCCTCCTGTTGTCTTCAAGTGGCACAGAATCCCAATCTTTTATGGATTTACAGTCCAGTTATATGCTCTGCAGCATTTAATACCTGATTCCTTTCTTCTAAAAAGCAATGACTTCTATGTCTTAACACTAGTGCAATTAATTATGGTAGGATATAATGGCTAAAGTTTGGCCAGCTTTACTTCTTCCATTTTTAAAAAGCCATAAACTCAGGATGGGGTAGGGGGAGCCAACAACACCAGTCAATTTATAAATATTCTTTATGTGATGTGCAACAAGGGGACTTACTGTACCTTTTTTTTACCTCCACCTTTCTGGGAAGTGATTATATGTTGTTTGTCATCTTTGTTGTGAATGTTCTATCAACCTTGTTGCCAGACAGGTACTCCGGTGCCTTTTGAGAAGTGCATTAATTGCAGTTGGCTTTTGATAAGGTCCTGTCTTGCTGCCTGGTAAATATTGATTGGTTCATAGCACCCAGACAAAGAGAAAGTCGGGGATCTGGAGGAAGGAATCAACAAATCAATCCTCTCCTTCCATCAGAAGAAATGGGGTTGATCCAACCCAGTATTTCTTAATTCGTTACTTGTTTGACCCTGTAGACAGCCTTGATTTCTAGTGGATTATGTGGCTACATATCATGTCATTTTTCTTGACTTCATAACAAGAGATACTATGTTTCACTTCTGTTCCGAAATACGATCTTTCTGAACTATGAGATCTCTTAAAAGACCTAATTTAACATTCAAGACCCTGATGATACTGTAACTGATGAACTCACTTCATTGCTGAATGTATCACATCATTTAATATTTCCAGTATAGCCTGTAACTTAATTCTGTGATTTAATTAGTGTGGTTTGATTATCACAGGCTAAGAATGATCACATCTAAGAATTGCATATAAAGTAGATCAGCTGAAGTAGATACAGAATTTTGACTTTTTAGCTTGGGATAGAGTGTTGAACTCAGATCTGGGAGGTCCATGTTCAAATCCTCACTCTGCCATGAAACTACCACTGTGGCCTTAGCATAGTTTGAGAGAAACTGCCTATCTTACAGGGTTGTTGTAAGGGTAAAATAGAGGAGGGGAAGCTCATTATATGCCACCCTGAGTTGCTTGGAGGAAGGGTAGGGTAAAAATGTACTAAATAAAATTTTACTTAACAGTTCTGATCTGAGCTTTTAATCAAGGCATATTGGCTCATATTGAAAAACCCATTGGGTTTCTGTCCTTTTTCCTATAAATTATTTTATGTAAATTAGTGCATGTGTATATAAAGTGCCATCAAGTCACAGCCAACTCATGGTGACCCCAGTAAGGGATTTTCTAGACAAGTGAGAAGTAGGGGTGGTTTGCCATTGCCTTCCTTCGCAGAGTCTTCCTTGGTGGGATCTGTTCCAAGTATCAAACCCTGCTTAGCTTCTGAGATATGATGAGATCAGGGTATACCATGCCGCCTTCCCACCCAAAGTAGTACATATGTTTACGTATATTTAGGAAGTACCAAGTATCCCAGAAGAGAAGGAAGGTCTTTCTAGGAAGCCCATGTAAAGCATGAGGACAACTACTCTCTCCTCCACAAATAGTATTGAAAGCAAATTGCCTGTGAATCAAATGGACACTCCATTTGACCATCATAGCAGACAGCCACACAAGTTAATGAAGCATAGACTAATCCTCTCAATTTAAAGCCTTCTAAACCAGTGGCCTGTGCCACTGATGAATAAAAGCTTTTTTTTTTTTGCCTCTTTCTTCACTGTCAAAGATGGGAGATGCTTGCCCACTCCAGAACTGCTGATTTTGGGAGGGGTGTTGAAAGACCTGAGTCGGATTGAAGTGATGAGAGAGGAGGGCCTAGCACTGATGGACAAATTAAAAACTGGCAAATCACCATGTTCAGATGGCATACATTCAAGAGTTCTGAAAGAACTCAAATGTGAACTTGTGGATCTCCTGACAAAAATATGCTATCTATCACTAAAATCTGCCTCCATTCCTGAGGACTGGAAGGTAGCTAATGTAACCTCCATCTTTAAAAAGGGTTCCAGAGGAGAGCCAGGAAATTACAGACTGGTCAGTCTAATGTTGATACCGGGTAAATTGGTGGAATCTGTTATTAAAGGGAGAGTTAATAGGCACATTGATGAATAAAAGCCATTGAGAAAGAATAAGCATGGATTCTGTAAAGGAAGATCTTGTCTCACTAACCTTCTAGAGTTCTTTGAGGCAGTGAACAAACATGTGGACAAGGGTGACCTAATAGATGTTGTTTACCTAGACTTTCAGAAAGCTTTTGATAAAGTTCCTCACTAAAGGCTCCTCAGTAAACTCAGCAGTCATGTGATAAGAGGACAAGACCTCTTGTGGATTAAAAACTAGCCAATTAACTGGAAACAGAGTGAGTATAAATGGGCAGTTTTCATAGTGGAAGGTGGTAAGCAGTTGGTACCTCAGAGTCAGTACTAGATCCGGTACTTTTTAACCTGTTCATTAATGATTTGGAGTTGGGAGTAAGCAGTGAAGTGGCAAAGTTTGCAGATTTCAGGGTGGTGGAAACCAGGGAGGACTGTGAGGCACTCCAGAGGGATCTGTCAAGGCTGGACAAGTGGGTGTCAGTGTGGCAAATGAGTTTCATCGTGGACAAGTGCAAAGTAAAGCACAGTGGAGCCAAAATCCCAAGAATAAATACGCATTGATGGGGCTCTTAACTGGCAGTAACTGACCAGGGGTAATGGTAGATAACTCACTGAAAATGTCGATGCAGTATACACTGCAATAAAAAAAGGCAGATGCAATGCTGGGGATTATTAGGAAGGGAACTGAAAACAAATCAGCCAGTATCATAATGCTCCTATATAAATCTATGGTGCAGCCTCAGTCAGAATACTGTGTACAGTTCTGGTCACCGCACCTCAAAAAAGATATTATAGCATTGGAAATGGTGCAAAAAGAGGGCAACTAAAATGATTAAGGGTATGAACACTTTCCCTATCAAGAATGGTTAAAGAGGTTAAGGCTGTTTAGCCTGGAGAAATGATGACTAAGTCATGTCATGATAGAGGTTTATAAAATAATGCATGGGATCGAGAAGGGAGAGAAAGAAGTACTCTTCTCCCTTTCTTACAATACAAGAACTTGTGGGCGCACTCAATTCAATTGATGAGCAGTAGGTTTAGAACAGATTACTTCTTCACCCAAAGAGTAATGAACACATGGAATTCACTGCTGCAGGAAGTGGTGGCAGCTACAAGAGGGAATTGGATAAACATATGGAGCAGAGGTCCATCAGTGGCTGTTATCCACAAAGTACAGATAGAACACCATAACTGGGGCGGTGCTGCACTGTATTCTTGCTGCTTGGGGGGCCACAGTGGGAGGGCTTCTAGAGTTCTGGCCCCACTGGTGGACCTCCTGATGGCACCTGGTTTTTGGCCACTGTGTGACACAAAGTGTTGGACTGGATAGGCCATTGGCCTGGTCCAGTGCAGCTTCTCTTATGTTCTTATTGTATAGTGGTAAATTCCAAATATTAACTAGGATTATTTGTGTTATCTGTCCTGAATAGGCTACAAATCAAATTAATTTGATAACCCTGTGTAGTAGAAAAAATAGAATAAGTAGAAAAAATTTCTCTGTGCTTTCTCCACATCACGCATAACTTTTCCAGGCTACCAATTCTGCCTTTAGTTGTCTTGTCTTCTATACTAAAAAGTTAGTCCTTCTATGGAAGCTTCTTCTTGCAGTGAGACAACTGGAACTTTCCCAGTATAGCCACACTTGAGGTTCATGACCGTATATGTGGTAGTAATTGTTTTATTTACAGTTCTTTGCCTAATAATCCCAAGCAGGACATTTGCCTTTTTCACTGCCACTGGAAAACAACAATAGATAATTCAGGTGATTCTTGAAATGTGAAAAAGACACCAGATATGTGACGATTACGTTTGTATAGTAATTCTCAGTCTTTTAGACAATGTCTGACACATTCTAATATTATAAAATCTCTCTCTATTTTTTAAAATCTTTTGCAGATTCTTTTGTTTTGAATATGCAAATTACATACACCTCAGGATTTGTCAAGCAGAAATAGGTAAGTATATGCCTGCTAAGTATTTATCTCTGGAAAGCAAAGCTTAGGTTTGTGTTCTGGTGTTGGTATCAAGTTTTTTTAATTGATGATGTATCTGACTTTCTGTCACTTAAAATACATTTTTGTGCCTTAAATGTCAGGTTCCTTTTGAGGATATTGAAACTTACAATTTAAGAAACAAAAAATGCTACCTTTTTCTAAAAGCATTACATTTAATATTTTATTTTCATCCATTATTACAGTAATATGCAAAAGTGAAAATGGCCTTTTAAAACTGTGACAGTCTAGGTGAATTTTTGAAGTGTGATTTGGAGACCCAGTTTTTAAGAATCACCTCCCTCCTAAACAGCATTGTAGCAAAGAGAATAGGAATACAGGTTACAAAGTCCCTCTCCCTTTTAGGTTGGCTGAAGGCACAGCAGCCAGGACTGGAATTCCACCCAAGGCTAAAACTAGTTTGTACATGGAATTTCACATTGTTATATACTTTGCCTAGTCTGTCCCCTTGGTGCTGTTCAATCTTAACTACATGATCTGTACTTTACCCTGACATAACAAAGTATGTTTGCTTTGTGGTCACCCTCAGACATGTATAGTACAGGGAAGGGAGTCACAGCATCTGATTGCTCAGCACTGGCAGTAGCGGGTGGCTGGGTTTGGCTCTTTCACAATCACACAGCTCATTTGGCATCTCTGCCTTTCTGCTGATGGTAAGTTCTTTTGCAGGTGTCCTTGGATATATCCAGGTGATGGTAAGTTCTTCTGCAGGTGTCCTTTAATATATCCAGGTGAAATACATGATGTTCAAGTTGCATGACCCCTTTTTCCACTGCATGGTTCCCTTCATGATGTGGAGAAGGGCTTTTTTGCTCTCTCTCCTGAAGAATCTGCTTGCATAGTCATTATTTTCCATCTCTTCTTCTTCTAACCATATTGGCAGTGGCTTAATCTGTTACAAAACTGCACAGAATTGTTTTGGGAGAATTCAGATATTAGAACAATCTCTGCTGCCTCATCTATGGGCAACTTCTTATTTTGTACCAGATTTAAGAATCTCTCTCACCCAGAGTTCCTGATTCCAAAAGCAAACTGATCTTTGTTTTCTTCACACCCAAACGGATATGTAGCCTATTTGCTATTGAGAGCTTTGCTGTGAATTATGTTAGGGAGGCAAACACCCAGTGTTTATTTATAAATCATTTGTTATTAATACAATTGGCCACTGTGTAGTATATAGGAGCAACAGGTCTGTGGAAGTGGTGGGTGGACTATAACTCCCATCTTGGTGTATGAGAATGTGCATGCATGAAAATGCTACTGATTGCACTATGCTGTTTAAATATGTGGCAAGTAACCCACTAAACAGGCTTGGAAAACTCTGCCATGCTTGAGATGGCAAGCAAAATGTGTTTTCAACCTGCAGGTGCTTGAGAATTCCTGTTTGGACATAGGATTCAAAATCTTCCTCTAATTGGAGACTTTCATTCTTCCTAAGTAGCCACTTCCTTTTCTTTTTCAGCAACCTGTTCTGTTTTCTGCTTGGATTTTTCTTATGTTGCAAACACATAAATTGCTCAGAACAACAGAGTATATAGCTTACTCTACAGAATGTAATTTTGATGACTTTTTGGTAGCTGAAAATACTTATTTGTATGTTTAAATTTATAGGGGGTTCTTGGAAGCTAATAAACTGTGTAAATAGTTTCACTATAGTAGTGGAATTTCTGGTGTTTGACTTTTGAGGTGGTAGAACTTGTTTTGTCGCCTTTGCTCTTCTGTGTGTTTCATTTCCTTTTGTGTACTTTCAATCAATTTTTCCCCCCCCTTATCAGTGTAGAATCTCTCAGCATTTAGCAGGAAAGGGATGTCTCTGAAAAATGTGATTGTATCTTGAGTATTTCCACCAAGTTGAATAAAAATATTGGCAACATGCTTCTCTTCCTTTAGAAGGCTTGTGCGATCAAGAATGTAATCAGTTCTAGCAAGGCTGTAGTGCTGCTTAGGGATGGGTATAAACTAGGACAACTGAGGTTTGTTTTGGTTTATGGGGCCACATGAGCCATGAACCACAAACTTTCATGGCCCTTCCTGTTTACTGAATTGGTTAATTTCATTAGGTTCGTGAAGTGGTAGACTAGCCCCCCTGTGGGCTAGAGATGCCAAACTCACAGTGAGTCTCCAACTGACTCTCCTCTATGTGCCCTCCAAGTCTTGTGAAAATTGGATTTAGGAGGGTCAAGTTGCAGACCTCCAAAGCAGGATTGGATTTAGGAGGGTTGAGCTACAGCCCCCCAGGAGAGTGCTCTCTGGCATGCCTGCTGCCAACATAAAACAACGGATGCATGTGAGCTTGGGGGTGGCCAGTATTGCCTGTTAAGTTTTGGAAGCTCACTATTGGTGTTTCCAGGACTGCAGAAGTCCTCCCTGCCCCCGCTTTGCTTCACACAATGGCTGCATGCGACCTGGGGGTATATATCATTTTGCTCTCTTAGAGCAGAATGGGAGCTCTGTAATATTGGTGGCCAGCACTGCCTGTCGAGCTTTGGAGGCCCACTATTGGTGTTTCCAGGGCTACAGAAATCTATCCCACCCATTGCTTTAACGATCAGTTCTGTTTCCTCTCTGCTTCTAACACACAGTGTACCTGCTGCTGACACGAACCACCACAAGCCGCACAAACCTCCAGAAACCCTGTGGAGGGTTGTGGGAGGCTCATTTGAGGTGAGAGCCCATGTACCTCGGTTCTCAGATCAGAACCCAGGTGATTTTTCTTGGGAATTTAGGGTTGTGGGCAAGTTTATGCTCATCCCTAGTGCTGCCAGCTGATATATAAACCTTCCGTTCCTTGTACCACTGGCCCTCCTTTAAAATGGTACTTGCTAGCTATTTTATTTTGCTGTGATTTCATGATGTGGGGAGACATTAATACTCTTATTCAATGCTGAATGGAGATGTGAAGACCCAGAAAGAAAACAGGGAAAACAGCTATTTTTCCTGCAATCTTAAAAAAAAAATCCCAGTGGTAAATTTTGGGAAGACCTGAAAAGCTTCTATAAAATATTTTCTCCTTTGAAGTGAATGAAGTACTTTTTTGTTTTAAGAGATTTCACCAACAAAGATCATATACTCGAAAAAACCTGTTTAGAAAGTCAATTAGTTTCACTACCTACAGCTAAAACGTGCCTTATCGTCACCTCAAGTAAAAATTGTTTTATCACGACCACTTTCAGAATTTGAATGTCTTCTTATAGATGTTAAACAAAATTCGAAAGGCCTTATTTCTAAGTTATATAAAATTCTATTGACAAACATTAGTTTTGGAACTTTACCCTTTCAAAAGAATTGGCAACAAGACCTCTCAAATAGACTTAAGCCAGAAGATTGGGGAAAAAATTGGGAATCCTATTCCTTTAGGTCTCCAATTTTTAATGTAATATTTCAAATGATAAATATAATGGCCCGTTGGTATTTACTGCCAACTTGACTCCATAGAATAAGTTCAATGAACTCCCCTCGCTGTACCAGGAAATGTGGTCAGATGGGTGATTTCCTCCACATATGGTGGTCTTGCCCAATCATTGAATCCTTTTGGAAACAGGTTCATCAAAATATACTTTTAATTACAGGTGTAAAGTTAAATTTTCTCACTGAAGTCTTTTTATTGGAATACCAAACCTCTCCAGTAGGAAATAAAGAGCATAACAAATTAATCTCTATTTTACTTTCTACAGCAAGAAATACTGTAGCTGCTCATTGGAAAAATCCTTTACCTTCCCATATCAATACTTGGTTAAGTTTAATTTGGTCCTATTTTGTTATGACAAAGATTACTGTTGGCACTATGCAACCATACTCTGAGAAAGCTTACAATAATTTTGTTACAACTTGGTTTCCACTAATGCAATTTCTGTCTGAACAGGATATCATTTCGAATAATCCGATATACAAAGATAGGATCTTTTTCTAGTTCTTTCTTGGCCTCCCAACTTTCTTTCCTTTGTTGAAGGCTGAATGTTTTGATGGTTTAACTGTACTCAGATGAGCTAGCACGTTGTTTGCTGTATTTTGTATGGAATTGACATGTATAGATTTAAATTTTTAAAAAGTACTTTTTAATTTAAGGAAAGCTGTTTACTAAAATGTATGTTATGAAGATTTTTATAAAAGACAATCTATAGCATTAGAGAATGATAACTTCTGCATGTACTGTAGACAAACATATTTCAAGAATATTTGTTTAAATTATGTCCACAGTTGGGGTACTATACTATGTGAAATAATGTTTTCAGTGTTATAAAGGTTAACTTTATAGCCAAAAGTACAAGTTCTACTGTGACTGAGACTTGTTCTGTCAAAGTAGTATTTTTCCTATGTACTAAAAAATTATATTGTTTTCAACTTTTATTTTTTCTGCCTCTCTGATGGCAAAAAATTAAGATTTAGTACATGCGCTAAGGTAGCATAGAGTTCAACAGTTTGTAGACTTCTCTTGGACTGAGTGTATTTTGTACTTTTATTTGTAGAAAACTGATGTATTAACACTTCTAAGTTTCATAAGCATGACAAATAGTACAATTGTATATGCTGGATAAGTTACAAATAATGCAATTTATGTTGTTGAAGCAGTAAAATAAACTTGTTCAGCAAGTAAGTATTGTATACATTTTGGTTTCCCCACAAATTCCTGTTTTTCTCTGAAACCACCCTCCATCTTGAGTCTGAGGGTACAAGGCAGGAAAGAAACATTTTGGATGAATAAATAAATTAGCCATTTGTGCTCATCATTTCCTGTTCTGGAGGGGAAAAATAGGATCTAGACCACTTTTTTTCCATGGAGAACTCCACACCCATTTCAGTGCCTGATAGGACTTTCCTCCCTTTTGTGAAAGCTCCCTTTTGAAAGCTAGCATCTGTATCTCCTTTTTATACTGCATTTTCCTCTTATGTGGCTGGGGGGAGGGCTTAGTGGTATGCAGTATATAAGAATTCGGCTATGTACCCATCCTAAATAAATTACACTCTCACTTCAAATGGAAGATAATAAAGAAACATAATTTTGTGTAAGTCCTAGACTTTGCATTCAAATGACAGATAAATATCCTTTCATATGTAGTATTGTTGTTAGAATTTAATTACAAGAAGATATAAGCATTTATGTTCGTCCTTTCCTCTTTTTTCCTTTCCTGAAGTGCCAGAGAGAGAGGGAGAGAGAGAGAGAGAGAGAGATGCAAAATAGCAAAGCATTCTTAAAAATTACAGTGAAAACAGTGCTTAATTTTTTTCTAATTAAAAACATTATGGAAATAATTGTGGAAACATAAAATCCCAGCTAGTGCTTATGGCCTTTATTATGGATCAAAGTTTTCTGAATTTGGAATCTCACCCTGCTTCCTGAAAAAAAAACTTTAAAAAAAAGTTTTTAGCTATACTTATGCTGTACTGGTTAGCTTCAGCTTATAAATTTAGGGGAAAAGGTCTTATTTGCAATGAATTTGTTTCTGGATAATGTTTTGGGTAGGGTGATTGTCTAGGATTCTGAGCAGTGTATATGTGAATATCATTAAGTGAGTAGCAATGACACAAAAAGCATGGGGAGGTCTGGACCACCAAGGGGCCTTCAGCTCCCGACTCTTGATGGGGTCCAACTTTCATTATTGGACTCTGTTAAGAGTCTGGGGGTCTGGCTTGACTCCTCCTTCTCCCTGGATAAGCAGTGTCAGCAGTGGCAAGGAGAGTATTTTTCTATTTGCGCCAAGTACTCCAACTGTCTCCATATCTGTCCCATTCTAACTAGGGGTGTGGAAAAAAAAATTGGTAAAATTCGGATTCGGATTTATTGAACCCGAATGTTTCCAGGAAACCCGAAAAAAACCCAAATATCTATACCGGTAAGCATAGATATCCGAAAATTTTCAGGAAACCCTAAAAATTCGGCTCCATTATATCCAATGGGGCCATTGAAGTCAATGGCAAAAATCCTGTGGAAAGTTTGCAGGGGGCTGGGGGGGAGGGGGTTTGAGGTAGAGGCTCCAAATGTGGACCCTGGCTGCTCCACCCTCACCCCAAATGACCCCCAATGTTTTGAGAAGATTGGTCCAGGGGGTCCAATTCCAGGGGCATCTAAAGAGGGTGCCCCCAAATCAGCTTGCTGCGTATTGCTGGTTTGCCGCCATAATTCGGCGGCAATTCGGCCCCATTATATCCTATGGGCCATTGGCACAATATATTAGGTATAGGGCTTTACCAGTATAGATATTTGGGTTTTTGGGGGGATCCCGAAAAAAATTGGATCCAATAAATCCAAATCTGAATTTTACCTATTTTTTTTGCACACCCCTAGGAAGGGGTTTGAGGGAGAGGCTCCAAACTCAGTGGCTGCTGGAACCTCTCAGAGTGATTGCCAACTCTCCGGGGGGCGCCCAAAGATTGAGATACCCACTTTCCCGGGTTGGGGAATCATCCAGAGGGGTCTCACCGCACCTCTAGGAAGGCGGTGTGAATCCAGTGAGTGGTGGCAGCAACTAAGGAAGGAAAATAGCCCCATCCCCACCAGACAGGGGCAGGCGAAAACATCCCAAGCCACAGAACAGCTGGCTGCTCGGTCTCCCAAGGCTGAGGGTGGGTCCCTGTTCCCTACAATGCAGGAAATTCACACAACTAACTCTCCCCCAAACCCCCAGAGGCCCCTCCTCCATGCCCAGAAAGTGGCTACTAGTTGCCTAGCCTGGTTTGGAAATCCAAAGGTGCCCAGAGGCTGGAAAAGATTTGGGAGTCGGACTCGGTCCCCTGTTCAGGGGACAGCAGCAGAACCAGGGCACGGTGGCCCCCACAACCTGTGCAACCAGCCCTCGCAACAATGAGTCTCTCCCCTGACATCTCTGCGGCCAGAGTCATGGAATCACAGAGTTGGAAGGGGCCTCTGGGGTCATCTAGTCCAACCCCCCCACACAAGGCAGAAAAATTCACAAATACCTCCCCCTCCACACCCCAGCAGTGACCCCTGCTCCCTGCCCAGAAGAGAGATGACTATTGACTACTAGCCTAGCCTGCTTTGGAAATCCAAAGGTGGCCAGAGGCTAAAAAAGATTTGGGACATCTAAACAATAATTTGCCCAAATCCCATCACGGTGTAATGCCGCCCACTGCATCAAGACGCCTGAAATCTCACATCACACTAGCACAGAATGTGTGTCTTCGAGCATCCAGCTAAGTGTCAGCTAACATCTGATTAGCCCAAAAACCATGGCTTGGTGTGAAAGCAGCCCACTTCGTCAGGTGCATGAAGTGTCACCTCTACTTAGCAAAGAAAGACATGATCCCTCATGCATGAAGCGAAGTGCAGCCTCTGTCTCCTGTCAGTTTACATCCAAAAAATACCAAAAATTTCTAAAAGCTATTCTCTCCCGAGAGAAACCATGGCTTGGTG
>NW_015172002.1:2489768-2491211 GCF_001447785.1 Gekko japonicus | reverse complement strand
TGCCTCCTTCATGGCCCAGTAGCTAAGCGGACAGGTGGACTCCGGTTCGTAGGGCTCCGCAAGGTAATCCCTCACCATCGCAGCCGCCCCTGCCTACCCACTCGTTGAACTGACTATTGATGGCGACCCGAATGTTGTCCGCCGTGTGCAACCCATCGAGTCTCCCGATGTGAAGCAGAGCCTTGCGGTAGCCGGCCCGGCGGCCCTGACCCTGCCTGTCACTAGGTTGCCCTCCCCCACCCAAAACCTTGCTCAGTTGCCACCAGTGCGCAGTAACTGAGATGTACAAGTTATGCGCCTTACAGGAGGTCCATATGTTGGACGTGAAGTGCACATATCTCCCACAAGCGTGGGACAAGTGTGCCTTCATGTGGTCCCTGGAAGCCCTGAACAATGAGGGCATCACAGTCCTGCTCATCGTGATGTGAGCAGGGGACGTGTACCAGGGAAAAGCAAACTGGAGCACCCTGCGGAAACCGATGTCTTCAACTGCGGAGTAGGGGTGCCTGTCTATGGCAATCATCTCAGCAAGGAGGCCAGCTGAGGCCTTGAGGCACCAGAGGAGTGGGCAGGTCACCCAGCTTCTCCTCCAGTTCCTCTAGAGCCCTCTTAGTCCTTGGAGTGAGCCCTGAGAACAGAGTGTCCCCAAAGCTCAACCCCATGGACTGCCCTTGCTGCCCCTCCTCCTGCCGCTGAGTCCCAATGGCTGGAGGAGGAACTGCCTGAGCAGCAGACCCCTGCCCAGTGCCAGCACCTACAGGCACCTCTGCTGGGACCCCCCCAGAAGCATCCTTAAAGATGGCAAAGAGAGACACACGCGGTATCTTCACGCCTGCACTACCCTGGCCAGAGGTCGGAGTGGTGCCAGGATGCCCAGTTGTGGTCTTGCGCTTAGGTGTGGGGAGAGCTGCAGCTTTCCCCTCCCCTCCGCCCCTCTAGTCTTCTCCTTTGCCTTACCCCCAGGGCCCCTCTGCGTTTCTTTCCTGTCGCTCATGCTACCCCTGGCCAAACTCAGGTTAACTTGTTGTGGGGAGGGTATTAGGCACCTAACTTACCTGCACTATCACCTGACCCTAAAACAACCTCACACACCTTTTTATAAACCCTCCCACCGAAAAACTTTTTTTCTTTCTTTCAGTAGATCCTAACCTAGCCTTGCTTCACTTTTTTTCTGGGTTTTTTTTTTAAATTACTAGTGAATTTCTACACTGGCCCTGACTATGGTTTACAGACTGTCCTTGAGATGGCTTGTTCAAACCTTTTTTTAAAGTTTTGTGGTTTTGAACTACTCCTATCTAGATTCTACTGGAACCACCTTATTCCCTTGTAGAATCAGGAAAAGCTCCCTAATTGAAAAACAATCTAAAAGGGGGGGAAAGTGCCTGGCTTCACCAAAGGTCAGTCAGAGCACAAACAGCACAGCTAAGCTCACTACTTTTTAAA
>NW_015172002.1:2405124-2489703 GCF_001447785.1 Gekko japonicus | reverse complement strand
TATGTGAAGACAAACCTGCGCCTCTGTTTGTTCTCCTACCACTGGCCTAGTTAGGTAGAACAGCTAAAGCCCTATACTGAGATTTAGAATATTTGTTAAAATATCCTTTTTTTAAAGCCTATTTAACACAGCACACAGCTAAACCAGAAGCACACACAGAGAGCACAGTCCTCCCCTACGCCTAAGAAAGCCCAAACAAAACCTGCTAAAAGGCAGAAAAGGCAACAGTCCCCCCCAAGCAGAACCCTAACCCCCCCCAAAAAAAAAACACCCCAGGAGGCCTGGCCAAGAAAGACACAGACAGACCTTAAAACAAGCAGACCCCCCCCAAAACCAAAAACCAAGGAAAAAGACCAACAAGCCCCAAAAAATCACATACAGACCTTAAAAACCTTGACAAGAACCAGACACACCTACAAAGAAAGCCGGGGGGGGGGGAAACCCCGAATTTTTTTTGGATTTCCCCCCAGATATCCGAAAAGGCTTGCAACAGGCATTTCAGGATCCCAAAAGCTGAAAAAAATGGGAAATTTTTTTTCCAGGATTTTTGTCATTCCGGGATTCCAAAATGCACACTCCTAATTCTAACCTAGCCACAGTGATTCATGCCATGGTCAGCTCCTGCCTATAATGCACTATATGTAGGGCTGCTGCTGAAGGCAATTAGAGGCAGTCCAGAATGCAGTGGCAAGGTTGCTGACAGGTTCTCCTTGGTGAGATCATATCTATTCTGTCTTGAAATGACTGCACTGGCTGCTGATTGAGTTATGGTTCAAATTCAAGAGCTGGTTGATTACCTTTAAAGCCCTAAACAGTCCAGGACCTTCGTACCAGACCGGCTTTTCCGACAGGTCTCCCCCTTGAAATTTGTGTTCTTCAACCTGCAACCTGCTTGTGGTGTCTGGCTCTCAGGATGTTTGCCTGGCATCTACCAGGACAAGGGCCTTCTTTGTGGTGGCCCCATCCTGGTAAAACCAGCTGTCAGACGATATGTGGGCCCTGCGGGACTTATGTAAGTTTCAGAGGACCTGCAAAGCAGAGTTGTTCTGTTTAGCTTTTCATTAGTTGGGTTTGTTTATGTGGGCTGCCTTTTAGTTTTATTTGTATTGTGTTTTTATGTTTGTTAATATTTTAACTGTCAGGACCACTTGGCAGTGAGAGATGACTAATAATAATAATAATAATAATAATAATAATAATAATAATAATAATAATTAATAATAATAATAATAATAATAATAATAATAATAATAATAGTGTGTTAAATTTTGGAAACAGGAAACGTGAGAACTATATGCCTTAGAAAAGTAGAGACACAGAAATTGAAAGCTCAGATTTCTTGCATCATAGAAATTAGAAATAATAGAAGATACCCTGCAATGTCATTAAAAATATTGGTGGGGGACACCTGGCTATCCCTTTTGTCCTATTTCTTGATTAATTTAATTCACCAACTCGCTTTGTTGTCAGCTGATCTGGGCTTGGAAAACGATTCCTGGGCCTCTAAAACTGCAGATGGGGAAAGGTGTCTCATGAGTGTTAGCCACACAATTCTAACTCCTTGGATGTCTTTCTGGGTGATGTTGTGGGCTCTGGTCATACAGTATTGGGGACTATTCAAGTATTCAAAAATATGTGGGATGGTGGGTTTCTTGTTCAGATACTGAGTTTCATAAAAACATAGTTTAATTTTGTTTTAAAGGTAAAAAAAATGAACTCAATTCTTGAGGAGAAAAATTCAGATGTTAGACTTTAGTTAGACTTTAGACTTTCTAAATTAGAAAATCTTCACGGGCAGGGATGGGGGAAGAGAGCATTCAAACCCAAGGATAAATAAGGTTTGCTCTTGTCACAAGCTAGTTGGAGTTTTTGTGACATTTGAATACAGCTAATGAGTAGATAATTTAACCTAAGTTTTGGAGAAATGAGCTCTGTGCTGTCCCCTTGGTGGTAGGATCTGTGCTCTCTGGTTCCATCTCCTAATGCAGGGCCCCCATATCCCAGCTGTTCATGAATCATGTGGTCCCCATAAACTACTTCTTGGGGAGTGTAGCAGGCTGCAGCAGGCAGGAGAAGATTATCACAGTCCTGTGGATCAAACCCAGCACAAATATTTTGTTGTTGAGAAATGACAGATTCTAAGCAGGGCCTATGACATCAGTATTGGACAGAAATATGCTTCAGTCTGGGGCAAATCAAGTGGCAGGCACTACTGAAAAAGTGTCCTGTCCGTGTTGTGGGTCACTGGAATAAACATGGATACTGTGCCTGCTGTTGCCATTTAGTACTTACACATGGTTAGTGTCTTTCCTTTGCAATATGTGCTGTGAAAAGGAATGGAGGCAGTCTGGTTTGTTTTGGGAGAGCAAGTGATACAGGCTCGTCTGGGATTGGAGGAACAAAGTCTGACTAAGGAACAGGAGGCCTGTTATCTAGGAATCCTTGGAGCCAGGTGTATGGTCAAGGCAAGTGGGCATACTGGGTGGTTTCAACCTTGCCTGTCTGTTGCAGAATCTGAGTCACTGGGTAAGCCTTTTCAGGACTGCTGTTACTGATTCACTACCTGCCCTTATTTTGTGGACCGAATCATGGGAATAACCCAAAAGTGGGCAGCCAATTTGTCTGCTTTGGCTTTGCTGACTGAGCCAGTTTCTGCTCACAAGGCTTTCTTTGTGAGATGGTAAATGTTAGATTTCCAATCCCCCCTCTTTTTTTCCTCTCCTCTCTGAAGGCTGTAGGTTTGCTAAGATATATGGGTTATATCCTGTGTTGCCCAGAGTTTCTTCCAACAGATTTTAAGAGAGATTGGACTAAAAACTTGCCCTTTTAAGACAGACATCCAGAGTGCAATATCTTTTTTAAATAGTTATTTGAAGTTTCATATTACAAGCGATTATTGGCACAAATACCCATTTTACATTTAAAAGGATATTTTTTGCTTAGTAGGCTAATAATGGCTGTCCACAATGCAGTTTTGAAAATTCACTTTGAAGATTGCCATGCTATGCCACGCCATGACTTGCATCTTTTAAACTGTTTTCACAGAAGAGCACCTGCTAAACATCAACTTGTGAAAGATTCATGTAAGCCTAAAGTAAGAGATGAGATCTGCTACCATGAGAAACCAAATTGAGTTTTACAGTAGAATTTACAGATCCTGGAGAAATAATTCCTGTGTTCCTGGTTTACATGAACACAGTGGGCCAGGTGAAGTTGTTGGTGAAATTAGTCAAGGACTTTCCTTTAGGAAATAACTCTAGTTTTCCTGTTAAATACAGGGCAGCTTGCTTATGTGCTAAACATAGAAGTAATGCACTGAAATACTTCTTATTATATGCATTATACTGTTTCTAATGTGTGGTTGTCCAAATTAAACTGTTTAGATATATTATACACTTCTTATTGCATCGTTTTAAATTGAATTCTCAGGGAGAATGGCAGACTAATTTAATGTAAACATGTAAACTAATTTGATGTAAACAAAGCTACCTCCCATTTCCTTCTAAACTCAAGAGTGAATCCAACCATTTCTTTCTTGAGTGGTTACTGCAGAGATACAGATCATAGTCCTAAAACAGGGATGTAAAATTTTAATCAGTGTATTTTAATGGAATTATTTGATAGGAATCATATGAATTATGAAATTTTAACTACACAGGTAGTGTTTGGATTGTGACTAAATTGGCACGTATAAGTCAACACTTGGCCCAATTAATAGTAATAGGCAGGCTTGTTTTATGGGTTATAAAAGTGTGTTCAGTTTTGAACAGTGGGATTTGACTTGTAAATATTGTTTACATGAAAATAAAATTCATGAACTACTTAGCTTGCAAAATAAGAATTCAAGTAGGTATTATTTTGTGCTGATTAAATTCAGTAGAGGTACACAGAGATTTTGCTGTCAAGAAAATGACTGTCCAGAAATGCTTTGGGTATTGGGTGAAAGAACAAACCCATTTGATGATCCATGGCTTTGATGCACCAGTGCATTAGTGAAAGGAGCGGAAATTTCCCTTCGTTTCCCTCCCCACAGCAATCTCCTGATAGAAGATGAAGCAGAAGCCACTGTGCCTTCTTTCCACTTCTCATTGCAACCCCATCCTCCAAATTCATGTGCCTGTTTTCCACATGGGCCCTGAAGGCCCCAGAAATTATCTTCCTGGGGATCAAAAGTGACTTCTGGTGGGTGGTCACGAGAATAATCTTCTTCCACTAGAGCTTTCTGCTCACAGGTTGCCAGTACTATGTCAATTATCAGACCCGCAATTTGTAAGTTGCCTACAGAAAGTTGTTGTGGGACTCTTCAATATGGATGAGAACTGCAGCTCTGGTAAAGAAGGGGGTTAATGCTCTCCGTAACACCCTTTTCCTGGTGAAAATGCCCCAGCTGCTTTAAGTCTCCATAGGAAAATAGGCATAAAGCAAGCACCTTCCTTTTTTTCTCTACCACTTTTTAAAGCAACCAAGGAAGCATTTTATATCTTTGGTATTGCATTGTTTAATTGTAACCATATTGTTGATATTCAAATACAATTATTATGAAACTAAAAAAACACTTAAAAAACACTCCGTCTCTGAAGTACTGAAACTCCAGTCCATATTGGGCATCCTCCAGCTGCTTCTTGTAGCTAAATTGCATGTTGAGGGGTTAAGTTAGGAGCCACAGTGTCATGTGTAATGTGGCCTTTACTACATATGTGAGAGAACAACCATACCAGACTTAAAAAGGTGCCATAAGAATAAAGGGCAAAATTGGTATAGAGTTTGTTCTATTTGAAATCTTTTTATAATCTTTATTTCAAAGCATAGTTTAATGCAGAGGAGTTCTTCAGGAATCATACCATTCAGTGGTAATAAAATATGCCTCAGTGTGTGTGGTGGGAGTGGGGAAACCCCTTCATGAACCAATCTGTGCACACAGAAAAATTTTTCTTAAAGAAGCTGGAAGCCAAAACTGGCTTTTATATATGTATCAAATTGAAGAAAAATGTACATGGTACTTACAGAAATACACAATATGAAGGTTTTCATTTAAACGTAGCTCATGTGCGGCTATAAATTCTGCTCTTCTGGCTTTTCCCCCCTTGAATTCTTGGAAGCAGTACAGTAGAACGATTGAAAGCTTGCTTTCCTTTCATAGTCTCATAAATAAATTTTCTTGTGTGAATGACTGCATTCCTGTAACAAGTCATGCTTTCTAGAGAAGAAGTCTGAATAGGTACCAGATACCTGACTTTGGGAATTATATTTCATACAAGAAGGAGGACCCGTGATACTCGCGGGGGGGGGAGAGCTTCATGCGGAGGAGGAGGAAGCAGCCGCAGGTAAGCCTCCCTCCCTTCCCCCAGCACCAACGGCGAGGCCCACGTGGCTCCCAGCTGTCGGGCCCGCCAAGCTTTCTCCCTCCCTCCCCCGCAGCAGTGATGAGGCCTGACCGGCCTGCCAAGCCTTCTCTCCCCTCCTCCCCCTCCAGTGGCAGTGCCTCCCCCTTCCACCGGCCCTCCCCCCGCCACCGCAGCCACCAGCAGCAATGGCAGTGAGCCCTGTGTAGCTCCCAGCCTCTGGGCTTCCACCCCCAGCAACAACGTCTGTGGCTCTAGCCACTGGGCCTCCAAGGCTTCTCCCTCCCTCCCGTTCCCCCTGCCGCCGCCACTGCCAGTAGCAACGGTGGCAAGCCCTGCGCGGCTCCTAGCCATCGGGCCGGCTAGGCCAGGCTCCCCGCCCCCCAGAAACCAAAGCTTCTCCCCGTGTGCCGCAGCCAGCAGCAACGGCTCTGCTACATTGCCTAATGGTAAGTTTGTTCCCTGCGCATGTGCAGGGAACACTCATTTACTTTTGGGGGGATATTTTTTTCAACTTTTCATATTTTTCTGCACATCTGGGGATTGCCCCAAATGTGCAGGAAAATCTCCCTGCCCCCCAGGTGCCCCCGATGTGCAGGTTTAGATATCCGCATGCAGGGGGTGCCTTGGCTATTAGATATATAGATTACCAAGAGATGGCAAAGAATATTCGGTACATATCTATATTGCAGTTATATTGTATTTAAAATATTTTTGTTTTGTTCAGTGGCTTTAGTACCCTTTTTAAACACATTTGCATTAGTGTTAGGATCAAATACGTTAATTGTTGCATTGTTGTCTTGCAGTTTTAATCATGTATACTGAATGTAAGTGGGAAAGCTAAACAACATGAAAAGGTTTTTAAGAGAAATAAAGGGGATTGTTTTTAGTTCTTAATCTTTCAGTTTTTAAGTAATCTTGAGACCTGTTGCTATTGTATATCATTCTCTATAAGGCAGTGCAGAGAACCATGGGATGTGAGGTAGAATATATTTACGTATATCTTCCGAGGGCTATGGTAGATATAATGCTGATGATAATTTGATAATAGCTGAACTGTTGGTAGGTGCCCTTCCTACCAAGTTGGTAGGTACCCTTCCTACAAAAAAGATTGTTTTCTCTCCCAATCCATGAATTGCCCACCCATGCCCACTACGCAGCACAACTGGAGTCAACAGTTCCATGAGTGCTGATGTTAACAGCTGTTATGGCTGATACAGGGCTCTAGCTTAGCCCTGGACGTGAAACCACTATAAAGCTGTGCATAGGCTGAAATAAACACACCATATCAACTTTTGCATTTACCACTAGTACCAAACTGCTACCACCTAGGTGCTGCATAAGGCTACATGTTTCAGTGCTTTTAAACTGTTTCAGTGCTTAGTTTTTTGCTGTGCTTCTGAATGTAGCCTTTAAATGCTACACTGTGATAGCATTAGCATTAAACTGATGCTGATCTGCTGTACCCACTAGGCAGTTAACTGAGTTAGCAGGGTGAGCTGAACTCCGTCAAAGATGGGAAGTACAGTGTCCTTCACACCTTCCCGACTAGCTAGGAGATTTAGATAGAGAGATGTAGAACTGTGTGTCATCAGTGTACCCAATTCCAAAGCAAAGAATGATTTCTCCTAAAGACTTTACATAGAGATTGAATACTAAAAGGCATGAGACTGTACTTTCTGGAACTCCACAGCATGTCCCACACGGATGACAACTGGCATCCAGTAGAAACTCTTTGAGACTGGTCCATAAGGAATTATTTAAAACCAGGGGTCATTTCCTGCAGGAGCGCACAGAAGCAGAGCTCCGGCAATAAAGAGCCCAGGGGGCAGGCACATACAACAAGCCCCACCCCCTGCTCCCAGCAGCCCTCAGTCAGAGCAAGAAGCAGCCAGGTAAGTTGCAGAGCTCCCCCCCAGCCCCCCGGTCCAAACCAGTCCAGTGGCACCTTTAAGACCAACTTTTATCCAGGTACAAGCTCTCCCTCCTCTGCGAGGACAGATCTGCACGTTCCCACCCCCCAATAGCTAGCAATCCAAAACAGTCCAGTGGAGCCTGAGTGGTGGGTGTTGCCTTCTGACACACTTCCGGTGATGTCAGGGTGTGTGGCATATGCTACTGAGTTATGCTAATGAGTTCCTGCACCTCTTTTTCTACGAAATGACCCCTGTTTAAAACCAATTCAAAGCACATCCCCTGATATCTGCTTCTGCCTCCAAATGTCTCAATAAGATGTTAAGATCTGCTGTATTGAAGGCTGCAGAGAAATCTACTAGGAGCAACAAGGAGGCATGGCCTTTGTCCAGGAAACTCCGCCTCTCTTCCGTCTCTGAAGCGTGGTTTATGCTCCGTGTGACCGCAGCCATTAGCTACTAGTGCTGTCTCAGCCCCATTACTCAGCCTGAAACCAGTCTGAAAAGGATACAGCGCAATGAGTTATCCAAAAAGACCTGGAGTTGGTCTGCCACTGCTCTCTGAATCTTGTTGTTTCCACAATTAGGCTATTGGCCTAGGCTGTAATTTCACTAGAAGTTCTAGTGAATTTATTTAATCTCTTTCTACTTTTTAAAGAAATGTGCTATTTCTCACAACAGCTTCTGTTACTGTGATGGACAGAAAATGGTTAATGCTTTATCCTGGTCTCAGAACCTTGAGTGATGGGATTCAAACAGAATTCTACTGTTGAGAATGTCAGTTAGAGCTGGCAGTTAAGAATAGTCAATGGTGAAGGACAGTTAAGCAGAGGGAGAGGATCAAGAAGGATCCTGAGCTAGGGAAGTGGGACACTGGCCCTTCCCTGAGGGAAATAGCTCCTAGTAAAGGGGGGTGATCCCTATAAGTCTTAGGGAAACAACTCCTAGTGAAGGGGGTGATCCCTATCAAGTGGTTAAGAAAGGATACTGGAACTTGTGTGAATGTTCCCACCTTCACCAACTTAAATATCTTTAAGGCAAAGAAGCTTATGCTTGTTTATTTACACAGTGAAACACAAGACATCTCTCTCCTCAGTTTTAAAGACCTGTCTGTATAACTAAACAGCTATTTGTTTGTGACAAAACTATTGTTTATACAAAGTTACCTCATTCTGTTGTCTGTTCGCCTTCTAAATCCTAAATCTGATCCCTACTTGACCTTTCCTCCTCAAAAGTGAAATAAAGCAGTTTGTCTGATAATGGCACACAAGAAGCTGATGGTAATTCAAAACTAACAAAGACAAAAGAAGGATTATACGGTAGTCTGCTCCTCAGATCCGTAGGCTGGGTCAGCACATATCTATCTACATTTAAACAACTGGGTGGGACAGACTGAAAAACAAAGAAAAAAGAAAAGGGGCTGCTTAGCAAAGAAAGGGGACCAAAAAGGGGAGAAGTGTTAGAGTTACCAAATCTTCTTCAAGTCAAAGCCTTCTAATATTACTTAATGAAAATAACCAGCCAGGTAAAAGGAGAACCTGCTGAATCTTAAAAACACACCTCTCATATTTATTGTACATTCCTCAACATCAGATGCAACTGGATCTGAAAGAAGCAATACTTTACATTTTCTGTAGATCTTAAAATAATATCTTTCTCCTCAGGTTGTGGGATGGAAGCTCACTATGTGACCTCGTCCAATCACACTCTCTCAGACTAACCTACCTCATAGGGTTATTGTGAGGATAAAATAGAGGAGAGGAGAACAGTGTAAGCTGCTTTGGGTCCCTACTGAGGAGAAAGGCAAGGTATAAATGAACTAATTAAATAAATATCTCACATGGCTGCTGGATATTCTTGTAGATTAATAAACATCTGGGCTTTCAGTACATCTCACCTGGTCATTAATCTGCAGAATAATGTAATGGACGTCAGTTTGTTAGAATTTACTCCCAGCGTTGGTTTGCTGTATACTTGTATTTTGTTTGAGCAAAATAGAAAAGTAAGTTCTACAAATTTCAGTGGTAAGTCCTGTAGAAATTAATGGGACTTGCTTCCTTGAAAGGTGTTTGGAAATCCCCCCCCCCAATTTCTGATTTACATTATTAGGGACATTTTTCTTATGAGCCGGATGAAATGCAAAGGTATGGTGCCAGATCAGCCTTTACAGAGTTAAAAATCTAAGGAATTTTGCTGATTTTTTTCCTTCTGGAAACTTGAAGCTTGGAGCACAGTATAAGCTCAGACACTTTTCAGTGTAGCACTGTTTGAATTAGTGATGTAAAACTTAATTGGAAGGGCCCACTACTCCCACTTACGCAATCCTTCATTGAAATCATAAGGGTAAATAATATACAATACTCTTTAACGTGTGGAGCTGGTAAATAAATCTGCAGGGATGGGGAGGAGTTTGATACAGACTTTCTGCCTTTCTACAAAGAGAAAACACTGATGCAAAGATTTGTACACTGAAGCACTAACTTACAGTTGTGAGGGACACTGCTGTGAAGATAAGCACATTCTCTCCTCCAAGTCCTGGGAAAGGCTGCCTTTGTTCCCTGCTCATCAGGGGAAGCATTTAATGCTGCAATCTGGAGTTGGTGGTTAGCAATCTTCGTCCCATCAAAGCTGAAAGGAGTTGCACCACCCATTATTTATATATACATGCTCACATATCACATTTACAGTCCTTGTTTTTCAGCATAGCATTGATAATTCATATTGGTTTGGGGTATGTGTGTGAGCTGAATTCATCTCAGTTTTTAAGAAGGCTGAGTTTAGAACTGTGAGCTATTGATGGATGCTAAAGCAACAACGTTCACATGCTACAGGGGTTGTACTGGAAATGAACTTTATGATGAGTGCACTGCTGTGAATAAAAGTAGTAACACTCTTCTGGAACAGTAATAATTGTCAATTGGTTCTCACAGACTAGCTGCTATTACTATGGTAACAAAACTCTGATTTTTGTATCTGCTGTTCGTACTAGATTAAAAACAACCCCCTCCCAGCCTTGTCATCTGCATCTCTTTTATCCATCATTTAACTTCCCTTGTTTATCACAATGTACAGTGTTATATAGAAGTAGGCCATAATAGCTTTGCGCTTGAACTTTCAAAGTGAGGTGCTTTGAGAACATTTGCACAGCAAATGTTTATTTGAAGCTTGGCAGCAGCAGATTTCTAATATGCTGTGAAAACTGAAGGCATTTTTGCATGTAGACTTCACCATCGTTTGAAATGCAATTGAATGTGGGAAATATTTAACCTGAGAGTTGGGGTTTTGGTTTTTTTGATGTATTTTTGGTGTAGTCAAAGGAAAGTCTCAATACATGTTTGTCTTATGTCAAATTAGACTGGAGCTGTGATGGTTCTTTACTATGAGCTTTGTACAGCATTTGCTACAAAGCATATACAGCTAAAACAAAGCTACCTTTATATAAGTTGTGTACCAAAGGAGCATTATTTGGCATAAGCCCTGAGAGTTAAATAGACTTTTAAAAAAATGTTTGGCACTCTGTATATTTTTGTGTACTATAATTTTCAAAAAGTATTGGTTGGATCCAGACCACTGTGAGCAGAGCAAAGCTTACGGAAGAGCTCTATGTTGCCTCTTCCTTCTCCTATGTCAGTCTCCTGCACCCTGAAGAAGCTTCTTCTGAGGACTGAGGGATGCTTATAGTAGGAGATATGGTGTGAGGTGAGCTACTGTGGCTTACGAAGGAAGAACTGGCAAATCTCTCATCTTCTCTTGCACAAATTCCTGTTCTGTGGGGGTAAGGGGTGGTGGTGGAATTTGCAACTGATTTCCTCTTTCCCCTGACTACATCCCTTAGAGAAGTTACTACATTCCAAGCCTCCCCCCAACCTTCTGGAACAAGTTTTCATGGGTGTAGGAGGCTGCAGGGGAAAAAGTATGGCAAAGTTCATTTCTTGTTTGTCTAGAGACAAGCCATTTTCCCCCATTTTGAACTTTCAAACTTGAACTTTAAGACAGCACCATAATTTTAAAGGCATGGCCAACAATTAAAATGCCCTTTTTAAAGCACTTAGATTCAGTAGGACACAGTTACATTTTAGAATAAAGAAGGAGTAAGCCGGATCTCATCTTGGAAGCTAAGCAGAGTTGCCCCTTGTTAGTATTTGGATCAGGGACCACCAGGGCCACTATATATAGGAAGGCAATGGCAAACCACCTTTGTTTGTCTCTTGGCTTGAAAACCCTAGGGGGTTGCCATAATTTGGTGGCTACTTGACAGCACTTTACACACACACAACCCCCCCCCCCGAAGTATAATAAGATTTACTAATAATCTAATCAGTGTAAACAGGATGGAGGAACAATGTGCTTTAATATCACCTAAATGAATTCATTGTACAGTCTGGTTCAAGGTGCAGCAATCATATTGTACTTTGACCTGGATAGCAGAGGCTATCCCACTTTCAGAAATTAAGCAGGGTTGGCCCTGACTAGTATTTGGATTGGAGACCTTCAAGGAATACCAGGGCTGTGACAAAGAGGCAAGTAATGGCAAATAAACTCTGAATGTCTCTTGCCTTGAAAACCATACAGGTTCCCCATAAATCAACTGTGACTTGAAGGCACGTGCACCAAAAATCATATTACATTTAAATACTGTATCTTAAAAGCAATGTGATCTCAGCAGCAGTTGAGTCTTTCCGCCCTGGTCATGGGATGGAGATGGCATTGGTTGCCCTTACAGATGGCCTCTGGAGGCACTTGGATAGGGGTGGCACTACTGTTCATGCTAGATCTAACGGCAGCGTTCAACATGGTCGACTATGATCATTCACCATAGTCGACTATGATCTTATGACCCACTGCCTCATTAACATTGTGGTTTGGAGGACTGCCCTTCAATGCTTTTCCTCCTTTCTCCATGGTTGGGGACAGGATGGCGCTCAGCAAGGGGGTCTCCCTGCGACACCCACTTGAGTGTGGTGTGCCGCAGGAGGTCATCCTCCCACCAATGTTGTTTAACATCTACATGCTTCAGGTGGTCCAGAGGTTTGGGTTGGGATGTCACCAATATGCAGATGACATCTAACTATATCTGTTATTGGACGGCTGCCCCAGACTCTGCCCAGAGTCTCTGACCGGGGCATTAGAGGCTGTGGCTGGTTGGTTGCAGGAGAGCCAGTTGAAACTCAATCCAATGAAGACCGAGGTCCTGTACCTGAGTCAAGGGGGAGTTAGGATGGGGATCAGGCTGCCCACCCTGGATGGTGTGCCACTTGCTCTGGCCACTTCCCCTACTTCCGTCCCACCCTGATCCAGATAGTTAGGATGGGGATCAGGCTGCCCACCCTGGATGGTGTGCCACTTGCTCCGGCCGCTTCCCCTACTTCCGTCCCACCGTGATCCAGATGCCTCCAGAGGTCATCTGTGAGGGCGACCAGTGCTGTCTCTGTCCCATGGCCTGGGCGGAAGCCGGACTGGAAGGGATCTAGCATGGAAGTGTCATCCATAAAGCTCTGCAACTGTATTGCCACCGCCCTCTCTATTAGTGTGCCCAAATAGGGCAAGTTAGAAACCGGCCAATAACCAATTCGGCCGAATCCAAGGATATATTTTTTTTAAAGAGAGGATGGACCATCGCTTCCTTAAGAGCCCCTGGGAACAGCCCCTCCGAGAGGGACTTGTTGACAAAGGGCTCCTCGAAACCCCTCCTGAACAAAGTGGTATGATCTTAACCCTATACATGTCTAGGTTCTAGCTTTATCTTGTAACTGTCTCTTTAGTGAACTCTAAATATTTTCTTTTCAAGTCATATTTGAAAGCAGGAATATAGATATAATAATCTTCAGTTCTTTTCCTGCCTCTACAGGGAGAGGTTGTTGTAGGCTTTGCATCCAACAACTTTAGATCCTAAACTACAGGTTATTGCTGATTTCCTTATTGATCTTTCCTAATTCTGTTCTAAAACCCTTCCATTTAATTCTATTTACTCTGTCTAATTCTAGTATTCTAACTTCTGTCCTCTAGAGGGAGTTCGGAGGCGGCCTCACAGCCTTTGGAAATATCCTTAGAGCTCCCTTTCTCTCTTTCTCCCACGAGGTCAGCAATGCCGGGAAGAACAGACGGCTTCCTCTCCGAGTCAGAGAGCGACACTGCCATCGGGCAGTTAAAAAGGGATGCCTCCGGAGCTGGCATAACCCGTTGGCTTGCCACGGCTACCGGCAACGACCCCGAATTGAGCGGGGAGAAGTCGGGGAAGAAGCGATGCCTTGCAGAAGACATTGATGAAGAACATCCCTGCCCACTTACTGCCAGCAGTGGCCATCTCGGCACCGCAATTTTGGCAGGAACTCCTCCCGTGCATTCCTCCCGTGTGGCAACAGAGCCCCAGTCCTTGGTTGTCAATCTCCCAGCAGGAGACACGGGCGAGTCTCCACCATTCAGCAACACGCCTGCAGAAGACACTAGAAGACTTCAACTGGGTAATGTACCCTTTTTCGCTGGGAGCTCCAATCCTCAGGACTTCTACCAGTCCACAAGACGTGCCATGAGAGAGGAGTTTCTCAATGTCTGTCGAATGGGGGATCTGGGTTCCTTATCGTCCTGTGCCAACTCCCCAGTCCCAACCCCAATGGGCTACCCCACAGACAGACCATTGGGGGGAAGCTGGCCCACCAAGGCTGTCAGGAAACAAGTTCCTAGAGACAGGCACTCAGACTCAGAGAGGGAACAGTCTCCAGACCCTGATCTGCTCCAAAGGGAGGAGGGGGAGTTCCTTTCTGATGAGGAAGTTGAGGACATCAGCATCCCACAACCATCAGCTAGACTCTTTAAGGCAGAGGATTTTCTTCTCCTCTCTAAATCTCTGTCAGCCCTAGATCTACATGACCCTCCATCTGAGGAGGATATGATCAGCCTGGGTATAAACCCTAGAAATAAATCTAAGGGCACGGAAGAACTTTTTACAAAATATTCTGCACCTGAAAAAGTTTTTCCATTTCCTGAATTTTTTGAAAGGCAATTAAAAGCAGAATGGGCTAAACCCACTTCTAATAGACAGGCCCTGGGTGTTGTTAAAAAATTTGTATGACTTACCAGCATTTGCCAATGAGATGTTACAGGTCCCTCTGGTGGATGCACCAGTGACAGCGCTTCAATCCTTCGGTCTGGTATCAGAAGATGGTTATGGATCAGTGCGTGACAACCTGGACAAGAAAATAGACATTGCACTTAAAAGGGCGCATGAAGCCACAGCAATGGCCACCATGGCCTCAGCCACAGCCTCTATTGTCAACTGAGCCATGCTAGTCTGGTCCAGAAAGCTTATTCAACTCCTCCCAGAAAACAGCAAAAGATTACTAGAGGGAGCAACAAGGATGATGAAAGCATCAGCGTTCGCCACTGGATGCCCTTACCTTTTCATCCAGAGCCATGTCTTCGGTGGTGGCAGCCAGAAGAGGAATTTGGCTGCGTGCCTGGCCAGCTGATTTGCAATCTAAATCCTTTGTGATGGCGTACTCCTTCCCAGGGGAGAAATTGTTTGGAGATCACCTAGAGAAGATCCTAGTGGAGACCAAGGATAAAAAGAAGGCAATGCCTATACATGTGCGTCATCTGGACAAAAGAGGTTCCACTAGTCATTCCTTTCATTCTTTTGGAGCAACATATAGACCTAGGCACAACCAGAAAAGGAGCTCTTCGGGATCCTTGGCTCAACCTTATAAGAGAAACTTTACTGGTCCACGCTTTGGAAAACAAGCCTCCAACAGATCAGAGAAACCAGATCGCGATTCCAAGAACATCAAAGCATGACTCGGATGGGATCCCAGTGGGGGGACAATTGACACAGTTCCTGGAGGCCTGGATGGAGTCCCAAGCAGATGCCTGGTTGATATAAATCATTTCCAGAGGCTACTCTTTAGAATTCAGAAGGCCTCCTTTAGATCGGTTGATCCTCTCCCTGCTACGCAAGGACCCCACAAAAAGGGCCATAACCTTTGCCACTCTCCAACACCTTCTGGACATTTGAGCGGTGGAACCTGTACCAGAAGAACAAAAGGGCCAGGGAGTCTACTCCATATTTTTTACAGTGCCCAAGAAAAATGGCGACTGGAGAGTCCATCACTCAGGTGTTGCAGCCAGGAGAATTCCTTGCATCCTTGGATCTCACAGAAGCGTACTTACATGTTCCTATTCTTCCTCAACACAGGAGGTTCCTGAGATTCTGTGTAGTGAAGCTTCACATGCAGTTCAGGGCACTGCCCTTCGGACTTGCAACAGCCCCGCGGGACTTCACCAAGGTATTGGTCAACCCAGTAGCGCATCTGATGAGGACAGGCATCCACGCCCATCCTTCAGCTTATTCGGTCCCACTCCAAAGACAAGGTGCTTCAGGATATCCAAAAGATGATCCATTGTCTACAATCCCACGGATTCCTCATCAACCAAGACAAGAGCTCCCTGGAGTCATCTCAGACGCTGGAAAATCTAGGGATGCTGATAGATACCAAGAAATCTTCTCTCCTCCTACCAGAAGACAAGATCTTGAAGACCAAACAGGCGGTGAAACTCATCATAGAGAATTCTTCCTCATCTCTACTGAACTTAGCCAAAGTAATGGGTCTCTTAATGTCCAATTTGGATGCGGTGCAATGGGGAAGACTACACACAAGGTCCCTACAACTCTTCCTTCGACCTTACCAGCTACAGATCATGGAGAAGCGGGATGTTCCTCTTCAGGTACCCATGTCTGTGAAGGAATTCCTACGATGGTGGACAAAGACCTCCAACCTTCGACAGGGGAAGAAGTATCTTCACGACAACGAACTATAACTATTTACAGATGCCAGTCTGCAAGGCTGGGGAGCAACCTTGGGCAAGACCCCAACCCAGGGTTGCTGGTCTCACAGAGAGGCCCTTCTGCCAATCAATGTCTTGGAACTCAGGGCTGTCCGGCTGGCTCTTCTGCATTTCAGCAACGAAGTGAAGAACTGACACATATTAGTGCGGACAGACAATGTGTCAGCCAAGGCGTACATAAACCACCAGGGGGGCTCCAGGTCATCGTCCCTCCACAAGGAATCCTTGATCTTATTGTCCTGCACAGAGAAGAATTTAGTCTCACTCAGGGCTGAGCATATCAGAGGTCTGGACAATACCAAAGCGGATTGGCTCAGCAGGCAGATGATCCACCCAGGATAATGGATGCTGAACAATAAAACCTTCAGTTGGATGTTACAGTATTTCAGGGCACCAATAGTGGACCTGTTCCCCTCTCACCAGAACCATAAACTACCCAGATTCTTCTCCAGGTTTCACCACAACAGGGCTGAAGCCACGGATGCTCTGACCACCTCTTGGCCCAAGGGTTTCCTGTATGCCTTCCCTCCAATTCCCATCCTGCCAAAGGTCTTGAGAAAGATAAAGCAACAGAAGGCTACAGTTCTCCTGGTGGCCCCATGGTGGCCTTGACGCCCCCGGTTTTCGACTCTACAGCAGATGTCTGAGGCACCTCTGCTTCGACTACCATTTTCTCTGGACATGCTCATCCAAGGCCTGGTCTGGCACCTGAACCCAGAGCATCTACTTCTAACCGCATGGAGCTTGAACGGTCATCTTACCTAGAGCTTGGCTATTCTCCAAATGTGACTGAGACGATTCTCTCCTCCAGAAAGGATTCTGCTTTTGGAATATACAATACCACTTGGAAGGCATTTCACAGGTGGTGTAGGAGAAAGTGTTGACACCACAAACCCTCCTATCCAATCCATCCTGGAATTTCTAAACGATGGCCTCAAGTCTGGTCTAAAACCAACAACTGTTAGGAAGCAGGTTGCGGCCCTGAATTCGATTCTCCGTCGGGCTAAGGGTTGTTCTTTGTCCACACATCCTCATGTGCATAGGTTTCTGAGAAGTGCAACATTGCACAGTCCTCCACCAGTGCACTGTTTCCCCACCTGGAGACTACATACAGTTCTGTCTGCTCTCACCAAGGCACCGTTTGAACCCATCCAAGACGTGCCTCTGAAGTGGTTGCGTATGGAAGTTCTGTTCTTAGTGGCCAGGTGCATGTCAGAGTTGGGAGCCCTTTCTGTAAATCCGGGGCTATGCATATTTCATAGAGACAAAGTAGTTCTCTACACGGATCCAACCTTCATTCCAAAGGTTGCTTCCCGTTTTCATTGGTCTCAAGAAATATATCTGCCGTCGTTCTGTCCTGATCCTAAACATCCGTGGGAGAAGGCCTGGCACACCCTAGATGTTCGCAGGTCCATCAAAGCCTATCTAGTACGCACTGCTAGTATCAGGAAAACCAAATCAATATTCATCAACATCTCACCTCCGAAATTGGGAAACTAGATGTCCAAATCTGCCATCAGTTCTAACATCAAGGCATGTATTGAAGAAGCGTACAGGTCCCTCAATCTGGAAGTTCCCGCAGGGATTACTGTTCACTCGGTCCGAAGTGCATCCACCAATGCGGCATTGGCCAAGAATGTGTCAGTTGAAGAAGCCTGCCGGGTCGCAACCTGATCTTCTGTTTCTACTTTCACCAGGCACCACAAACTGAATGTCTATGACTCAGCTGATGCCTCCTTTGGAAGAAGAGTATTGCAACAAATCATTCAAGAGGAGAGCGATCTCCGACCCAGGGCGTAGGGTACTGCTTTGAAAGTACCCAAGATGTCCTCAGAGGGAGAACAACCCTTGGCACTTACCATGGGGGGTCCTTCTTCTCTGAGGAAAGGAGGACATCTTGCCCTACCCAGATTCTGATCTCTCTCCTTGCTCTCTTCTGTCTTACAATTTCCTTTCCAGTTCACCTGTATGTAAGTTTTATATTTCTTAACCTTTCTATGTTTACAGTTGTTGCACTTGTTTAGGGTTAGGAATTTATACTACTCTGTACTGCTACTGGGAGTCACCCAAATTGAAGAAGTGGGTGTTCCCAAGCCTCACAGGAAGAGGATGAAAAAATTGTTCCTGCCTCTCCATGATAGGATGGTGGGAATCACCCAAAATGTCCTCTTTTCCTCAGAGTAGAAGGACCCCTCACAGTAAGTGCCAAGGGTCGTTCTCCTTTATTGTAATGCTATTACATTTGCTTGCTTTAAAATAGGAAGTTTACAAGTACAATGGTGTCCTGTATGTTCAACTGAATGCAGTTGGATTCTTGTTAGTGTTTTCATTATAGATTAAATCAAATAAACATCATGGTACTCGAGAATGTGTTGGACAGGCACTTAGCAAGGGAGATTCAATATATTGTTAGCATTTTTGATGCACTGGCAGAATTCTTTTGTTCTTATAATCCCTAACTGCTTAATACTTAATGTGTGAGAATGTGTGTTTTTATCTTGGTTAGGCACACCAGAGTATACAAGGTGAGGATCAATTCTCAAATTGCCTGGATTAGTTCCTGCAGCTCAAGTAATACTGGAAGTGTTTGAGTGTCATTCCTCCTGTACCGTAACCTGCTCTGATCTGTGCCCTCCATGAGTTTCTGAGCCAAAGCCAATATGATGGAACAGAGATCCCAGCAGTTTTTAAAAATTCAGTATTCAGATGCTCAGGGGCTCATTTCTGATCAGGACTGTGGCATGAAAGAGGAAGGGAGCATTCCTCACACTGTTTTCCTGACCTGAAACAGGCCTGGGGAGCGGCTGGGTAAAACATAAAGATCCTGATAAAGGCTTGCAAGGAAATAATAGTTTTTCCCCACATTTGTGCTATCACAAAAGGAGGTGCCTGTCTGACATACAATATTTTCTTAAAAATCCTTTTGTGTATAACCTTTTAGGGAGGATCGTTCTACAGTCAAGGTCACTTCCCTTTTGGATAAATACAGTATATGTCTGCCCCAGAAAGACAAATATAATTTTCCTGGTGCCATTTCAGATTGTGAAAATGGGGTCAGGGGAAATCTTAATCCCCCTCTCCTTATGCTGCAGTCCTGATCATAATTTTGTCCCTGTACATTTGAAAATTTGATTTTAAAACCCTGGGAGCTCCATTTAGAAAACTCCCAGCATCTGATTTTCTTTGGCCATCAATAATAAAAGCTTATAAAGTGTTCAGGTGGATGTGTAGATTTGTTCAGTTCATTAAACATCACATCTAGTGGCCAGATGAGACTCAATTTGAAAATCTGGGTGGTGCCTTGCAAGAGAAGACTTTCCTGCCCAGAAAAAACAGCACAGTACTAATCATTCTGGTGGTTGATAAAGTCTGATGTGTTTGAGCTTGCCTACTTTAAAGCAGAATTCAGTATATTCATACTTCCCGCCTCTCTAAGAGACCTGGAGGCATTTATATAGTTACACTGCTAATTCTGGATTAATTAGTTCAGAATAAATCCATTTTCTTTTTCTACCCTAGTAATTGCTAACTCATTCATATTTTCACTTTGCAATGTCAGGCTCAGGATAATCCACAAGGATGTCCAAAGTATTCAGCATATGGAGGGGATTGTCCATTTTCCCAACATGTCTAACACTGTTTTTTTTGAATTTCAAAATGAACTACAGGAATGAACCCATATAAATTTTAAAAAGTAGTAAAATAGTAAATTCTGATGCTTTTCAAGTGAAAATCCGTTTCGTCTTTTGAAATCGGATTACATTAATAAAAGTATGAACCTAGTTGCAATAAGTATATAAATACTGAAAGTATTTGTCAATAAATATAATGACATGATCAACAGAAACAGATGCAAACAAATGGAACATTTAAACTCTCATAGTTTTTAACTATCTGTCTTGCATGTTTCAGTTTATTCTCAGTATAGCCCATAAAGCACAGCCATTTATAGGCCTTGCTTATCTTGTATGTATCTTGCTGTGAAGAATGGGCATCTGTCTACTTCTTATGTAAGGACAAAAGTTTTAAGTTATTAACTTTATTCAGTTGTAATTATACAATTTTTGTAATTTTCTAACAAAAAATATAATCTGCAGCATTTACTACAAAGAGTGCAGGAAGGAAGTCTCTCAAAGATGGGGGTAACATCCAAGTCTGTAGGACAGTGGGGCTAACTAATCAAGACTGATGAAAGAACAAATGCTTAAATGGGCAGTAAATGTTAACACTGAGATTTCTATGGACTCTTGGGAATATCTGTGGAAGAACTCGATTAAGATTTCGACCTGTACTAATGTGAAAGAGAACTGTTATAAAATGATGTACAGGTGGTATATGACACCAAAGAAAATAGCCAACATGAGTCAAAATCTTTCCAACAAGTGTTGGAAATGTAGAAAACATGAAGGTTCATTTTACCATATGTGGTGGACATGCGAAAAAGCTGTGGACTTTTGGACCAGGGTCCACAGCGAAATGCAAAAGATTCTGAAATGTTCCTTTAAGAAAGCGCCAGAAATTCTGCTCTTAGGACTTAAAATGGAAGAACTGAATATCACAAAAAGGACTCTATTTTGGTATTTGATTACAACGGCGAGACTACTCTATGCACAATGTTGGAAACAAGAAAGAATTCCAGAGTTAGGAGAATGGATACAAAAAACTTTGTTTATGGCGGAGATGGACAAAATTACAAAAAAATTGAATAACAAAGAAGATTCAGGAATTCTATGAAGGGTGGAGAGACTTTAAGGTTTACCTAGAAAAGAACTGGGATGTGAAACATAACTTACTATATTTGGAACAATATTGAAGTTAGAATAGGATGTTATCTTAAGTTGTGCTGGAGTGATGAAGGAGGAAATATTGCGGGAAGCCTGGGGGAGGGAGAGAGTAAATTGGGGATATTGGTATGGGGTTAAAACTGAAATATTAACTTGAACTAATGATATGTCAATATTTTCACGAAAATAAAATTGTGTTCAAAAAAAAAAGACTGATGTGTTATTAAAGGTGCAAAATGCATGGAATCAAGAATCAGGTGTTGGTGGAAAGAGAGTTCCACTGGAGAGGTCTGAGACAGAGCAGGTCAGAAGCTTAATGGGGAAGTAGAAGTGTTGAGGGAAGTATCAGAGGATGGAAAGCTGGAAGAGGTTAGGGAAAGTGCTGTGTTGCCAGAGAAGAAGGCAAACCAATAATAAAGGTCAAAATGAAATTTGAGAGCGGGACTGTGGGCACTATAGGCAGCAGCAAATAGATCCAGAGCCTCCTACAATGGAGGCTGAGAAGCAGTGGAATGGACTGGAACTTGGAAAATGTCTTGTTCTGAGAAGTTATTTTCAGGCAGAAGCTTCCTGTATACCTTTATGTTAAGAGTATCTTTTTAGCTTCTTTGGCAGCCAGTCATTGGAAACGAAAAATGGTAACCATACGTTGTTAGGACATATACAAACAAGGGAAAGGCAAAGGAGACACTGATAAACATTAGGAGCCTCTATTTCTAAATCCATGTTTAAAACTAACAGCTGCAAAACAGAATGGCAATAATGCTGTAATGTTTATCTTTTGAAACTCTTACTAGTCTAAGAAGCAGATTTCCTATAACCTTCCTGTGCTAAATGTTCAAGAGAAGATGTTCTGCAACTCCTAGTTAAAATATAGCACCTACTTTTTCCTTAAAGACTCTTGAATTTTTAAAGACAACTTTTATTTTCAACTTTTCCTTGTCTTGAAAACATGATAGTGTCCTTGTCTTGAAAACATGATAGTGACACGTAGTTCCACGGGGCCTGTAAAACGGAGCTCTTCCACCAGGCCTTCAATTAAGGAGCCCCCTTTAACAGCTGAAGACAGAGAGCCCTGCCCCCTGGAGTCGTCAACAACAGCAGCCTGTTCCAGTCGCCTAAAGGAAAGACCTACAAGCCAACTGCGAGAAGGGACCATTGAATAACGGCTGCCATCGTTAAACAATCTATGATTATTAGCACTTATTATATTAGGTGGTTTTAGTTGGTTTTAGTTGGTTTTAAAACTGTTTTAATTGTAATTTATATGTTTTACTTTGTGTAAGCCGCCCTGAACTGGCCTCAGCCAAGAGGGCAGGGGTATAAATTTGACAAATAAATAGGTTGAACTAGAATAGTAGAATCATAGAATCACAGAGTTGGAAGGGGCCATACAGACCATCTAGTCCAACCCCCTGCTAAATGCAGAATCATCCTAGAAGATCCCTGACAAGTGTTTGTCCAGCCGCTGCTTAAAGACTGCTAGTGAAGGGGAGCTCACCACCTCCTTAATGTTGGATGATAAACTGTGTTAGCTGGATGATAAGATGTGTTAGCAAATTGGGAGCTGCTAAGAGCAGGCCTGCAAAAATACTTACAGATTGCTAAGGAAATAAAAGCAAATGCTAAACCATTATTAGCTTTTTGAGCACACAGAATTCAGCATCATTAGAACTTCAGTTCTTTCTTTCTTTTTTTAAAGTTTGCCTGAATTGTACAGGCAGCGAATTGTGGCATCTCTGAAGCAGGAGGGAGATTTCCAGGTGGAGTTGAAGGTCTCAGTGTTCTGCATTATAATTGCCAGGAGCGGAACACATTATGCAATATAAGCAAATATATACAAATCTGTTTCATTCACATAATCACACAGTTCATTTTTTGGCATAGAATTTAGGTTACTTTGGCAGTGTGTATGTGCTTGCATGCAGTACACAGTACACATAGTCTTGAATACACAGCAAATAGTAAGCAGCTGGTTCTGTAGCTAGCAAGTCGTCTAAAAGCCTCATTCAAATCTGGAAACTGTCTGGTTAATGACTAACGTCCAGGGAGAGGTTCTCATTGGTAGTGTTGTTTTGCCATCGTAGGCCATCAAATGACTGGAATACCTGAAATTAGTGGGATATCTAGTTGAATGAGCCCAGATTGTATGGGTCATCTTGCTGGATCTATTGGCTGTTCGTTAGTTCAGTAGACGTGTTGCTTTCATTGCAGAGGTGCAAATAAAACAAGGAACTGATCAAACAAACCAAGGGAATGAGTCAAACACAGTGTCTCAAAGCAGAATCAGCTGCAATTCCCTTTCCTAGAAGTAAGCCTCATTGAATTAAATGGGAGACCATCAAGGAGTACCATGGTTGCTACACAGAGGCAGGTAATGACAAACTACCTCTGAATATCTCTTACCTTACCTCGAAAACCCTTTGGGGTTGCTACAAGTCAGCTGTGACTTGACGGCACCCCCCACACACACACACACAAACAATAAAACTTAAATGTGAAGCAGATTTGAGAAAGAATGGAGAAAAGCTAGGGAAACCCTAGAGCTGCACAAATGTACCATGAGGCTGTGGGGAAGCAGGGGGAAAAACCCTGCTTCCCCAAAATGCTGAACTCAAGGCAAATAACTCATGTGGAAGACATCATGCTAGACTGATCCCCATGTTCTTATCAATAATTATTCTCAAGTCAGCATGCATAGATTTGCAGTGTGCACCTTTTATTGGCAACGTTTATTAGGTATTTGTAGAAAAGTACACAAGAGAAACGTTTAACTGGGTAGTAGGAAGGTGGGAAGGGGGTGGGTGGGATTTTTCCAGGAGTGTTCTACATCCCCAGTATGTCTGTAAGCTGGTCTACGTATTATACTTGCAGAAACCATATTAAACCCATTACCTTGTTCTTCCAAATCCATTCCTGGTTTTACAGGTAACTGTAACCACTGTGCTCCATTGCTTACAAAACAGTTAAGCTGTAAGCAATAAAACCATGCTGGCCAGCTGTACTCAGAATTTGTTAATGAGAACAACCAAAGGAAGGCTCTGCTGTAAAACAAATTCATTTTAGACAACAGATTTAATCACGGCTGCAGAGAAAATAATTATGTCTGTTCAGTAGTGACATCAGGATGTAATAGACAGTATGTGTGCCTGAAAGGTGGAATGTGTGGAAGTGCTGTTGTGTAGCCACACCCTACCAGCGAACAGCTCACTGATCAGTCACTCCTGGTGATTATGAGGCAATCCAAACCCACAGGAGTTCAAGCATCCCTAGCTGCAACACCAGAATGCTCTCTCCACTGACCTCTGCTCCCCAGCACTCTGAATAGGATCAGCTACCACATCCCTGGCCTGCTTCTGTGCCCTCTTTAAATAACCAGTGGGATGCCATGCCCTTGTTGGCCATATCCACCCCACCAATGTGACCTAGAAGTTCCTGGGGATTGGAGGAAAGAGCTCTCATTGGCCTGGGCACATTAGTCCCATCCCCATCCATTTGAAGTTAGGCCAGATGCCTTTCCCCACCACCAATCTACATGGCTGCCTCTTGCTTCAGAGGCCAGCGCTTCTCACCACTTATAGCCCTTCCCCTACCAGATGCCTGCCAGGTTGTTTCTTTCTTCAGAAGCCAGCCCTGCAGCTTGCCTTCTGCCCCATCCCCCATGGGCCTGCCCTGATTGTGCCATGGTTGGGGGATGGCACCAGGCCAACCTCATTCCTGACAAAGTGAGGACAGGTCAGCAATGTCCCATCAGAGTACTACCTGGCCAGGGGTGCAGCAAGGATGTCCTGGCTGTCTGTTGATGTTGTGGAGGACAAAGGGGGAAGCTTTCACCTGGGAAGTTTCAGCTTCACCTGGGAAGTCTCAGCTTCCACCTGGGAAGTTTAGTCCGTGACCCCTGTCTCAGCTTCCACCTGGGAAGTTTAGTCAGGGTCCTACTGCCTGACAATCCTGGAATATCAGTGCAACTAAAATCAAATTAATTTGGTCTCCTGTTTTAGATTTGTGTATTTAACAACAGACAAGAATTCTGGACAGAACTGTTTTTTTCTAAAATAGCACTCCTTTTCAAGAAATAAATTCTGTGAATAGCCTTATGAACCCAGACATTAATTGTGTAGAACTGTGATCAGATAACAATACATTTGAAATTCTTTGGAATGCAAATGAAGTCAGCATCCTTCCAATTCATTCTAGCTTTTAATATTTGAAATTACTAAAATATTAAGTTGTGCAATATGTGCATAGCCTTTTTATTTAAGCTTCACTGTGTTTTTCTGTTTAAGTTCTGCACAGTTTTTTGTTCTACTGTCAGAAGAAACAATTTAAGAAGTGGTAATAAGATGGGTATTCCAAGTGTGTCAGGAGAAATAGGCTTAGAGATATTGATGTGTGCTTTGGATTTTAAAATGGCCCCAGCACAGTTTCAGCACACTGTTGTTTGCCCAGGTACCTGGTATTGCTGTGACTTCACATTTTGAATTATAGTCTTTGTGACATGCCAAAAATAATCAGTAGATTCTTCATTGCCAAAATAATAATAATAATGTGATACTGATGCTTCTTGTGGTTGTGTTTGCATAAATGCTTAATAGGTTTCTAAGGGATTTAAGCCCAAATAAGTAAATTTTCATCCTTAACGAAGGTGCCTTCATCTTTCATTTGAGGCTTGGCCTTGATGAATGAGCGTCTCTTCAAAATATTCATAATGGTGCCTGAAATCTCAGGGTGTCTTTATTGCGCTTTTCTTTCTGCCTTAAACGATGAAAGTGAACCTCTAGAAACATCTTAATACAAAGGGTGTATTACAGTTGCATGAATTAGGACAGGATACTACAGAAACATGCTATTAAAACTCACAATCACTGAGACGGCAAAGTATTCTGTCATGCCTATGGAACAAAGAGTAAGGCTATAGAACTATGGTGTGTACATTTTAGTTCACTGCTCAGTGGCAGCTTCTGTGACATTCTACCTTTCACTTAGACTGGAGATACTAAGGGGCTTGAGAGCCACATGTGGCTCTTGTGAGCACCGTTGCCCTTGACACCCACTACACATTCCAGGAAAGTGATCAGTTTCTTTAGACATTTTGGTAGTTTCATCATTACTATGGACCCAAGGTAAAACTAAAAGTCTAAAAAAACCACAACACAGCATATCCATGGCAACCATATCTGTAGCAGTTGTGGTGTATGAGGCTGGGTGAACATTCGCAGCTGGTGGGATGGGGCATGCTACTCTTAAATGCCAGCTCATAACACAAAATTCCTTGTAAGCAGAATACTTTAAATGGAAAGAGATTCTTGCCACCCTTTCTGCAGAACTAGAATAAGCCACAAAGGGAACGTTTAGCCTGATGGAGTTCTGAAGAACTGAAAACTGGCACACTATTTCATGTCATAACACTGACTTAAAAGCCCTGACTTGCAAACCCTAAAGTGAGGGGCTGGGGGCTGGCTACAGGGACTTGCTAAGTTTCAGTAATAGTGGGGTGAGCTCGGAGGGACTCTGGTAATCAAAAGGGTTATATTATATAGTTATATATCATTGTTTGCTTGTGTTTGTGTTGCAGAAGCTACATGGCTTTTTTGGTTGATGAGAATTGCAAATGTGGCTCTGTGCAATCCTCAGAGTGAGTGCTGCTGATTTAGACTTAGGGCTATAGCAACATAATATTGAAAGTTCTGAGAATCGGCTCCCAAGCACTCTTTTCTTTTAAAAAGCAGGTGTGGACCTAGGTTTGGGTAGGTCCTAGCAGGGTGGTAGGTTTTTCCCTATGCACTGTTTTTCTAATGTGAAACAGCCCTTCAGACTTGCTGTTTTCCTTGTTGGCTGCTGCAAATGTAGCATGTATTTTTACATCACCAGGGGCCTTTTCATGTCAAGAAAATGGTATGGGACAGAGTTAAACCTCTTATCTTCTGCTGTGGTTTCAACCCAAATCCGCCCCACACTCTTACTTTTAAAACTCATTGAAATGTGTCACATCTATTTTGACCCTTAGTTCCATTGACTGTCCTATGTCTTACACCAGAGTAAACTTGTGACTAGCAGTCCCATCCCTGTCTGCACTTACAGTTTATATAGTTTTGACATTGTGGGGGTGCTGAAGGGCTTAAGCATCCCCCAGATTTCCCCAGGGGGTGCTGAACCTCCCCCAGGCAACTAGTGCCAGACAATATTGACAAGCTCACATTATAGTGGATGGCAGCTGAAGCACAGGACTGTACCCACCCTTCGCGTTGTATCATATTACAATTTCCATGATTCTTTGTGGCTTTGTTCCTGTTTGCTAGTATGTATTTGTGTGCTCATTAAGAATTTATAATGAAAAAAGGAATCATAGTTTATATAAACAATATATTACAGAACAATTAATAGACTCTGAAGGAAGATATATGATTTTGAAAACCAGGCTCCCAGAAGGCAAAATTTACACACTATCAACAATATATGCCCCAAACAATGCAACAGAAAAATTGTTTTCCAATCCATTTTAGATTTCCAAGAAGGAAATATAATGAATGGGGTAATGGATAAAAAAATAGGTGGAAAAATACCCCATGGATCAAAAATAGGGTGAAAAAACCCAAAGGTGGCAAAGTTCCCAAAAATCTATTTACTTATACAGAAATGTTACAATCAGAAGATGCTTGAAGAATCAAAAATCCAAATACTAGCAATTATACTTTTCTTTTCTGACAGACACCAAACATATTCAAGGATTGATATGTGCTAGATATTGAAAACCTTAGTTATTAATATAGAGAGTGCAAAGATACAACGAAAACCCTTTGCAGGTCACAATCTGTTAGAATCAGTAATGAAGTTCTCAGAAAGTAGAGCTGAAGAATTGTGTACCAGTGGTTGGCAACTTACAACACAATCTTGTATGTGTGTACTCAGAATTAAGTCCAGTTGTAGTCATTGGGGCTTACTCCTGGAGTAAGTATGCATAGGATTGTATGCATAGGATTGATAGAAGACCAGTCTCCACATGCAGAGGTGTCCATGTGTCTGTAGTGATCCTACAACCTCATCAAACTTAAAAGTGGCAGTAGCAGCCATGTAACTTTACACCGTATTTTTGTTATTTGTGCAATGAGTTGTTAAGTTAAGCTGAAATTGGAGGAAAGGAAAAATGATGAGGATTCCCATGTGTAATTGCTTGACCACCATGCAAGATCTTCTAATGCTTCCTGTGACCCAAACATACTCTTAAGGCTTTCCAGGTTATCTGTCAGGCATCACGAGTTTCATTTGTACCCAGTTCTCTTCCTCTTCTTTGCAGTTTAATAACTAGTATTCTAGTATGTCGCAAGCAACAACTGTCTGGAAAGCTGTGTAGCTCCTAAACTTAAAATGGTAGTAATGATAACAATTAATGATTTGTTAAAATTTGCAGTGGCCTGGTTCTAGGGTTGCCAGCCTCCAGGTGGGGCCAGGAGATCTCCCAGACTTTGTTGATCTCCAGACTACAGAGATCAGTTCCCTTTGAGAAAATGACTGCTCTGGAGGGTGGACTATACCTTGCTAAGATCACACCCCACCTGCCCAGGCTCTACACCGAAATCTCCAGAAATTTCTCAAGCCAGAGTTGGCAACTCTATCTGGTTCAGAAGACAGATTTGCAAAGTTCTAATACGTGTATACATCATGAGTTTCTCTCATCCAGCTGCAGTTAAAACGATGTAAAACACCTCTGCATGAGCCTCTGGAAAGCTGCTGCCAGTTATAGAAGACAATAGGCCAGTAATCTGACTCAATATAAGGCAGCTTCATATGTATTCTGTACATGCACAAAATAAGCTTTGTGTTTAAGCCTAGTTCTTGTACAAGAGTCATGAATTCTAATAAGAGCTCAGATGGGACTAAGCAAAGCCCAGAGTGACTATTAAGGCTCCAGGGAGCTGTGGAAGACCCAAGAACCTCTAGAGTTTCGGGGAAATAAGCTAAGCAATCACTAAGCACCAGTGGTGGGGTAGAACTGCACTTGTTCTTCCTTACTAGTATGAACAGCAAGTGCATATACTTTTGTACAGGCTGAAACCTACACATTCATATGCACTTGCACATCATCAATAGGAAGGCATGAGACTGAGAGAGAGAGAACCTACCTTTTGCCCTTGCCTTGCCAACCCTCCCTCTTTCTGCCCCCTTTCTCTGTTTGTTTTCCTATCTGCCCTTTCAAGTGTGTGTCAGATCAGGTGGTAAGAAAGCTGAGGGGGTGGCTGGTTAGCCTCCCAAGCTAAGCAGGTCTTTTGGCAACCACCTTGTGGGGGGGGGGCAGTGGTAATCAGCTGAGTAGGCCAAGTACAAACCAGTCACCCACATAACTCTTTTCAGGCACCAGCTAGGGGCTTGGGGGTTGTTCTGGAACTCTGCACCCACCCACCCAGTATCAGCACACAGTGGCAAGATAACTGTCTGATCCTACACTTTCTGTCCTCAATAGTTTGGAAGCAGAATGTAGATTTCCCCCCTAATTTTTTAGAAACAGTAAATTTCTGTTATACTTTCCTTTTTTGTCTTAATTTGACATTTTAGAAATGTTCTTAAACATTATTAATAATGGAAAAGAGCAAGAGTCCAGTAGCACCTTAAAGACTAACACAATTTGTAGCAAGGTATGAGCTTTTGCGCGTCACTGCTCACTTCTGAGCAGTCACTCATGAATGCTTTTACTTTGCCACAAATTGTGTTAGTCTTTAAGGTACTACTGGGCTTTTGCTCTTTTCTGCTGCCACAGACGCTGTCTTGATTATTAATAACCATGTATTATTTTCCCCTAGGTTATACGTTTTGTGTGTGGATGCTGATGCAGAAGTCTATGAATTTGTCAAGATGCCATGAAACTATAGTAGGTGTTGTTGTTTCCTGATCTCTTCTTAAGCTATATTTGCTAGCTACACATGAAATCATTCAGCTGCATTCATAGTCCATTATTAATTGCACTGCTGCATGCTGTGATACTGGACTGGACTGCGTCTTTGTATTACAATACTTAGATGTGTGTTTTAGTTGGGTTTAACTTAAATCTGGACATCTGAAGTAAAATCTGGGTTGATCAGCTAGTCGCAGGGTTGAGTAATTTCACCTTCTGTCAAATGGTACATTGCTTAGGCCGTTCACTTGAAATGCAAATCTCCTTTTTATTTTTAGCAAACAATTAATCTCTTACAGGGGAATGTGGGTGTAATTGTCAAAGCTAGCAAAGGCCTGCTATTAAACCAACTGCCACAGCAGGTGTTGGGTGGAATCTCCTTCATCTCTTATTAAACCAGGAAGTGTTGCTTTCATATTGCAAAGATAGTAGAATAAAGCTGTCTCAATAGGAAGATGTTTCATATACGCTTCCTGTCCTCTATCAACTTGATTGTTCAAGAGATGTTCCACTTTACTTTCACCCCCCTGCATTTTACTATCTCCTCAAAACCATGTGAGTTGCTCTCTTTGTTCCACTTCAGAGTTCTTTTTTTTCCTATGCATGGGCAATTCCATCTGTGGGTAAAATAGGGGCAATTTATTTTGACCCAAGTGGCTTACAAAAGTGTTTGGAATCCTTTGAACAGGCGGCCTGTTGGGGCATCAGTAGCAGTATGATGCAATCCCTTTACCTTCCTAAAGTAGACACTACCTTACATACTGTGTTGTTTCCCAATCATTTGTAACTGATTTACTTATCTCAGATGTTCATTTGCTTGTTTACATGTTGTCTGTGTTTGTACAAGCTTTGTTCAGAAATTTATTGCAATTTTACTTGGTTTGTATTCTGGGTCAAAATATGAAACTTAAAAAGAAAAAGCTTTTTGTTGTTCAGTCGCACAGTCGAGTCCGACTCTTCGCAACCCCATGGACCAGATCACACCAGGCCTTTCTGTCTTCCACCGTCCTCTGAAGTTTGCTCAATTTCATGTTTGTTGCATCTATGACACTGTCTAACCATCTCATCCTTTGCCGTCCCCATCTTCTTTGACCTTCAATCTTTCCCAGCATCAGGGTCTTCTCCAGGGAGTGCTCCCTTCTCATTTGGTGGCCAAAGTATTTGAGCTTCAGTTTCATTATCTGGCCTTCCAGGGAACAGTCAGGGTTGATTTCTTTTAGGATTGACTGATTTGATTTGATTTTGGTGAAAAGCCACTCCAGTAATAAGACTACCCATTGACTGGAATTTTAAAGGACAATGAATGTGGTTTAGCATTGATTTCTTTTTAGCATAATGAAGGATCTTGACATGTTTGGGAGGCTTTGCTGGTACCAGTAACTTTGCCCCTTTAGATAACACTTCTACCTACCAGTTTTTACACTAGGGGTGTGTGTCCCCCCCCCCCCCCCCCCCCCGTTCTGCTACTCTTCTGGACTGTGCACTCAAGTTTAGAGCAGGAGGCAACTGTGTAGAAAATGAGATGGGATTGCTCTGTGCTTCACAGGCTTCTTCCTCAGCAGGGGGTGGCAGACTGCAGTAGGCTTTCGCTTTTGTGCCTAACCTCATTTGTCACAACTTAAGATTTCCCTTAGAAGTGAGAATCCACAACTGAGATGGAAGAGAGAGAGAGAAAAAATCTACTTCTCTCAGGTCAACTCTAGTTTTCCAGTCATATAATCGTATTGTGCCTGCTGTGTAAAAATTATATTCAGAGGCATGCAACTTTAACTTCTCGCCATTCTGACAGTGATACAAGTTTAAGAGCAATCGAGGGTTTGGTCTGCCTTCTGCCCTAGAAAAGGCAGGAGAAGAGAGACAAGATCATTCGAGGCTGGGATGTAATAGTGGTTACAGTGTCAGACTACGAGATGGCATGACCAGGTTTGAATCCCTGCTTTGCAAGCTTGTTGGGTGACCTGGGCCTGTCATAAGCTCTCAGCCAAGGTGGTTGTTGTGAGAATAAGGTAGAGGAAGGGAAAATGCTGTGAAATGCTGATCTGGGTCCAAATCAGGGACAAAAGCATAGTTTAATGCTTTAAAAGAATCAAAGAAATTTGGGAATATATTTTTCTGAGGGCCAGCTAGACTGGATTTCTGAACTGTATCTCATCATGAGTGCTCAAGAGCCAGGGACATGGATGGTGCTCCTCCTCTTCCTCCTCCTGACCCTGTCAAAATTCCATTTGGAGCCTCTCATGCACTTTTCATAGTTTTAGAATTCAGGGGATGAAGTAAGCTTTGACTCATGAAAGCTTAGACTGGAATAAATTTTGTTGGTCTGTCAAGCGCTACTGGACTCCTGTTTTATTTTGGTGAAGAGGAATGTTGCAGCTTCTGGCCCTGCCCTTAAGGTTTATACAACAAACTATTATCCTACCATAGTTCAGTTTTAGGTGATGAAAAGGCTATCCCCATTGTGATTTAATTCTCCTTGGCAAATGCTGTATACTCACACATCAGAATATATTTGTGTTAGGAGACTCCATCTCAGAGAGTGCCATGATAACTATTCATTGAATACTACTTTGGTCTGCCTTAATTTCTGAGGAGTTGTGCAGGGCTACTATCCAGACTTCTGTATAATCCTCTGTGAGTTGAGTGCCTTTACAAAACTTACACATGTTCATCTGCAGAAGCTGCCTTTGGAAGCCGTTTTGGACTAATTATCTGTTCTTTCCATACATTCCCTTGGAGGGAGGTCTATTTTTTCTCTGTGCTGTTTAATTTGATCCTTCCTAAATGCTGGGCCTATATTGCTTCATTTCCCATACATTTTGTGCATCAAGGAGGATAACTTAATAGGAAAGGATCCAGTTAGCTGTTCTCCAGTTTACCTTCTGTGCTGTTTCATCCCACCCATTGAGAATAGATTTTTTTCCAGATTAGGATTCTGTTATTTCCCCCGTATTTATTTGGAATTTTCATCTTTAACGGGCCTCAGTACTGTTAACAATATGAGACATAGTAGGAAATCAGTGTGTTCTCTGTTTCCTGTAGTGCTTGTTTCCACTTTTTCAAGAATTTTTGAAGTTACCTTTTCAGTGCCATGTTGGTGATTGCTGCTTTGGAAGTCCTTATCTGGGAGACTGGAGGGGTAGAGGTCTCCTCCAGGTAGTCTGTCTTTCCTGTAAACCTGCCTCTTTTCTGAGCTGGGAACCATGTGCATACCTTCTGGAATGGCACAGGAGATAATGAAGCTCTCACATCTAAGTACCCAATTGGTTCTTTGCCTGGATATAAATACGGTTTCAAATTTGGGAGCAATACCAATAAGGCATGAATGCACTAAAAACTGCAAGCGTACCTAGCTACATATTCTGTTTAAAGACTTGGAAGCAAGTTTTTCAGTTCCTCAAGTAAAACTTAGAGAATGAATGGTATGTGATATGTAACCAAATCATTCTTTCTGCTTGGCAGGATGGCACATCTAATTTGATAATTTTGCCATTAAAATTTCTTGTGCTACATTTTTGGACTAGAGTATATATGCTAGGGAACAAAGTGCGTGTGTAATATTGCAGTTGAGGGCAAATGCATGAAAAAATAACTGTATTTTCATTTAAAATAAGCAGCTGTGGGGAATCAATTCATTCTTTGTTTCAGCTTTTAAATGCAAAAGTGGCTTTAAAAATACTTGCATGCATCCTCTGTGTCTGATGTACTAAGTGCATATTTGGCAATCTGTTTTGGGCTAAAATGTGATGCAAGAGTTCATTCTCAGATATACTGAGCAAGTCCTGCTTTCATATACACTGATATGGAAGACCTATATCAATTTTTAAATATAGATAGAATTTAGGGCTGTGGGTACCTGCTCTAAAGTTAACTGAGTTTATTAACGCTGTTGCTTGTTGGGCTAAAGTACAACAGATGTCACACTGTAATGCAATCATTTATTTCTGTATTTTTTATTTGGGCAAGTTAATCCATTTTTTACCACTCAGTGTAAACTCAAACAGTTTACAATGTCAAAACTATAACGACAACATAAGACTAACACACACACAAACAATGCTCCCTCTAAACTGTGGAATCTTGTGAGTAAAAATTCTACTTTGTGAGCCACTGGCATTAAAGTTGTGATTGAGCAATCTGGCTACTGCATAAATAAGTTTGCTCTGGAGCCATCCTTCCTGAGCTTAGATAAAAAGGTGTGAGCTGGAGGCTAAAAAACTGTGAGCTCGCTCACACTAACTCCACTTAGAGGGAACACTGCACACAAATAAATAAACCCAGGTTATTTCATGACCGATCTACCCGCTATCAAGGACAGAGTAGGGAGAAGAAGCAGAGCAGGTGGTAACAGTTCTGGCCCTTGATGTCGACTGTTTTTCCCCAAGCAGGCAGGCACTCACAATTAAAAATGTTCCCTGTTGCATATTTGAGGGTAGCATTGGCTTCATGATCTATTTGACTTCTGGGAAATAATAGCTGATCAAACAGTTTACCAGCATTCATACATTCTGTTTTGCAAAATCCACTCAGTTGAATAATTTCCCTTTCTACATGCAAATGCCAAGGAAGATTAGTGCTGTCTTTCATTTGCCACATTAATTGCAATTTGAAACTGGTTTGGAGGTATATCTGCTGCCTTATAAATGTTTCTTACTGCCTGTGTTACAGCAAGTCTCTACAAGTTATATTCAGATTGAGTGCATTATAATTTAGCTGAAGGCATAAATTATCACAAAGTTAGTATTTACTTCTCATCATCTAGGCTCTGGGCTGAAGAGCAGACTTCAACAGTGTGGGCTTATAAATGAATCAAACAGGGTTTTTTGTATCTCGGCAGTTCTATATTTACCTTGGATAAGACTAAAAGCATTAAGGCATTGCATCGATTGATGTTAATGGCCATTTCCTTAGCGAGAATGGAATTTTGTTTTAGCGTTGATGTTATAGAACCCTCATTGCATTGAAAAGAGCTGACAGAAGCAGTCCTAAACTATTGGTTAAATTTCTTTTTCAGAGCTTTTAGTATCCCATGTGAATGGTTCCTGTTTTTAATCCATTAAATTACTAGAACTGTACTCAGTAAATTCAGCTTCATCAGAAAAACATGCTTAAGTGCTGGCAGTGAAAAGTGATACATTTAACATTGCTTTTACATTTCAGTTGGGGTGTCTTCATAGACTGTTGCAGACCTGAGATTCAGAGATATTGGTACCAAACCATATAGGGTCAACACTAGGGGTGTGCAAAAGTCGATCTTTTTCGGCTTTGGGTAAATCAGACCTAAAAAACATCGGTAAATGCCGAATATCCCCAATCCAATACCGGTGAAGTATCAGGAGTGGGGAAATATTAGGTATTGCTGAATATATATTTGGGTCTGATATACCTGACAGGAGGGAGGGAAGGTATGTAAAAATACCTTCTTTCCCTCTGGAAGCTGCTTTCCTTGTCAATTTCACTCCCTGCCAGACAGCTGTTGGGTTTAAGCCATTTAAACGTGGAGGGGGGGAGTGAAACTGACAAGGCAAAGCCTCCTCTTTCTGCCTTTTCTTCTCTAGCTGACCTGGAGTAGCTGGAGAAGGGAAGATAGGGAGCCCAGTCATGTTTATATGCCTGTCCTTTGCTTCCTCAGCCCCCCGCCCCGTGGCAGTCTGGCTGGGGAAGCCAAGGGCAGGCATGGAAACATGTCTCCTTCACTCCCTGAGCCTCTCCACTGCTGCAGAGAGGCTCAGAAAGCAGGGGGGGGGGAAGAAAGCAGGTTTAAATGCCTTTCTTTCCCTCCCTGATCTTTCAACATGCCTGGGTTCCCTGCCTGTGCCTCTCCAGCAGCCCAAGGGCAGCTGGAGAAGGGAAGGCAGAGAGGAGGCTTTCCCTGGTCAGTTTCACTCCCACACCTGACTGGCAGGGAGTGTAATTGCTGAGGGAAGCCACAGGGGGAGGGAAGTCAATATTTGGCTACCCGATAGCCAAAAAAGCTGAATAAATTTGGGAAACCATATTCGACAGCCGAAAAGTTTCCTGAATTTGCATTTGGCTTTAAAAAATACCAAAAAAATACCGATAAGGTTTTTATTTGGGTTTCTTTTTAGTTCAGGAAAGCCGAATGCACATCCCTAGTTAGCACTAGAACCTTGAATTGTGCCTGGAAGCAAATTGGGAGTCAGCATAAGTGGAGCAAGACTAAAGTGATATGATCCCCAAGACCCAGCATTCTGTATTAATTGACATTTCTGAACACTTTTCAAGAGCATTCCCACATAGAGAGCATTGCAGTAATCTAATCTAGATGTAACCAGAGTATGCACCACAGTGGCCAGATCTTTTCTGCCCAAGAAAGACCACAGCAGGCTAACCAATCAGAATGGATAAAAGACACTCTTGGCCACAGTTACCACCTGATTATCTAACAGTAGGACCCTGTCCAAGAGCACCCCCAGACTACTGACCTATTGTTTCAAGGGGAATACAACCCCACACAGAATGGGTGACACCTTAAACCCCAGGTCAGACCTTCCCACACCAGTAGCACTTCTGTCTTATTAGGATTAAGCTTCAGTTTATCAGCCCACGTCCACTCCAAAGCTGCCTGTGGGCACTTGATTCATGGTTTGTACAACCTCTCTGGGATCAGCTGGAAGTGTGAGATAGAGCTGAGTGTCATCCATGTGTTGGTGATAGCCCAGCCCAAATCTTTGGGTGATCTTACCAAACAGTTTCATGTAGATGTTAAAAAGCATGGGAGACAAGATGGAACCTTGCAGAACCCCATATGCCAAAGGTGAAAGCTGAGCAGCAGTCTCACAGCACCACCTTCTGAAACCTAACTTCCAGGCAGGACCAAAACCACTGCAGAACAATGTATCCCAATCCCAACCCAGATAGGCAGTCCAGAAGGATACCATGATCAATGGTATCAGAAGCCACTGAGAGGTCCAGGAGAATCAATAGAGTTGCACTCCCTTTGTCCATCTCCTGGTGCAGGTCATCCACCAGGGTGACACAAGGCTTTTTCAGTACCATGCCAAAGCCTGAACCCAGATTGTAAAGGATCTAAACAATTTTCCTCATCCAGGAAGACTTGGAGTTGTCCAGCAAGCACCTGTTCACTCACCTTGCTCAAGAATTGAACATTTGAGTCTCTTCAGTGATTTCTGAGATCTCCTGGGGGGGATGCGCCATAGAATATTTCAAGGCTGAAGCAACCACCCTCTCTCCCCTCAGTACCCAGTCAGCCAGCACACCCCTGGCAGATTTAAGTAACCAAGAACGGCAGGGGTCATACAAGCTGGTGGTAGGCCTCAAATTGAACTGAAAAGTACCCCAAGCAGTTCATCAAGTCCACACCCTGGCACCATCTGACCCTGTCGCTGCTAAAGGAAAGTCCAAGTTAGAACAGATGAGAGAGATTTTATCAGCAAAATGCTGATCAAAAGTGTCACAATAGGCCACCAAGTAGTCCACCTCCTCTTACAGGCCAGATCCCAACAGTTCTCTGACCACTCAGAACAGCTCTGCTGGCCTACGGTGTACAGATGCAATTGTGGCAGAAAAGTGTTTGCTGTCATCACTGCCACAGAATGCACTTTAGAATGAGCTTTTGCCTCTGTGTCTTTTCGGGTTCATCCCAAGTCTTCCTCCACTGCCTTGCTAGCTGTCTACCATCGCATTTCAGTCTGTAGCCCTTGAGTAAACCAAAGGGCATTCATTTAAACCAGTGCGGAGCAGCTATGACAATGGAGTCACTACCAGAGGGTGGGAAACATATGCAGACACTGATTTTTATACTGGTGCACTGCCAGCATGAAAGCGGATGCATATGTAGACAGTTTGTTGGGGGACAGGAGCGAAAATGTCAGGAAACCGGCAAGAAACACACATGTGGATTCGGCCTAAGTTAGGGTCTGCTGTGGGATGGGAAAATCAGCAGCAGTCAGCATTCCCCTCTTCCACAAATTGAAGTGCTGAATTGATTTGGATTAATTCCCCTGCTCAAGGTGGATACTTCACTGGCTTTTTAGGTCCCATTTTTATGTTGGTGTTATTCCATGTTGGTGTTGTTTCATCATTTAATAGCTGCAGTAAGCCTTTATAAAACTGGGTCTGGAGTTGGGGCATGACTTCTAGGTCTAAGGGGATTTGCTTATAGATAAGTGTGAGTTTTGGCACTGCTAACTTTTGCAGATTATGCATTAGAGTTGTATTTGCTCTCAGAATAAAGTGTACAACAAACAGTCTTCATTGCACAAGTGGAAATCAAGTTTAAAGTGCCAGGCATAATCATTCCAGGAAATCCTAAACAGATGAAGCTGCCTTACACTGAATCAGATCATTGGTCCATTAGCACTGTCTCCTCATTTTGGCTGCATCTCTTCAGGGTCTTAGGTGGAGGCTTTTCATATCACCTGCAACCTGATATTTTCAACCAGAGATAGTGGTGATAGAACCCAGGGCCTTCCTGCATGCTGAGAAAATGTTCTGCTACAGAGCCACAGCCCATTCGAGTCTTCAGGATGGAGGATGTCTGTTACTGATACAAGTTTTTCCCCAGGTGTATTTCTGCATGCATACCCCCCTTGCAGCCCTTCTGGTCCCGCTGTCCATCATCTGTCACTAAAGAGCAATGGAGTACCTATCTTTGAATATACCCATCATACATGTTTGATATAATTTTCTCCAGGGACCATGCAAGAAAGCTTTACAGAAGATAGTTCTCCTTTACTTTCAGGCTACAAATAACCAGTTTTTTATGGGCCCAGTAGCATTTGTGGATTTCTTTCTTAGTAAGAGTTAACTAGATTTTTATAGAATTGCTACTGGCATAATTTTATATAATGAATTGCAATCAAAAATATGTGGAAGGCTGATTAAAGCTGTTGATGCAGAGGAACAGACATACGCCTACATATGTGCTGTAGGTAATTTGCTTGTGAGGATTTTGTATTGGAATCTAAATCAAATTGTTTGTGCACTGCGTATATCTCAGAAAGTGGGTATTCAGAACTTGGAACATGTGTGCATATTTTCCATTACTATACCATAATTAGTAAAGCACATAGTTTTGAAGCAAGGATCCAATGCGGGATGCTTCCCACCTACTCAGTACTGTTGCTAACTGCTTCCTGGTTAAAAGAAATTGTAGTCAGTACTGGAGATCACCTCTGTCTTCAGGCAGGTAGTATCAGTTTCTGTCCAAAAGGAAATTTTGTGGTGCTTTTAGAGGTGTCTGGATAGAGTGATTGATTACTCACCCAGGACTTCTGCTGGGTTCCTTTCAATTGTATGCCTGTGTCCACAAACACAGCAAGCCTTTTAAGAGGGATCGAAGTATTGGACACACTGATGACATGCACCAAGAGCTAGAAGCTGTTGAGGAGGCTGAGCCCTACCACAGCAAGGAGCAATTCCTTGTGTCAGATTCACTTAGCAGGCTGGGAAAGGGGAGACAGGAAGGCCTAATTTTTGCTTTCAATAGCTGCCTGAACTGAAGTCCCACACATGTTTTGGAGCATCCAAAGTTGCATTTCCAGTGCCATTACATGCTCCTATGTCCCTAGTATTTGAGGGAGAGCATGCTAGTTTCCCCAATACTAGGTATGCAAAGAGAGTTTTTTAAATGAGGGCGCATTCAAACATTAAATTCTCCCCCCCACACACACACACCACTAGAATTGATAGAAACCAGCACAATCAGCATTTGATTTTGTTGATTGTGTATCTGTCTTCTTGTAGCTGAAAATGTGTGATTGGAAGTTCTATAGAAAGGCACTTAGTGAGGATGGGATATAACTGGGAGATGTTCCAGGTAGAGAGAATTGTGCTCAGAAGGTTGGTTCTTATTGACAGTTGTTGGGTTCCTTATTATTTATTTATTGAATTTATATCCCGCCCTCCCTGCCTGGGCATGCTCAGGGCGGCTTACATAGAATATATGCAAAGTGGATCCATTTTGTGATAGGACTGTGGTGAGGGAATGGTTTCTGTTGTGGGCCCAGCTCTGAAGGAGGGGGTAGGAAAGTGGCGAGGCAGACCCACCAAACGTGAAATAAAACAGGAGACTTCGCTGGGATAAAACTGGCCACAACTTTTATTGATTACAGGCTGCATCTGATTGGCCAGGCTGGGGGAGGAAGGGCAGAGGGAGAGGCTACACAGCTGCAGCAGCCTCTACTGCCATGCCACTGGTTGAGAAGCTGGCCACGTACCACCTCACTCCCCCCCCCCAGGCTGGCAAACTCGGCCCTGGATAAATCCGGGGCCTCTGCCTTCTGTTGAATAGAAATGCACAAGCTTTCTCATGTGCTTATACACATATAATGTAATTAGGCAAAATCGCTTTGAGATCTCTTCAACCCAAAGATTCTCAAACTATGTCATAGAAAGCTTCCACAAATATACTTTAGACAAAATAAGATTGAAGTATAGGCTCTGGTTTATATTTTCATCCCTGGCTTAGGATAGGTGATTGAGGAGCAGTGTCATCATATCTGCCTGCAGCCAGATTTATATCCCTAGCATATATGTACATTCTCAGTTCCTTCCATTTATCTGGGGGATATGACTTTAAAATACATTTCTAATGTTCTTTATTTTAATGTTCTTTATTATAGGCAATTTCATTGGGCTTTAGTTTAGTATTGTGGAGCCTAATTGAGATAACAGAAATATCATAGTTCAACATAAAGTTTAGGTTCATATTTGGGCTGAGTGTGGCATTAAAGCAAAATATATTTTATATAGGAATATTATATTAAATTAATATTGCATTTACATTGTTATAGCTGCTGATTCAGAGATCGTGCGTGTGTGTGTTTTAGTAGGACACAAGTTGTGAATTAGAATTTAGGAAACATGTTTGTGTCAATTGACTTGAGGGGGGAGAGGAATTTCATATGAAACTGCTGTCATTCAGTTTTGTATTCCTGTGATTGAGCATATGCTGTTTATATGTTTCATTTATTTATTTATATTATTTATAGCCCACCTTTCTCACTAGGACTCAAGGCAGGTTAATTCCTCACAGGCAGTGGCTGTGTGCTTGGTTATGTTTTGTCAGAAAAACCCAAAATCTTCAGTTAAGAAGAATGATTAAAATTACACTTAAAAGCTAATGAGTCTGGCCTCAAGAATTTCCTAGATGAGCAACCGGAGGCACCTTTTCTGACCTCTAGAAAGGAACAGTGGGGTAGAAGTTTGCCAGGTTGTTTTTTTTTTAAAAAAAAACTATCTGATTTTGTATCCCAAGCTTTTCAAAAAGTTTTTGATGTTTTTCTTTCTCTTTATTAATACTATGCATGAATTAAAGAAGGAAGTGTGTTGAGGTTGGGTGCAAAGACCTGGAAACAATAGGCATGATGTTCATTCCTTCAGTCACTGATAAACCTGCTGAGTGTATAGGCACCCAAGTTTGCATGTGTGCATGCATTCAGTTTCAGTCATTAGTCCGTGTTTGAAGGCTCTGCTTTTCCAGGGCTGTGGTTACACACACTAAATAATCCACTTTCATTCCATTGTGAAACTGGATTTTTACTGTGTGAACTGGCAAAATCCCCTTGGAAAGTGCACTGAAAGTGGATTATTTAGTGTGTGTGACTGCAGCCCTTATGTGAAATTGATATAAATGCTGAGAACCAGTACATTATAGGGAACGGCATGTTGAACTTGGACTGAAGAAGAAATCTCAGAGTAACCCCTGCTCAGCTGTTAAATTCACTGAATGGCATGGGGCAATTCACCACTTCTACATATAAACTGCCTGGCTAATTGTGTGGATAAGATTAAACCTGTATATTCTTCCCTGAGCTTCTAGGAAGGAAAATGGGAAACAAGTGTTATAACCAAACTAGTAGTTTTATTTATTACTCTCCTGGAGTCTCCCTACAGCAAACTACTAGTACTGGTTTTATATGCTTATAATGTTTTTTTAAGATTTTATGGTATTTATGGAAATGTTGTAACCTGCTCTGAGCCTGTTTACGGGATGGGCGGGATATAAATGCAAAAATAAATAAATAAAAAATTCTGTCATGCTGATGGAATTTGGGGTCCATTTATGGGTTTTGGAAGAAAAACCCTATAAAACAGTATTAAAACTAAATATTCTCTGGTAGTCCTGGGAGTGGGGCAGTCCTTACTCTTGGGAATAGGCTCCTCCTCTGGAACAGGGTCAGTTTCCTCAAATCAATCCAGGAAGGGGAGGGGCCTGTCCCCTGGGAATATCCCAGTCTCACCAGCCCTGCTGCTTGAGCAGGATGTGTTTCACAGGTGCCTTGTAGAGCTCAGTGATCTAGGAATTAGAAGAAAGGGAGAAGGGAGAGATCCTCTCTTCATTATTTCGAGCCGTGGTCAGTGGCAGACTGCAATAGAAGCCAATGGCGCTGGGAGAACCCCAGCCACCAAGGCTGTGTATGCAGACTCCTGTAGGGCCCAGCCTGTGATTGGAGGTCCCCTCCCCAACCAGTGCACATCAGGGGAAACAGTTGAGTCTGCAAGGAGATCGGGGCGTTGCCGCAGATCCAGCAATCTCTCCAGTCTCAGAGGACCTGGCATGCTGAGGAACAGACAAACCGGGAGCCTCTAGTCCTCGCCAGAATCATGGTAAACCCTAACAGGGCAAAAAACCTAGACTGGAGGTGAAGGAGGGCAGGGTGGTAGACTGGGGAAAAACCCCAAGCAAAGCCCTAAGGAATCCAGGGAGGAAGAAGGGGAAATTGATTTCTGGGGCTTCCAACCTCCCCAACCTGGGACAGGCTGGAGCAAATTAAAGTGCCTTCACCCCCCTCCCCCACTCGCTTCTTCCCCCTCAGAGGGAAAGATCCCATGCAACAGACAGGGAGCTAAAAAGCCCAGGCAAGGCCTTAGAAGGGTGGGGGAAATGGCGGTGGCCATCTTTGTTCCCTGGACCTTCATGGTAGACTTACATTCCCTTTCACTCCCAGGCAAGTGAATAGAAAATGACTGCCAAGTCAGACCTGCTAGTTCCCTGTGCCCACACCTAGATAGCCAAGCTAGTTTGACCTGTTGAGATCTCAGAAGCTAAGCAGAATGAACCCTGGTTAATACTTGGATGGGAGACCACCAAGGAAGTCCAGGGTTGCTACGCTGAGGCAGGGAATGACAGCGGCCCTGGCCTGGATGGACCAGGCTAGTCCCGTTTGATCGGATCTTGGAAGTTAAGCAGGGTCAGTCCTGGTTGGCTCGCCACCTCTGGACTGTCTCTTGCCTTGAAAACCATACAGGGCTGCTGCTTGATAGCACTTCCACCACCTCCACTGTTTGCCAGAGAGAGGCTATAACATATTTTTGGAGGGGGGTACACTTAGTAAGTCAGATATATTCAGATCATAAGCCTCACAGTCCCTGCAAGACTCTGTGGAGAACCCGGAAACAGAGGCAGCAAGGATAGCCCAGGATAGCCTGCGCTCATCACATAAGCACGGTTGGCCCTGGACAGTATTTGGATGGGAGACCGCCAAACAATACCAGAGGTGTGACACAGAGGCAGGCAAGGCCAACCATCTCTGAATATCTCCTGCTTTGAAAACCCCAAGGGGTCACCATAAGTGGGCTGTGACTTGATCCTGCAAAAGGTCCAGGAAGGACTCAGACTCCCCAGTTCCATCCTCAGATAGGGTAGAATGGGAATGGTTGGAGGAAGCAGAGGAAGTAGTACCAAACAGTACAGTCTTGGCTATTCCCTCAATAGATGTACATGAGATTACTTTCCAAGTACTTAGAAGTTCCTCCAGACCTAAGGAAAATGATGATCTTGACCAAGAACTTCGGTGAAATCTGGCCAGATGATGAACAAACTGGCAGTACCACAAGCAGGGATGGCAGCCCTGACCTGGATGGCCCAGGCTCGACCACGCTTGTCAGATCTCAGAAGTTAAGCAGGGTCAGTCCTGGTTAGTTCTTGGATGGGAGATAACCCAGGAAGTCCAGGGGTTGCTATGCTGAGGCAGGCAACAGCAAGTCTCCTCTGTTCCTCTGACTGCCCACAGCTTTTTAAAGTAGGATAAAGGCAGAGTGAAGAAGAGAAGAAGAGATTGGATTTATACCCTGCCCTTCACTACCCAAAGGAGTCTCAGAGCGGTTTACAAATTCCTTCCCCTCCCCACAACAGACAGCCTGTGAGGTAGGTGGGGCTGAGAGAGAAACTGCTCTTTTTCAAGAACAGCTGTGCCAGAACTATGGCTTGCCCAAGGTCATCCAGCAGGTCAAGTGGAGGAGTGGGGAATCAAACCCAGTTCTACCAGTGATTGTAGCAGATACTTCACTGGACATCCTGCAGCAGTTAGCTAGAGCCATGGCATGCAGTGTAGCAGCCAGAAGGAACACATGGCTCAAAACTGGGATGGGGACTCTGCAGCACAGGCTAAAGTGACGGCAATTCCTTCAAGGGCATAAACCTTTTCGGAGATAGACTCAACTTATAACTTATACCTTAAAAAAAAAAAGGTCAGTCCTATCATGACTTCAAAAGGATATTATGCCCAGAACCACAGAAGAATAGGGGTGCCAGAAAAATCTTGGATCTGAAATGACTAAACAGTTGCATCAAGGTCTAGAAAATTCAGGGTGAAAACTCTGAACTCCATTCTGGCAGATGTTCAAGCAAAGGATTTCCTGACATCCATCAATTTACATGTCCTAATTCAAGAGGCTCACCACAGGTTTCTATGCTTCACATATGATGGGAAACACTTTCAGTACCAGCGCTGCCTTTCAGCCTGAAGTCATTTCCAAGGGGGTTCACCAAGATCATGGTGGCCATTGTAACACATCTGAGACTTCAGGGAGTGTTACTGTCACCATCTCTAGATGACGTCCTGGTCAAGGCACCTTCTTACCAGCAGAGCAGGAAAGCATCAGATACGGTGGTGATTTTTTTTGGGGGGGGGGACCATGCTTTCTTGGTCAGCGTGGGGAAGGGCTATCTAACTGCCTCTCAATCATTGGTACACCTGGGGGTGCAGATAGGCACAATGAAGGACAGGGTTTCTCTATCTCGGGAGAGAGAACACAACATACAACTTCTGACCATAGACAGGCTGAAAAAACGCAAGATAGAGGGGATGGTAGTGGACAAGCTTCTGAGCATGTTGGAGTCATGCCATGAAGTGCTTCAACAGTCAGAGTTCCAGGCCCAACTTCTACAGATGTTTTTCCTTACCTTACCAGGATGTGGTGGCCAGTTGGTGCTACAAGCTGGTATAGTTGCCAAAACAACTTTAGCATCAGCTGCAGTGGTGGCTGGAACCCTCTTGTTTCCAATGAGGATTTCTGATCTGAAATCTAAAGAGGGTGGTGATGACCACAGATGCGAGTCTGCCGGAGTGGAGACCTACTCTCAAGGGACAATGACACAAGGGGTTTGGTCTCAGGAAGAGCCCTCACTGAGGATAAAAGTTTTAGAACTCAGAGCCACCAGACTGGGGCTCTTGGAATTCTCTGAGATACTAACAGGTAATCACGTTCTAGTCCAGACAGACAATACGATGACAAAGGCGTAAGGAACCAGATTTTGGACCTTACACGCAGAAGCGAGCAACCTGATCAGATGGGCGGAGATCCAGCTACAGTCACTGGAGGTGGTCCATGTGGCAGGCCAGGACAGTGTATTGACGGACTGGCTGAGTAGATGGAGATTAGACCAGTCCATATGGATGCTCTGCAAGTTGGGTTTTCAACAGGTCTGCAAAAGGTACAAGATGATGAAAATGGACTTCTTCACCAGTCATCAAGTTCTGCAGTTCATATCCACTGTTAAAAATCAGTGGGCATCAGGAACAGATGTTCTCAACTGCAACTGGCTGCAGGGATGGCTGTACATGTTCCAACTGACTTAATTGCTTCACAAGGTGATTCAGAAGCTGTTGGAACAGAAGGCGGAACTAGTGCTGATAGCACCCTTTCAGCCGCAAAGAGCTTGGTTCCAGGATCTGAAGAGATTGTCAACCATGAAACCATAGTGCCTACCACTGGGAAAGGACTTGTTGACACTAGGATTGGCACAACATCCTCGCCCAGTCCTCCTAAACCTAACAGCCTGGAGGTTGAGCAAAAACAGCTAGAAGGGTTGGGTTACCCTGACACAGTGACAGACACTATGTTAGTTTTCTAAGAAGGGTTCCACAAATAGGATGTATAACACAACCTGGTGGGTTCTTCACTCTTGGTGTTCAGGATGTGATTAGGAACCATTAAATTTGTCAGAGGCATCTTAGCTTTCTCCAAGACGGTTTAGATAGAGGGCTAAGTGTGAGTACATTAAAGTGACAGGTGGCAGCCATATCGGTGGTGATGGGAAGGGAAGTCTCTTAAATTGCCATCTACATATTAAGAGAGTCCTAAGGGGTTACTGCCTGGTTAAAACTGCCACAAGTTCAGAGGTTTTAACCAGAAGCTTGATTTCCCACCCTGGGGCACACTGCTATTTTATGTCCCAAGATTAAGGGCTGCCCCCCTCCCAGGACCACCAGAGAATGGAAGATTTGTATTCACTTACCATGAAGCTTCCTTTCTCGGTGGTCTGTGAATGGGGCAGTCCTACCCACCCAGTTTTGGGGGGCGACTTCTGGAGGTTTTTTGGGGATGTAGAAACTGGATGAATGTTTACAAAGTTTCTCTGAGATGCTAAAACAAAAATAATTGTGAGTTAATCAGTTGGGAGAGTGTCAGAGGGTTTCAACCTTGGTCTATATCCACTGGAGGGGCATGAAGTTACAATGGTTGGTTGCCCCCAAAATTGAGTTTCACTATGGTGGGGAGAAGTCTTTTCCTTAGTGTGATGTTGGGGGAGGCATGGCTTGGAGATGACTGAGATGTTCCCAGGGGACAGGCCCCTCTCCTTCCTGGATTGATCTGAGGAAACAGACCCTGTTCCAGAGGAGGAACCTATTTCCATGAGTAAGGACTGCCCCACTCCCGGACCACCAAGAAAGGAAGCTTCAAGGTAAGTGAATACAAATCTGCCATTTTCATAATGTACAAATATGCACAATAGTGTCAAGCAGCTGATATCTATTTTCGCTAGTAAGGCATAAATGAGCTCTTATCCTATGTTCCCCAGATAATGCTATTCATCATAAATTACACAAATAGACATAATGTAAAACATGTTGAAAATGTAGCCAACTCCCTTACTAGCTGTTTCCCAAACTAAAGAAACAAAGTATTATTGACGTTCAGGCCCCACCCTGGGATATCACGTGATCTGCCTTTACTTGTTTCTCCCCATTCCAGTATGTGACTTATTTGTTGTTTGGGTTTTTTTGGCAGAGGCTCTAGGTAACTGGTGTAGGAGTAGGTTACCTTACTAAGTATGTCATTACGTTTCATAACATACTCTGTGGCTTAGTTCTTAACACCTTTCTTGCTTTGTCTGTCATTGACAAATTGCAGCAAAACTGGGAGATCACTGGTGACTCTACATTTAGAATTTACAGTTTGTTTCCTTGTAGAAGAAGAAGAGAAGAGATTGGATTTATACTCCGCCCTTCACTTGGAGTCTCAGAGCGGCTTACAAACTCCTTCCCCTCCCCCTCCCAACAACCCTGTGAGGTGGGTGGGGCTGAGAGAACTCTGACACAAACTGCTCTTTCAGGAACAGCTGTGCCAGAGCTTGTGACTGACCCAAGGTCACATGAGCAGGTATAAGTGGAGGAGTGGGGAATCAAACCCAGTTCTCCCAGATTAGAGTCCGCACACTTAACCACTACACCAAACTGGTGGCTGGTGGTTGTATAACAACTCAGAACATAAAGTTCCCTGAAAGTAAGCGACAAGCAGTTAGATTTCTTCTGGTTAAAACATTATAAAATTTTGAAAAGCAAAAATTAGCCAAGGAACCATTTTACAGCTTTGAATTTACTCCATAACTTTTTTCTTTTATAAGTTTTCCTGATGATTTTTAGTGCCAGATATTCAGTTTTAAAACTGTATTTGGCATGTAGAAATTTCCCAGTGGGTTATATAATGAGTGGGATCCAGAGCAGTCTTTCTACATACAGAACAGAGTTGTTCCATGAATGGAAAACTTCATGATTAGAAGAGGTACATTTGATCCAGCTAATTAAGATCAGGCTTTCTTTTACTCTTTTGCAATGCATTTTGCAGGTAAAATTACTTGTCTCTGCCCAAATTAAATGCTGTTGTTCAATCTTAGGATGATATGGGAGTGAGTGTGTGCTAGCTGTTTGGATAGCTTTCAGTTGGTGAGGCCTGAGGAAGTGGACAAGCTGCTTAGAAGTGTGCAGCCAATCCTATCACTCGCTGACAGACTTCAATTGATTCAAAGCTTCATTTTCCCTTTCAACTGTTCTCCAGATGACAGAGATCAATTATCATGGAGAAAATGGTCACTTTGAAGGGTGAAGTCTGTGGCAAAATATCCTGCTGAGGTCCCTCCACTCTCCAAACCCCACCCTCCCAAGCTCTATCCCTAAAATCTCCAGGAATTTTCCAACCCAAGGATGGCACCCCTAAGCCTACCCCAGCTAAGTTCATCCCTGCTCTTTGGGGCTGATGTATCAGGATGTTTGATTGGATTTGGGAGGTAATAGATGCCTCTTCGTGGGATGGTGTCATTCTGACTGTTTGAAAAAAGTATGGTAAGTAAGAAAGGGTCCTGAAGAAAAAAAGGGGCTCAGGACTGTAATGTCCTAAATAACTACCAACTCGTGGCCAGTGTTCCATTCTTGGGCAAGGTGTCTGAGTGGCTGGTGGCTGGTCCTGGTTTATAGCTGGAGGCTCTGATCCCCTCTATGTTTCCCCCCTGCAGCTCACTGGGCATATACTTTACTGTCCTTTATGTGCCAGGTCAAAACATTTCTCTTTAACCAGGCATTAAATTGAAGAAAGATGGGAGGGACATTTCCCTGTTGGTTCCTCTGGACCTGTCAGTGGTATCCTTCTGGTGAGACTGGCTGAGTTGGGAGTGGGGGTTGTCAGGCTTTGGTGGTTCTGCTCAGTTGAAATACTCTGTCTTTTTAAGGTGTTTTTATGGTCTACTTCTAGCCTGAGGGCTGTTTGTGGAGATAACTTAATGTTGTTTTTATGGCTTGGTGATTTATTTTACTACTGATAATTTTAGGAGATTTTTATTGACTCTACTGTATTTTTACTTTGTGAGTTGCTTTGAGCAGGTCCCTGGAGAAGCCCAACAGAAGTTTTCTATATAAAGAATAAGACATATATTACCTCCCCCTCCCCATTTTTTTTGAGTAATGGTATTTAGAAGAGGACAGAGAGAGAAGTTTAAACTGATAGAAGCACAGTCCTAAACACAACTGCTTACCTGCCTGCATACAGAGGTGAGATGGATAACCAAAAAAGGTTATCCAAGGAACCAGAAGACCCAGAAAAGGTTGTCCAAGAGACTGCTGGCCCTACCTGGTAGGAGTTCAGTGTCACATACATATTTATCCTGTAGGTACTGGAAGAATTTTATTCAAGAGAAGAAAACATAAATGTGAGCTGTAATTTTTTTATACCACCTGGGAATAGATGTGCCAGGGAAGTCAGAATGCTTATTTCAGTTTCCTTTGCATATTAGTATGTAGTTTAGCAATGGCAATTTGAAAATTATTCTGTGTATGTAAATTAGCTGTTATATTTAAGAACTACAGACATTTCTAATGCAATTATTATTGATTATATTTTACAAATCTTAATAATATAATAGAACAGCAGTTGTTTTTCTGGAGGTGAGAAGAGAATTTCTGAACTTTCTCGTTAGCTATTTTAAGCTGTGTAAATCGGTTTATGGAAAGCATTTTAAATATGGGATGTTCGGAATGCCTCATTAACATTTGCAGCCATTGTGGTGTTGGCAGGTTTAAAGCAGTTTGCAATTTTAACTGTTGTTTAGATACATAAGGTCTACTTTTCTTTTAATAGCATACATTAGTAAATTACAACAGAAGCATAGCTAACATGACTATCCCAACAAATGAGTGGTAACATTTGATTGCCCTTTTAATATGGATATTTTGCTTACATCCACAAGCACACATATGTGCAGAATTTTTTTTTTTTTGTAGCAGTGCTGTTTATGGTGGGTAGAACTAGAATTTGCTAGTGTTGGAGGCAGAAAATGTTCTGGCTGGATGTTTAATTACTGTGGAAGCAAGCCCTTGTTACTTTTGAGAAGAGACTGCAGAAAGTGCTGGTTTCCCTCGAACTGTCAGAAGCCTTGATTTGTACACAATACTGCTCTGTCAATGTGGTGCTGGTTCAGCCGTTTTTTTTCAGCAGCATCCTTACATACATAGACGTGGCAAGTATTTAAAGGCTACGTTTTGTGTAATTGGCTGAGTCTTTGAATAGGATCCTCTTTGTGTTAAAAGGTGTATACGGCAGTACAGGATTTTATGCTGACATTCTCTTGCCTTTGTTTATTCCCCATCAGGGTGCATTTGTGGAGGTGTGTTTTTTTTCTTTTTTAAAGGATATCAGTTTAGTGCTAACAAGTTGTGGGGAAGAACCTTTTGTTTCAGTAGCCGTGTAAAATTAGAGTACAAAAGGTGCTTAATTTGTCAGCAGATGAAACATTCTTATTTTGATGTGTAAGAATTCACAAGTATAGAAAAATGTCATTCAATGATTCATATTAAAGCAGTATTACAAAATTTTCATGAATCTTCTGGAATTTTTTTGTGAAGGGGGAAATCCTGTTTGTGCAACGTCAGATGAAAACCATAGAAATGCCTCAAAAGTGCTCCTTTGCTTTCTGGGTAACTTTAATCGTTGAAGTGTTAACACAAGTGGAAAAGGAGGCTGTTTGTAGTTTTCAGTCCAGCAATGGTCTGGCACTCTGTTTTCCCCACCTCCCTCTCTCCCCTCCGCATCCTCTCCACCCAGGGCTGGTGGGACCTGAAATTCTTTCTGCTGTCTTGGATAATATGTTGGTACATTGTGGATGTTTTTAAGTATTTTAACATTGCCTTCTGAAGTAAGCCACCCTGAGCCCTGCCTGCAGGGAAGGGCAGCCTAGTAAATAGAATTTAATCAATAAATAATATATAAACAAATGAAGTGTGCCTACTACAAGCTGGTATAATTTGTGACCCACCAAGCCAAATGTAGTCCACCAACCATGCAGGGGTGTTAGCTAGGGCATTATGTTCCATTCTGCCTAATACAACAAAATGTGGTCATCTGGGAGAAGCTCCAATATAAGTAGTACGGGTCTGACAAATTCTCAGAGAGCAACATTATGGCTCCAACTTCACATACTGTGTTCATTCCTATGCTTCTGAACATATGTAGCATTAAGGGAAGGAATCGGGAAGAAGGTGGAATTTTAGCAAATAAGAATGAGAGAAGGAGTAGAGCTGGGGGAGGTTATGAAGCTAGTGCTAGCAGGGACAACTCTTGCAGTGGGCAGGGGTAAAGTAGCTTCCATTATACTGATACTGGATACTATTGAAAGTTTTCACATTATTTGTTATACCGTTTTTATCACTGTGACAATGCCCGAATTCTTTGGATAACAAATATCATTATCCTTATTTTATTTACTTCATTTATACCCCACATTTCTCCCCAATGGGGACCCAAAGTAGACTACATCCTTCTCCTTGCTTCAGATTTATCCTGACAACACCCTGTAAGGGAGGTTAGGCTGAGAGTATGTGACTGGGCCAAGGTCACCTAGCAAGTTTCCATAGCAAAGTAAGGATATGAACCCAGGTCTCCCAGTGTCAGGTTTTGCACTCCAGCTCTCTTTAACCAGTCCAATGCCCTGTACAGCGGGCTGCTTACCTGCGCTTTTTAAGGTCTCAGCTGTGGGAAAGGGTGAGGTTTGAGATTCAACCGTCTCCACTGCCTGGAGTCAACTGGTCTATCCTTGTGCAATCCATCAGCCTCTGAAAGGTTGTAGCTGCCCCTGGCAGGCTAAATGCTATAATTCAGAATTGAAATGGTTCCTGGTAGGTTTCAAAGGCTATATTCTGGAGATCCTCTGAGCAGCCAGAAACCCGCCATTAACCTTTTAGGGCAAGGGCTGTCAGATAACAGGCTGTCCCCAGAAAGCACCCCTGAAGTCCCCATTCCTCTGCTTACCCCCAGGTAGCTTATTGAACCCACCACCTAATCCATCACCTGTGCTTTGTTGGGGCCAGTAGCACCACACTGCTCCACTTGGAGTGGGTGTGCAACCTCTCACCTTTTTGGCCACAGTGGTAGCAATATCATTCACCCAGTAACCTGGTGGCATCATGTAGGTTTTCTGGCGTACTTCTCAGGATCCACTTATCTCGCATCTGATGGCACAATCCATATGGCTTTTTCTACCGTGATATTTTTTTTAATGCAGGTTTTACCTTCTGTGGACAGCTGGAGCCATTTGACAGCGATGTTCCTGAGCTCAGCCATTGGATGCAGGGTCATTCATCCATCTTATGGGTGTGGGGCCAGAACCTTTGCCAGTGGGTTTCAGGAATAATCTCTGAATAGTCAGGAGTCTTCTAGTTTATCATAGTCTGTGGCTCCCCCTGTTAGCAGGGACCACGAAGCTGCCTGAACCTAACCCATCAAGTATGGCCCCACAATGTAAACCCATTGGGGTTTGGGCCATTGGGAAGCCTCAGCTGTGTGCTCAAAGAGGCTGCAGCTTTGTCAGTTGAAAAATGGTGCTCCACTGTGGCATGGCCTCATTTCCCTCAGGTGCTGGAGTGATTGAACACCCACTCCCCAGGACCAAGCATAAGTCCTGAATGAGAATGCCCTGTGCCTCCTGTAACCGGTGGGCATCATCCCACAGCACTTTGTCCTGGTGTTCCACCAGTCACTGTCCAAACTGAGCCAAGTGCAGTGTATTTCCCTTGGACCTACTCCTGGCAGTTCCACAGGTAAAGCATCAGTAGGCAGGGGGCAGCCTACAGAGATGGCAAGGTGAACGGGGTAAGAAGGGCTAAACATACAGTCTCTCCCAGATAAAGCCAGTTTGGTGTAGTGGTTAAGTGTGCGGACTCTAATCTGGGAGAACCAGGTTCGATTCCCCACTCCTCCGCTTGCACCTGCTGATGTGACCTTGGGTCAGTCACAAGCTCTGGCACAGCTGTCCTTGAAAAAGAGCAGTTTGTGTCAGAGTTCTCTCAGCCCCACCCACCTCACAGGGTGTCTGTTGTGGGGAGGGGAAAGGAAAGGAGTTTGTAAACTGCTCTGAGACTCCAAGTGAAGGGAGGGGTATAAATCCAATCTCTTCTTCTTCTCTTCTAAAGTGCCTGCATTCTCCATCACTTTTTCAGGTTCTGCAGTCTAGCTCTCTTCAACCAGTTTCATGCTCCATGCATTAGGCTGCTTTCCTGTTCATTTTAAGGCCTCAGCTGTGGAAAAGGGAGGGGGTTCAAGATTTACCCCTATCTTCCACCTCCACTTGTCTCCCCCACCTGGCCCTTCCACTGCCTAGAGCCCAGGCTGATATGTTCTCATCAGCTTCTCCCTGACGTTTAAAGGCCAGTTTAAAGAGTTGGTTGGTACATCCACAGCTTCCAGGCTATCACAAGAGGGTGAGTCTTCCCCCAAGAGCTGGAGTACTGCTTGGATGGTACCTCCAGTTTCATATTTCCCTCTTTTAACCCCTTCCTTCCTTGTTTTAATACCATAATTGCCCTCCTGATCCTTGTCCCTCTGCTTGGTCAGGTCTGTGTTGCTGGCTACTAGAGAAGTATCCAGTGGAGTTCACATGATGGCTGGAACACTGCCATCTAGTGGGGTGACCAGCTGCCCCCAATGGGAGTTGGTGGCACCCCAATCCTTGACACCCAGCTCCTATTCTGACACTCTAACCACTACACCACACTGCCTTTCTACACTGCGCTCTCTGAACTTAGCAGTCTAAGTGCAGGAAAGCTAAGAGAACCTCTTGAATGGACTGTTAAGTGAGACTCCATCAGCAGGGGATGGATTTCCTCGTTTGAGCATCTTATATAGAGGCAAATTCCATAATTTGCTTAGAAGAAAAGAGGCACACCCCAAGGAATCATTCCATCTTAACCTTTCCCTTACCATGAATGATGTCCATTTCTGTCCATGGTTTTAATTTGTGATTGAACAAATAATTGTGTTGTCATATACACAACCAGGTATACTTTATAAGGAACCATACTTCTCAGGCTAGTCTTGGAGAAGTTTAAGGGAGCAACAGCAGGCTACTCCCATCAAACAATCAGAATTACATCTGACTGTCCTCTATCCTATGTGTAGTCAAGACATCTCTAAGATCTCTCTTCATTGAACTGCATGCTATATGCTTTATATTTTGCTGATTTAGTTGGAAATAATATTTCTGCAGCTGCCTCAAAAAAGCCTGTTTTATTGATTAAAAGTTGGCCTGTATACTTTTGTATCAAAAGTAGTAAAATATACCCTTCTCTGACTTACCCTGATCTAGAGCTAAACTATACTGAGAAAGGAGCAGCTATGCAGAAACTTTATGCTGTGAATATGTGCATCACCTACATCTCCTTTCTTTACTCCAGGTATAAAGCAACTTTGACATCAGCAGTTCAGATCAAAGGGTTTTTTTGGAACTGTGGAAATGTCATGCCTTGTGAAAATGGAAGAACTAAGACTGATAAGACGTTAACGAACAACAGTGGTAGCTAAAAGTTTATAGACCACTTAACCACTACATTAAATGATCAGAACTGGGATCTCATGCGACTTATGTATTTTCTGGAGAATATTCTCCATAAGCAAGTTGTAAATTTGAAAAGCAGAAATGACTTTGTTTTTCTCTGGAGCTTGTTAAGGAGAAACACGTTTTCCAATAATGACCAGCTTGAAGCGGTCCCAGACAGAAAGGGCTGTTGCTGCTGGACTATCAGATGGAACTCCTAAAGTCCATTCGGATGACTTTTACATGAGACGTTTTAGGTCACAGAATGGCAGCTTGGGATCTTCAGTGATGGCTCCAGTCGGCCCTCCACGCAGTGAAGGGTCTCATCACCTTATATCTACTCCTGGAGTTCCAAAAATGGGAGTTAGAGCAAGGATTGCTGACTGGCCTCCAAGGAAGGAAAATGTCAAAGAAAACAGTAGATCAAGTCAAGAAATGGATACATCATGTTGCCTTGACAATATGTCTTCAAAGAGTAGTCCTGGGAGTCAGGGGAGCTCTATTAACTTGAATTCTAGTGACTCTGTCATGTTGAAGAGTATTCAAAACACACTTAAAAGCAAAACAAGACAATCTGAGAACCTAGATTCTAGGTTTCTCACACCTGATGGTTACCATAGTTCACCTAGAAAAGCTCTTCGTAGAATAAGACAGCGTAGTAATAGTGACATTACCATAAGTGAGCTTGATATGGATAGCTTTGATGAATGTATCTCACCCAGTTATAAATCTGGACCATCACTGCACAGGGAATATGGTAGCACCTCATCCATAGATAAGCAGGGTACTTCAGGGGGAAGTTTTTTTGACTTATTAAAAGATTTTAAAGATGAAAGGTCTGACCAGAGAATCCCAGCCACCAACAAGTACAGTGAACTCCTTATAGCTAGTGGAAGCAAGGGTTCAGGGTTTTCATTAGATGTTATAGATGGGCCCATCACTCAAAGAGAAAATCTCCGATTATTTAAAGAAAGGGAAAAACCTCTGAAGAGGCGTTCAAAATCAGAGACAGGAGATTCTTCCATTTTCCGAAAGCTGCGTAATGCCAAAGGTGAAGGGGATCTTGGGAAGTCTTCAGACTTGGAGGACAGCAGATCAGAAGATAGTGTGAAGCCTTGGACTTGCCCGAAGTGTTTTGCCCATTATGATGTTCAGAGTATATTATTTGATTTAAATGAAGTGGTAATTAACAGGCACAATGTTATTAAACGAAGGAATACCACAACTGGAGCTTCTGCTGCTGCAGTTGCATCATTAGCTTCTGGACCATTATCCCATTCTGCAAGTTTCAATTCTCCAATGGGCAGTACAGAGGATCTAAATTCCAAAGGAAGTCTCAATATGGACCAGGGAGATGATAAGGGCAATGATCTTGTGATGAGTTGTCCGTATTTTCGTAATGAGATTGGCGGGGAAGGAGAAAGAAAAATCAGCCTCTCCAAATCTAACTCCGGATCCTTCAGTGGCTGTGAAAGTGCCTCTTTTGAGTCTACTCTTAGCTCTCATTGCACAAATGCTGGAGTGGCTGTACTTGAAGTCCCCAAGGAAAACTTGATGTTGTACTTGGACAGAGGGAAAAGATACATTGTTGAACATGTGGATCTCGGATCATATTATTATCGGAAATTCTTTTATCAGAAAGGTGAGTAGATTTACTACCCACGAGAACAAAGTTCTACTGTTTACTAATTGTTCTCAAAACATTGTTCAGAAACACAGAATGTTTCTTGATTGCACTAATAATTCATATATAATGTAAAAAGTATATTTTTAATTGTGTGCAAGAGATATGTAGACTTTGTACTTAGGCCAAACTTGTGCAGATAAGAGATCAGATAAAAAGGGGGAGGAAAGGCTTTCAGGCCTTTCGGATTCTGATATTAGTATTTTGCTTATGATAGATGCCAATCCACAGGGGACATTAGCAGCAGCCTACAGAATTAGGAAAGATCTCTTAAAAGCGTAACTTAAAGACTCTTAGGCTAATGCAGTGTATTATCTCGAAAATGGTTTTGAATTATTTTGAGATGGATGGATGTATGCTTGGTTGGACTGTTTGTTCTGGTTACGAACTGTAATAAAGATTTCTGTTCTGATAAAAGGGGGGGGAACCAAACCCAAACTCAGAAAGATTCTACAAAGATGCTGTTACTGTCCAGTAATAGTGCCCAGTTAACTGGCAGTCTTGGCTAACTGGCATGCTGGACAGCAGCCTGCTCTGCCTCTACTTGCCCTTGAGCCAAGAGCAGGAGGACCAAGCCATGGGCACTGCTAGCTTGCACTGATGCCAAGCAGGCATTACCTGTACTGGCTGGCAGACTCTGAATATTTGGTTGCTGCACCCTGGTCTGTTAGTCAAAGGAGGCGCAGCTAGAGGTGGGTTCTGAAGTCCAGGGCCAGGGCTTCAGAGATCAAGCAGTGTCATTCAGTCAGAGGGTCAGAGATTCAACAGAGCAATGCCATTCAGTCCGGGGTCAGAGATTAATCAGGCAAGGCAGTGGCAGCAGGTCAGTATATAAGGTACATGTTTATCCATGCCCAGCAGCCTTCCTTGGGCAGCTTTATAGCTGCATGCCTAATTGTCAAGCCTTCAGCCAGCTACTCAGGGTGAGCCCTGCAATAACTCATCTTCATTATCAGCAAGTTGCTGGCGTTGGGCCAGGAGATGTGCACTTTGCCATCTTGCTTGTAGCTCTGTTCTCAGCCTCTGTCTGTGGTGCTCTTTAAGGATATAGGTTATACCGGAGGGCTGGGAACAGCCAACTGACTTTCATCTGCTGCAGGGTGGTGATGGTTCTGCAACAGTTGTTGAATCCTGTGAATCCTGACAAACCTGCAGCTCAATTTCCTGCTAGTTGGCTTCTGTTGGCTTGGGGCTGGCTACACAGGGCTCCTCTTTTGAGGAGTCCTTGCTGTCACTGAGCCCTGATACAGGGCTCCTCTTCTGAGGAGTCCTTGCTGTCACTGAGCCCTGGCTGACTCATGACAACACCCATGGCTGGAAGCCAGCTGGGATGCCCTACCTGCTCCTCCACCGCAGTGGAGAAACAGGCAGCACATCCCTGGTAGGTCCTGGCTAGGGCTGCCACAAGAGGGCTGAGCAGGCAGCCTGTCCTAGCCAGGTCTGGCAATGGCTACCACCTACAAAGTGCTGCTGTGTTGTGAAAGCTTTATTAAACAACATATTGGGTTAACCAGCAACCCCAATTTCCTGAGGATGTTGGTTAATAAAGCTTTATTGTATTTGGGGAAAGGAATAAAGATATTTTGCTCTAGGTAGTTAAAAAGAAATAGTTTTAAAACTGCATCATAACATACATTTTAAGACTGTGATATAGTTTCAAAGAAAACCTATTTCATTCATGTTTAAGATTTTTAAAAAATCAGATTTCCCTTTCTAGAATAGCAATGGAATATCATCCGTTTTTAGATGTCAATACTTTTGAATGGCTGTGCCTCAAAAGAGAGGGAAAACCTGGGTCCAGTCATAAGGCCAAAAGTAGGTGGGCTATTTGGGCACTACACCTGAAATGTTGTGCTATATTGACGTGGAAATAATAGAGTGAAACATGTGAACCAAGTAGTTACAGCCTGCAGCAGTCCCTGAGATTGTAGTGGGTGAAATACCACCACATTCTCAAGAGTTGCTGGCTGCTGCGTGTGTGACTGCTTGGTTGACGTGTTACGATTTGCCCGTGTAAGTATGTACCAATAGATGGTTGTGACTGCTGGCATGTAAAACCAAATTGTTTTTAATGAGCTTGTTCTATGGCTTTAAATTAGCTATTACTGTGTGAACAAGTTACAGTAGTGGATCTGCATGCATAGACTGAATACATCTTGGAAATGTTCTCACTGAATTGTTTTCAATCGTGTAACTCACCTGGAATCTGAGAGAGAAAGGCAGACTGTAAAAAACAATAGTGTTTCATGGAAATGTAAAATACTGAATGTTTACCCAAGATTTAAAATTGTATAATTTCCCACTCTTTCTACATCCAAGAACACTGGAACTATTTTGGGGCAGATGAGAACCTTGGTCCGGTAGCTGTTAGTCTCAGAAGAGAAAAACCTGAAGAAATCAAAGACAACGGGTCTCAGTACAACTACCGTATCATTTTCAGAACTAGTGAGGTAAGCAATATGTGGGCAGTAAAAGTCTGAGAAATATTTGGCCAGGGTTTTTCATCCTTGTTGCTGGAAAGTTTCTTAAGAAGTAAAGTCAAAGCCTATGCAAAACCAGTGACTTTTTTTTTATAGAAGAAGACTGAGGTGGGAATTATATATACTAGCACAGATCTGATGTGGGATGTTGAAGGCCAAAACTGGACATGAGATTAAATATAACAAATGCTGGCCTAGTCGTAGCTTTCAAACTTGTCAATATTTAAGTGACCTACACCATAATCTAGCAAACACATTAGCAAGCTTTAAGCCTTAACAGGTTTTGAAAGAAATAAGTTTATTATAACTACATTTTGAATCAGGACCTTGATTTTTAGTCTTAGAAGGTTACATCTGCCCTGACCTGGATGCCCCAGGCTAGCTCAGTCTCATCAGATCGTGGGAGCTAAGCAGGGTCAGCGCTGGTTAGTACTTGGATGGGAGACCACCAAGAAAGTCCAGGGTCATTATGCAGAGGCAGGCAATAGCAAACCCACCTCTGTTTGTCTCTTGCCTTTAAAACCCTACAGGGTCACCGTAAGTTTCTGTCCTGCTTGCAGCACAGTGGCTAAAAATATAATTCCAGTATCCCCTTACAGGTTCAGAAAGGAGAAGACAAAAGGAACATCACTGTTCTTAATAATGCAGTGTTACTCTACAGTTTTACGATTATATCCTGATGAGGGGAAACAAGAGCTTTTTCATGGCTAGTGAACATATTCCTGCTCTGTTATATTATTTAAAAACAATGGAGTTACACAGTAAGGAAGTATAAATTGGAATAGAACTGTGTAAAATAATTATCTTAAACAATATTTAAATAAATTCAAAAGTTTTTAATAAGAAATTTTACCATGGGATATCAAACATTTTTGGAATATTGTCTACAAAATTGTACAAAAATCAAGGCTTGACGTAAGCACACAATATACACGCTGTAAATACAATTAGACTCCAAATTCTAAAAAGCTGTACCGATATCATTCATGTGCAGCTTGCCCTTTTGCATTAGAGATTAAAGAGTTTATTCATCCAAAGACTGGATTTAGTTACTAACCACATTTACAAACTGTAAGTCAAAGAGATGCATATATTGTATAATTTGTGAATGTAACATCTTATACATTGGGAATACAATTAGACCTGTCAAGACCAGAATTTTGGAACATCATTCTAGAATTCATTGTCAAAATTTTGAAGCACCCCTGATGGAGCATTTTGTAAATTACAATCATGATCCTGATTCTCTTTGGTTTTTCATTTTATATAAATTCCAAGGTCACAGGTACAATAACATCAATGCTGGTAAAACTTTACTTCAGCAGGAGGTTAAATGGATTTATAGGTTGAATACATTATCACACTCGGGTTTAAATCAGAATCTCAATTACAGCTGTTTTGTAATGAGGATATTTCTTTAAAAACTTGATGATCATGTAGCAATAGACAAACGCCTATTTTAAGATAATTGGGGCATGAATTCTTTACATCAGAGCCATTTTTATTGAATGTTACACTTTTGAGTTTCTTTGAAAATGGTGGAGCAGCTTGCTGGATGAACATTTGAGAAATACAACATAGAAGAGACTGGTGAGCATAACTTTGTCAGCCTATTTCTTGTGTTATTTTGCAATTTTGCAGAGTGTGATTTATATGCTTTAATTTTAAACTATAGGTGAAAATTCTAGATTGTAAGATTCTCCTTTTTGAAGAAGCTTGGGCAGAATGTGACTTCCAACAGCTAGACTTCAGATGGGGAAACATTTGAATCTTCAGTCACATTGGATTCTAATCTTCATTTCTTATGGGCATATCCTGAGTGAACGCCGTGTACTAATTGTATCTACAGCATGTATATTGTGTGCTTACATCAAGCCTTGATTTTTGTACAATTTTGTAGACAATAATTCCAAAAATGTTTGATATAACATGGTGAAATTTCTTATTTATTTAAAACTTTTGAATTTATTTAAATATGGTTTAAGATAATTACTTTACACAATTATGTTGCAATTTATACTGTTATATTATTTGGCATTTGCCTTTATCCTAGAAAGCTGCTATGGTTTTCTTCATCATTTTAAGCTGAACATTAGCCACTTCACACTGTAAGTCAGCTTGGAAACAAAATGCAGTGTAAGTGTGTTTTCTCCCACAAGGGCTAGCAGTAGGTACAACAGCTGTATCATCTATCTACCATGCATAGCATCGTGGTACTCTAATAACAATACTTTTATAATATAAATTGTGTTATTAAGTACCCAGAAGGCTGTAATCAGAATGCTTCGATTAGTTTCCTCTGTAAAACCTGGTATTGTGACTTTTTAAGATCCCAATAAAATTTAATTAAAAAAAAATTGTCTACTATGCCAGAAACAAGCTTACGCACAAGCGTACACGAACACACACAGAGAAAAACATGTCATGGACATACCTTTTCCTAGATGGTGAGTGATCTCCATAGCAGTCACCTGAGCTTTATGGCTTAACCCAAACATGTACCTGTTTCATGAAGATGGAACACTTAACTGTTGGACGTTGACTTTCGGGGCGGGGGAGTGATCAAAGCTTGTTTGCATATTACTTGGAAAGCAGGAAGAAGTGAACGTGAAGCAGTTTGTGCCTCTGCTTCCCATTCTTCTAGCTAACAACCAGAGCTTGTGTGCCTTACCACCAGCAAGATGCACAAATTCACGATGTGTAATGCACTGCAGGAAGGTACTTCTTCCATCTTCAGATACTAGTGCTGAAACATGAAAAGCAGATGCCTAAAATAATAATTTATATGCTGGCTTTCCTGCTTTGCTGTAAAGTTTGAAAGTGCCTTAGTTCAAAGAACAGGACCCAGGAATTCTGTTTGTTCCTCTTTGGATATCTGACCTGTTCCCTCATTTCTTTTGTTAGTATATAACTTTTGTTTCCTAGCTTACAACACTGAGAGGTTCTGTCTTGGAGGATGCAGTACCTTCAACTGCAAAGCACTGCACAGCCAGAGGATTACCCTTGAAAGAAGTGCTTGAGCATGTGATTCCAGAACTGAATATTCACTGCCTGAGGTTGGCCTTCAACACTCCCAAGGTCACAGAACAGCTTATGAAACTGGATGAACAAGGGGTAAGGCCTAACTAACACATTTGTATCTTTTAATGAGCCAGTATTACAACATTAACTGTTGAATTTGTTGACTTTCGGGGGGGGGGAATAATCAACGCTTGTTTGCATATTAGTTGGAACCCATGTAGGAACTCTTGTTCGTTCATTCTGTTTTATTGGCATATATCCCAGTGGGAAGGCCTAAAACAACCCTCCATATCTGTCCTGAACACCACAAAAAGAAGTTTGAGAAAAGGGGGGGGGTGTTTGCTGTCAAAGAGAATTAGGCTGACTCAGGAGTTAAAATTTCAAGATATACAGGGTTTTAAGTGGAAGATTGTGACCAGGATTATTAGCATTTTATGACTAACCATATAAATGGTTAACTTTGTTAGGAAGTAGGGGTTCTTGTGTAAAATACCAATATAAAAATTATGCCCTTTCATCCCTGCTAATTTTGCTCATGAAACATTAGAGCTGTCTTTGAAAACTTTTTGGAAACTTTGGTTGGTCCAAATATGCAGTAGCGAGGTTATTGTTAAGGGTTGGTTTCAGAGATTGTATGACCCCTGTGCCCACCTGTCTGTTTCCGGGCACAATTTAAAATGCTGGTTCTTACCTTTGAAATCCTAAATGGCTTGAGGCCAGAGTAATTGAAGGACAACCTCCAACCATATTGTCCAGCCCACCAGTTAAGATCCTCATCTGATCTCTGTGCCTCTGTATTCTGAAGTGAGGCAGGTAGCAACCAGAGATAGTGCTTTTTCAAAGGTGGCACCTCTCCTTTGGAATGCTCTTCCTTATGAAACTTACCTGTCAGCTACAACATTCCGTTTTACTCAGGCATTTAACTGAGGAAAACTTTTGTCATGCAGTGTCGCGCAGTGTGCGTCACCGGGTCAGCTTTCAGCCAAAGATCCAAATTACACCCTGCTAAGATCCCACTGCAGTAAACCACACTCACACAGTTCTTGTGGTTAACTATGTACAGTGATTTATTTCCAGTATATACAGCTCTCTCCATCAAAGTGCTCCGCCATATGCTCATACAAATAGAAGGGATACAATGTACAGACTACATACACTTATATACACTTGACCAGCCAATCAGCTTACTGCTGAGTCATTTTGAGATAGTTCAGCTTAGCTCCAGTCAGAACCGGTTTGCTCTGGTTCTTCAGACTGTCAGACACCTGTCAATTAGATTGGCATGATCACACATGCTGAAGACTTATACCTGTCAACAACTTTATGGTTTGGGGCCTGAGGATCATTTTATCTACATCATTTTAGGCTGCTTGATGTTTATTTTATGCTGCTATTAAGTCCAGGTTTGTTTTAATGGTGTCAGCTTGTTTTTAGTGACTTGTTTTTATACTGTCAGCTTATTTCAGTGGTTTGTTTAATGGCTTTCTTATAATAGTTTTGTTTTTTAGTTGTATCCTGCCTTGAGCAGGTCTCTGGAGAAGCATATATATTTCCAAATAAATACATTAGCCAATTAATAAATTAATGATATAACATTCAGTTTAGCTTTTTAACTACTTTTGTAGATCCTAGATGCAGCCATTTGTACTAAGAGGGCATAAAAAGGAATGAAAATTTGTCCTGCCTTCTATTCTTATGCTTATTTGAGCTTTACAGTTTCAGGTGGGGTAGCCATGTTGGTCTGAAGCAATAGAACAAATTTTGAGTCCAGTGGCACCTTTAAGACCAACAAAATTGAATTCAGGGTATAAGCTTTCGTGTGCATGCACACTTCATTAGATAAAAGGGTATACCCGGAATAACACTTCCTTGCGTTTTACAGTGAAATTGCAAGTTTCAGTTCAAGGTATGTTAATTTCAAGAGCTAAGGATGTATACATAAAGAATGTGTAGAACTGTCTGGAATAATATGCAGAACCATAATAATATGCATGCACACAAAAAGTCATACCTTGAATAAACCTTTGTTGGTCTTAAAGGTGCCACTGGACTCAAAATTTGTTCTATATGCAGAACCAGAAACACCAGTTGGTTCAGTATATGTGCAGGTTGAGCATATTGCCGCTATAGTGACAGAAATAAGAGTTGAAATGTATTCTACAAGCCAAAGAAACATTGTTTGCTTATATACTACAAAGCAATCAAGCAGTACACTGGCACATCGCTGAACTTTTAAAAAATCCTCCACAAAAAAATCTTTTGCCAAATAGACTCTGAACTTTTACTATACTGCATTAGTTTAATGAAAGTCAGATTTTTCCCTGCGGATTGAAACACTGCTCTGATAGTGTCTAGAGTATAATATAGGATTAAATAAAGGCTTTCAGATGGATGAATTTCCTATCATAATATCATTGCTGGCTCAGAACTTAGTTTTATTGCATCTGGAACCTCCCAGTGCATTAAACGCTGACTTTATGGGTTTCTTTTTGAGACAGAGACAGGATCTTCCTATTTTTATTTCAGACTTCTTCCTACCCCATCCAAACTGTAAACACCTAATCTTTTGTGTGCTGATATCATGTGACCTTTTCATCAAGTGAATATTAAATCTTCTGCTTATGGTTAAAATCAGAAAACCGATATTGACTACAGTACAAGCTACCCAGTTAAACAATGAACCTGTCTTTTCCTGTAGAAATCATGTTTTTTGTGGGGAGGGCAGAAAATCCATGTGGGTAGCCATATTAGTCTATTGTGGCAAAAATAGCAAGAGTCCTCTGGGGCTTTAAAAACTGAAACACTTTATTGGGGCACAAGATTTTGTGGGAGCCTACTACAAGGAGATGGGCAGATCGTCTCTGGAGTGGTTTGATGTGGCCTATGATATGATGTTGTTTCTGCCTGCTCTTCCCTTGTAGGATGAAAACTGCTCTTCCTCAGGGCTGAAGGCTAGTGTACCATATCTGGAGTGGTTTGATGTTGTTTCTGCCTGCTCCTCCCGTGTAGGATGAAAACTGCCCTTCCTCAGGGCTGAAGGCTAGTGTACCATAGTAATGCCAGGGTAGGAACAGGGGTGCATCGTATGATGCATACATCCTAAACACCATTGTTATAGTCTTTTGAAGGCCAAGGCTGAGGGGAGAACTAGGGTTACACATTTTCAGCCTTCTTTTGAAGGCCAAGGCTAAGAGGAGAACTAGGGTTACACATTTTCAGCCTGCTCGCTGGCCCAAGAATGGCCACAGGTGGAAGGAAGGAGATGTATTTCACTTTGAAGCCTTCCGCTATGTAGGGTTGCCAACCTCCAGGTGGGTCTGAAGTTCTCCTGGAGTTATAAATGATTTCCAAACTACAGAGATTGGGTCCTCTGGAGGAAATGGCATGGGGCCATAGTGCCTGACTTGGAAAGCACAACTGCTGGAAGATGCATTGATATGGCCAGGCTTTCTTGTCCTTTTTAACAGCCATGGCCTTGGTAAATCTTGGTAAACCTTTTGTCATGTCATGGTGCTCTGAATATTGTGATAATCTGACCCCTGTACTTAATTTCAAATGAAGTAGAAAAAACAATGATAATATTATAAATTTGGGGAGAAACTGAAAACTAGTTTTAAAAAATGTCATTATGAACTTTGTTTCTACAAAGTTACATCTTTTTAACACAGGCTTTGTTCCTTGTTCTTCCATTTTCTTTGTGCGTTTGTCATTGGGGGATATTTACAATTGGGAATGCCAATAGCTTTTCTTTTTCATGAAGTTATTAGAGATATGGTGCAATATGCAAAATACTCTCATTTTCACCTTTTATTATAGTCTTCCCATACCGGAGAATTGATACTACATAACCCAATAAGAACTGCGCATTTAAGTTTCTGCTTATGTTTACAGCTAAGCTATCAACTTAAGGTGGGGATCATGTACTGCAAGTCAGGACAAAGCACAGAAGAGGAAATGTACAATAATGAATCCGCAGGCCCAGCCTTTGAAGAGTTTCTTCAGTTGCTGGGAGAACGAGTTCGGCTCAAGGGATTTGAAAAGTACCGTGCCCAGCTAGATACAAAGAGTAAGGCACACTCTGTTCAGATTAATAAAATATAGTTACTGTGTGTTGTATTGATCAGCCGATATATTTCCCAGTGCAGCATATTAAGGAAGCAGTGGAAAGTCACCAGCCAAGTCTCCACTCTTCCAGCACCCTTTCCTGTCCTTTCAGTGCGCCTCCTCCATTGCTGTGGTGGCTGCTCATCTTTGTAACTGCATTCCTTTTTCTGAAACACATTCATATGTAAACTCGAATGTGTTAATAATGTTTAAAGGTGCATGACTGATTTTATGCTGTATCTCCTTTGTGGCACTTATTTTCTGTCCTTACTGCTAACATGTGGTTTTAGTTCCATTAATAGATAAGATAACATACAGAAGAAAGATCCCTTCTTTCATGATTTTTATATAGTTAGTTCCCCATATGCATGTTAAAATCATAACAAACTGTTGGCTCCCATTAAGCAAATCCATGGATGGAAGGGGAGTAATTTCTCCCAATTCCCCTCTCCCACTGCATACTTATAACTTCCCTTTCATGCTGTTCCTAGTGGTCCCCTATCCCCCAGAATCAGCAGGGGGGGGCATTTGTGGTTGTAGTGGGACAAAGGAGTTGAGCAAGTTGAATTCCAGGATAGAGATCCCTTCTGCCTGTGAGAATTGTGGATTCAAGCCAAAATCCCTGACAGTGTTCATAAATCATATTGTGTCTAAAATGTGATATAATTTTATTTTGTTAAAATTAATTTTTAAAAGAGAAAAATATTACTACAGAAGCTAGTATTTGTCATGCAACAAACTCCTTTTATGTGTTATCCTTTTTTTAAAAAAAAACACCCTGCATTTGTAACCTTTCTTTGAATCGGTGTTTAGTTGACCCATGTGTATTGAAGTCCACATTTATCTCAGTCACAATATAGGAAATTAAAGTAAGAATGCGTCATGAAAGTAGGAAAGCATTCACAAACAGTCCAGTGAATTCCCTGTTGCCATGGTTTTGCTATTACTGACGTTATGGCTATAGGCAGTGGTATGAGAGAGAACCTCTTAAATGTGAAATAGCCTAGAATCTTTAAAAGCCAATTTGGTATATTTAGAAACGAATAAATGTCAAAACTGAATGTACATAGTTGAAATTACTTTATTTCTTTTGGGTTTATGACCCTCCCCCTTACATCCCTAGTCAATGCTGTGTTATTTACTTTGTCCCTCAGCATGTTAGGGATCTGATGTGGGAAAGTATTTTGAAAGAAAGGAAGGAGAAATGATGTTGATTTTTAAGGTAAATGGGCTAATTTTTCTGATGTTTGTTCTCAAGTTGATTGCTTCCCTTAAATACTTTAGTAGCACAGCATCTTAGACCTCTTATTTCCAGGAAGCCTGCAAAATAACGTGTACAATATGCTACTTCTAGATTCGTGTGTTGACATGACACAAATGTTGGTTTCAGTAAAATCTTTCCCCATGACTCCTTTCCCACCCCAAAGGAAATAACAAGTTGAACCTGCCCTTGAGCAAGTATTGTACCTGGTTCAGAAAAATACCACAGTCAAGTGCACCACTGAGTTAAATGGCACATTGGATCAGCATAAGAAAAGATATTTCCATGCTCCAAGGAGTTTACAAACTAAATTTAATGCACTTATGGTTGTAGTCTTTTTGAATTCCTGATGTTTAGAGATCTCATTTGATGTCCTTGATTAAAATGTTTGAAATATTAATCTTTGGAGCTTGCATTTATTTTCATTTATTGTTTGCCTTTCTCAGCGAGATTCAAAGCAAATTACAGAATATCTGTAATATCTGTGTACTTAAGGTTTTTTCCCAGTAGACCTTTTTCCTCTTGCTTTTAATTGGGCAGTGTGGGTTTTAGAAATAACCTATCAAGACTGGGGAGAGAATACGATTTAATCCTTTCTGAAACATAAGTTTTTAATGGCAGGAGTTTATGGCCTAGTTCATATTTTTTTCCATTGGAGGTCTGTTTGCCTCAACTGTATTTAGGTTGAGTTTCTTTATTTTCTGTTCCCCACCTTCTAATTCATTGTTCCATTCTGATCTGTTCCCATAAATATGTTTTCCTCATACCCTTTATAATAATATGTTTGCCAAAATGGGGATTATTAGTTTTAAAATAGTGATTACTGGGCTTGTAAATGTTTATGGTGGGGTAAGAATGGTGAGTCTTCAGTCCAAGTGAGAGGAGAACCCTATTATAACTACTGAATAAACTGTGAAATTTCCTACCCAAATTTCTTGTTCTGTTTTTAGCTTGTATCCTTTTTATTAGATATTTATTAGATAGCCCTTCTATTAGAGAGAGAGAGAGAGAGACTTTTTATTAGATTGGAAGCTAAGCAGGGTCAGCCCTGGTTAGTATTTGGAAGGGAAACAACTAAGGAATACCAGGGTTATGATGCAGAGGCAAACCACCTCTGAATATCTCTTGCCTTGAAAACTCTATGGGGTTGCCGTAAGTCAGCTGTTACTTGACAGCAAATATATGACATCGTTATGTCATTTCCTGGCTAAATAACCACAGAGTTTTGGTTTAATGCTAGTCAGGGATGTTTGTGATGCCACTTCCAGTTCCGTAGCCAGAAATACACACACACACACACACATATATATATGTATGTATGTATGTATGTGTGTGTGTGTGTGTGTGTGTTATTAGAATTACACACACACGTTTTAAATTGTTAACTTTAAGGCCAGAAAGGTGGGATAAACTGACTTTGTAAATAAATAAAAGACCCATTGCAGGTGAGAGAATCTGGTACTGACTCAGAAATTAAGATTTAGAGAACACCAACATTCAAAGTAGAATTCAGTGAAGATAAAGCATTAAAGCAGACTTTTTCTACTTGTAACTTGCAAACCGTTATGTATTGATCCACAGTTATGTATTGCCTTTTTGCATCTAGGACTACAAAAGAGGAATTGACAAACATTTGGAAGCCTGTTCATAGCTAGTAGCCTGTGTTCAGTTACCAGATAATAAACTTCTGCAGGTGTGGATGAACTCAAATTTTAGCATAAAATGTCTCAACTCAAATTTTAGCATAAAATGGCTTCCAAAAAGTTTTGTGCAAATTTGTCTCTATTTATTTAATTTAAAACATTTTTCTCCTGCTTTATCTTCTTGGACTCAAGATGGCTTGATTGTTCAATGTGTTCAATATACATTCTAAGCTTCCATTTCAAGAAACACATTCTAAGCTTCCATTTAGGGTTGCCAGCCTGTGGGAGATCAGGATTCACCATAACAATGTCCCACAACATCATGACATCATTTTCTGGCCTTTAAGCATAGAGTTTTGTGTTAATGCCAGAGTGACCAGAAATGTTGTTATATTATTTCTGGTTCTGTGGCCAGAAATGATGCCATTATGTTGCAGGATGCCATTCCAGGCCCTATGGGCAATGGGATCCTGGGGGTGGGAGTTCCCCCACCCTGTCTTGGTAAATGGCAACCCTACTTCCATTACCCATCAGTACATGGAGAGATCTTGCATTAGTTTTTTCATGTGGAACCTAGTATTATTATAGAATTGTTATCTCGTCTGATCTTCACTAAACAGAGCAGTTACCTAACTACAGGAAGCGAGCACTGGATTGTTTGCTGACATTTTAAATGACTTTCTAATATAATCCGGCATCCATTAATAACCTCTCTTGGCAGAGGCTCATTGTGACCTTATTTTCTTTTGTTAGCTACGAGAAGCCATTGCAAAGAAATTCAATTGTGAAGTACTCCATTTAGACTTCTTCCAAGAAGGTAGATTTTAGCAGACTAGTGGCTCAAGTGGTTAAGACGCTGAACTGCAGGCTGTGGAAGGTCGGTAGTTCAGCAGTTCGAGACCCGAGTGTGCCACATGACGGAGTGAGCTCCCGTCTCTAGTTCCAGCTCCTGCCAACCTTGCAGTTCGAAAGCAAGAAATTGCAAGTAGATAAATAGGTACCACTTCAGTGCGCCTTGGTGTTTAGTCATGCCGGCCACATGACCATGGAAATGTCTTTGGACAGCGCTGGCTCTTCGGCTTTGAAACGGAGATGAGCACCACAACCCTAGAGTCAGATTTGACTGGCTTCCGAGCAAGGGAACCTTTATCTTTTAGTGTGAGAGCAACTGCAAGCTGGAGGTTGAAACTGATAGACAAAATATTTGTTTCACATCAAGCATGATGGACCTCGTTCTTTCCATCAAAACAACTCCTTTTGTTTCAAGATTAAATCTGAATGCTAATACAACTCATGCTTGCAATAAAATAAAATAAAACAAATACACAAGCTGAAAGACTCCAACAAACTACAAAAATATACTGTATAGTCATTATAAATCTAAAGCAGACCAATAATTCTGAATTAAAAGTAGTTTTAACTGTGTCAGCAGCTGGCATAACCGATCCTAAGATCAAGACTAACTGAAGCAAGCAGCAGAAAATTTGGAATATTTGCTACTAAACTCAGTAGCAAGTAAGATCAATGTCATTAGTGTTTAACCTATATGTATAATGATTCACTACTAAAGTTCATAAGTTTAGTCATTATCCACCTTGGTTTTTGATATACTGATTTGGTATCATCCATAAATGTGGCCTCTATACTGTTCAACCGCAATTCAAAACCATTTATGAAAAAATCAGGTCAAGATTTACCATAGTCTCCTTGCTTTTCACTTCTCAAATGTCAAAATTGTCATGAATTAATAGACCCCTGATGAGCAGAGTATAAGAATTTGTGTCTGCAGAATCCATGGCAAACTTTGAGATCTCATGAGCGGAGTATAAGTCTTTCTAGATAAGGTCTCTCAAAATGGTTTCCTATGCAGCATGGCAAATAGTGTTCAATAAACACTAGCCCAAACCCTCACCATATGCAGGCCTGCCTTTCCTTGCTTCCTTGCTTGCTTGCTTCCTTCCTTCCTTCCTTCCTTCCTTCCTTCCTTCCTTCCTTCCTTCCTTCCTTCCTTCCTTCCTTCCTTGGTGCTGGAAGTCTGTATACTGACAACTCATGAACTTTTAAACATTTTAAAAAGAATTTTGTCAAAGAGGTTCTGGCACATTCCCCCAGAAAAAAAATCCCTGATTTTGTGTCTTGAAAGGTTGGATGGCTGTTTGGATCTTGGTCTTCATGTCTGTAGTAGTTAAGTATGCTTCTAATCTAGTAAAAATGCTGCAGAAATCATAAATACTAGTAACATGTATATGCCTCCTTTTGGGGTTTTGCCAGATTTTCTTCTTAAAATAATTTTAGTAAAATTTTAGTATCTAAAATATACTTAGACTATACTAAGATATTTAAAAATCTTATTTGCATTTTTATCTTTATGCTCTGGTTTAGAATGGTGAGTTGTATACCTAGTCTGAAAGATATTCAGAGTTTTACTTATCATGTAAAGGTAATCTTTAATTATTGGATTTTTCTTTTTATATTTTAATTTCAGCTGATTCAACTGGTACTCACTCTCTTTATACAACATACAAGGACTATGAAATCATGTTCCATGTATCCACCATGCTGCCATATACACCTAACAACAAGCAACAGGTAGGATTGATTTTCAGTATGTACAGGATTCGTTGATTCATAAGTATGATATCCTCAATCTTTTGTTACCTTTTGTTGATACTGAGTGCCAGTGGAAAGTTTTCCAGCACTGTAGCCAAAAATTGCTTAGCAGCTGTCTTGCAGCTGTTTTACCTGAGAGAAAGCCATATTTATCCATCTCTCGGTGCCTGGCTAATTCAAATATATTTCACTTTAGATATGTCAGTTATCTATTTTGGTAGGTCTGTCACCTTTTCCCCCAATCTCACTGAATTGTAAAGAACATTTTAAGCTTTGAAAGTCTTAAATATTTATGGTGGGTTTTGATCAATGTAAGTGTATCTATTGGTATTCAATGCTTTTGTAATAATACTATCCCCTTTAGTGGTAGCATTTTCCTTATGTCCAACAGTTTGCTAAGCTGGCTAAAAATTGAGTGACTTGAAAAAAAATTAGAATAACATGAGGAGAAAAAAAGTTATACTGACTAGGCAAGTTTGTCTAAGATTTTAGGAAATCATTGCTTCCAACAGAATCAGTTGACTGTAAAAAGGTACGTTCTGCTATGTTTTGTGATCCATTAGGATAACTTGAGTTTAGTGACTGATATGAGATTCTAACAAAGGCAGCATTGACTTTTCTGAGTTATGTGCAGCTCCATAATTTTATGTTGGGAGCTATGCTGAAATCTGGTAGATACATGCCACTTTTTCCTCAGAGTATAGAAGGAATATGTTTCTTATTGGAGGTTTCTCTCCTCAGACTCCTAAATCCAGAAGTTCCCAGTCAATATGCTGGAAGATTTTTTTATAAAGTGACATTGGATGTTTTTCTGTCCCAGCTAATGCACTGGAAACCGCAAGACTTCATATGTCCCCAAATAGTTCTGGGTTTCTGTACATTGTGATCCCAGTACTGAAATCTGCCCCGTTCCTAATTCAGCTAGGAAGATGGTATTGCAACAGTATGGTGGAAGAGCATCAGGAACTCTTCTGTTTCACCATGCAGGTTACCTGCAGATTTAATTGTCCCACCATGTGAATCCCCTTGTTTTTTGGTGTTTTTTTTTTTAATGGGAGGAATATCTAAAAGTAGATTTCCATGCAATCATTGTTTCATGTGGAGAGTCTAGTTCACATTGCAGGTGAAGGACAGGGCTTCACACTGCTCCTCCATCACACTATGGCTGTACTGCCCCAGCTATGTATGAGCTATGAAGGAATCGAAATATGTTAGCCTGAGAAGTTCCTCACTTGGTTAGTGGACAGGATCAAACTCTTATCCACTTCCTAGACCCTGTGCTGTTTTCCTGCATTTATTGTTGATGACCTACTGTTTCGTTCAATTTCCATCTTGAGTAATACCAACATATAATTTCCTCTTATCATTTTCATTGTGGTAATGATTTTCCCCTGAATTAAAAGAGCTTCAGAAATGGGTGCATATCTGGAATTTGCCTTATTGTCTTTTAAAATCAATTTTAATTCAAGGAGCTAACATGATTTGATTGTGTCTGCTCCTAAACTTTTAAATTCTAAAATATGACAGGTATGGTCACAGCAAATACTTCTGTGAAATAGCTATGAGTCAGAAGAAGCTTTAGGATTTTCATTCCTAGAGAAAATACTTTTAGAATACAAGCTGAACTGAAAAGCACACACACACAAAATCAGTTTGGCATTGCTGCTACTGTCAGTACTCAAAAACACAATTTTAATACACGGAAGGATATTATCTAGCTTATGAGTGCTCACACTTTATAACAGTTGGAAGAAAATAGCAAATAGACAACAACTAAAATAACACAAATTATATTACTATACATTTGATTTTAAAAACATTCAAAATCTACCCCATAGTAAAACAATTTTGTATTAAAATAGGTCTTAAAGTGTTGTTATGGAAACAGAGAGGCAGCGTGCTAGTAGTTTGTTTCAGCATGTCAGAAAATGATGAATTCCTCATTTCTTTGCTCAAATGTACCACATGGTAATGTTACAGTTGCTTTGAAATGAATGATTAAAAATATTTCATGATTTGGAATGAAATTTAAGAAATATTAGTTATCTGGGGAAAATAAAGAACTGTAATAAGATTAGTATGACTTTAACTCGGTGTCTTAGATTTATTGTTTCTCCCCCATAGCTCTTAAGAAAACGTCACATAGGAAACGACATTGTGACAATCGTATTCCAGGAGCCTGGAGCAGAGCCATTCAGCCCAAAGAATATTCGTTCTCACTTTCAGCATGTCTTCGTCATTGTTCGAGTGCACAATCCATGCACTGACAACGTCTGCTACAGGTAGCTAATGCTTCATTAACAGTTACAAACTTAATACACCTTGAAATTGTTTCTTCTCTAATTTTGTAATTCAGTTTTAATGTGTCTAAATAAATTGTGTTCCATTTATGAAGCCCTTTACTATTAATTTTCAAGAAGCCGGTTTTAGTTTTTATTGCTGTATGTCGTAACAAGTACTTGGTGGGTTGAGAACCAGTTTGCACAGAAACCCCTCCAGAGAATTTTGCAGATGGAAGGGGTGGGTTTTTTTTACTTATTTCCCCTACTTGCTGCAGACCTCTGAGCACTGACATACTGCTGTTCCTATGATTCCCTTGTCAGCTGAGCATTTCAGTAGGCATTATGGGCTGCAACGAGGGAGGGGGAGTCATATTCTTCATGTGGAAGTTACCAGTGGATGCAAGCTGCCATGTTGTATTTGAGTTCTTGTGTAAGGCCGTAGTCCCCTTGAAATACTCAAAGCCATGTGAAGTCTTTTCTCAGAAATTCCCAGCCAGCACGTTCCACTGTTTGGAGATGAATACTTTGCTCTAGGAGAAAAGAGGTGCTGTCATTCATGCAGCGAGGCAGTAGTACCTGATCTGGTGTTTGTTTTTTTAATCAATTTCACAAGAAGTCACAACAACTTACGCCCGGGAGTCATTCTTGTAGCCTAGAAGTATAGGATCTTGTGTGGTCTACAGTTGTTTAGGAGAAACTCCCATCAAACCAAAGGACTGTGTACGATTTGTGTCCATAGCTGGCTACAACTATGTCTGCCCCTACTTTTGTTTCCTGTTGTCCAAGGATTTGTATCAGGAGAAACATAGTGTATGTAGAGCAACAAAAAGATTTTGAGATGGCAAAGTTTGTCTTTGGAAGACATATGAAAAGAAATGTGGAAAAGAGGATCATGTGTACAGTCTTCTCTTTCTGAAAGGTATCATTGTAGCAAGAAGCCAGATGAGGCTGGAAAGTCAGTGATTGATTCTGGTAAATTCTTATGTATTTGATATATTACTGACCACGGGGGAATTACAATGTATTTTTTAAAATAATATTTATTTCCAAAAAGAAAAACAAATGATTTCCAATATAGTATCAATTACATTATTTTCATTGGTAAGACAACTAAACCTCAAGAAGTATTAAAATTAAATAATTATTACAGAAATACGTTTGCATCTTTAAAGCTTAATCACTCAGTCTTAACTATTTACTCAATTCCATTGTCCGTTTAATATAAAAGTGAGGCACAATTGTACAAGTGTAATATCATATTTAATTATTTTCTCCAAAATCCATAAAACGATTTCTGGCTCTCGGAAAAGAATGCTTTTAATTAGCTCTTAATTGTACAAGTTCTCATAATCTGGATTTTAATAGTAAGCTGTTTACTATTTTTCCAGTTTTTGTTGTTGACATTTTTTCAGCTTTAATCATGTCAAGAATCACCATTAAATAACTCTTTGGACTATGTTTATTAACTACACCGAATAAATACTACCTTGGGATCTAGAGGAATGGTAATGCCTATAATATGATATACTTCTTCAAGAAGCTTAGACCAGAATATTTCACTGCAGGACATTGTCAAAATATATGCATGAAGTCTGCTGCCTTTTCTCCACATTTCCAACAAACATGTTTCCTTATATGGTATATCTCATTGACTTATATGGAGTTAAGCGCCAATTGCTGTAGATAACTTTATAAAAATTTTCTTTCATACATTTTTGTAGTGTTGCTGTGACAAGATCCAGAGATGTGCCATCATTTGGACCACCAATCCCTAAAGGCATCACCTTCCCCAAATCAAGCGTGTTCAGGGACTTCTTACTAGCAAAAGTGATCAATGCTGAGAATGCTGCTCATAAATCAGAGAAGTTCCGCGCTATGGCCACTAGAACCCGCCAGGAATATTTGAAAGATTTGGCAGAAAAGAATGTCACAAACACACCCATTGATCCTTCTGGCAAGTTTCCTTTCATCTCACTTGCTTCCAAAAAGAAAGAAAAGTCGAAGCCTCATCCAGGAGTAGAACTCCACAGTTCTGGTGCTGTTGTGTGGACACTTCATGCTAAAGACTATAGCAAGGGTGTAGATATAGACTGTCTCCTCGGTATTTCTAATGAATTTGTCGTTATCATTGAGCAAGATACAAAGAGTGTTGTGTTCAATTGTTCCTGCAGAGATGTAATAGGATGGACTTCAACAGACACAAGTGTCAAAATTTTCTATGAAAGGGGTGAATGTGTTTCTGTGGAGAATTTCAAAAGCAACAATGAAGATATCAAAGAGATTGTCAAAAGGCTAGAGGTTAGAGTTTCTTTTTCTTGCATTCTGTCTCTCTTGGTCTTCTGGTGTGGTCTTCAGGCATTAGTAAATTCAACTGACTTTTATAAAACGATATAGAAATGGATTTAAGCCATTCTTAGATCCCGGCAGCAGACCTGTTGGTTGTAAGATCCAATAATCCATCTGATGTCACTCTGTAACATTGGTAACAGGAATGATTTGCTATTCCTCTTTTTTCCTCTTGTTCCTTTTCCTTCTCCTTCTTTCTATGGGTCATACCAAGTTGCAAAATGGAGGAAGACATAACGTACTGCTTTTTTCTCTGTTCAAACCTAGGTGGAGGTCTGTAGATCATATGCTGATATTATGTTTTACTTTTTCTCTATAGATTGTATAAAAATGCTCCTCTTCTTGCCACTAAACAAACAGAATTTTCCTACCATGAAGGAAGACAGTACAATTTTATTGCATCCACAAATATTCCTTACTAGAATAATCGCTTTGGTAGTAGAACAAGATAGTTGTAATAATTGTGTTGAATTCAAATGTTGTCAAATCAACACTGATCTAATATTCCAATAAAACTATTTGTCAGCCTTTAAATAAATACTGTATGCAATTCCTTCATGAGTATTTGGTATGTATTACTGCATTCCACAAATGCTTCTGTAAAGTCCATAACATGTTAAGGTACTAGTATAGCCAGACTGTGCCTGACATTTTCATCCCATAGTAAGCTAGCTAACTTTTGTTAATACTATACTCAGCAATAACCATCAGACTATCATTGTCCCATTATACTCCTTTTACTGCTTCAAAAGGGTGTATTTTTTCCTTGTGTGTCCCTCTGAATGGAAGTTATTACACTAAAGTATTATAATCCCAACCCCCTCTTTATTGCATTTCTCAGCTTGTGACAAAGGGCTGCGAGTCAGTGGAAATGACTTTACGTCGAAATGGACTGGGCCAGCTTGGTTTCCATGTGAACTATGAAGGAATTGTAGCAGATGTTGAACCCTATGGTTACGCTTGGCAAGCAGGACTACGACAAGGCAGCAGATTAGTGGAAATCTGCACTGTGGCTGTAGCTACTCTAAGCCATGAGCAAATGATTGATCTCCTGAGAACTTCAGTTACTGTGAAAGTTGTCATTATACCACCTCATGAGGATTGTACCCCACGAAGGTATTTGGGGAAGGGCAATGAATTGGATAATATCTGCAGGACTTTCAGTTGATAATGTAGGATTTCATAGTTCAATCACTTTAAGTAGAAAGTGTCCTAGCTCTTAAGACTTATTTTTCACTTTTCATGCATATGAAACATTATTTATTTTACTTCATTCATACCCTGTCCTTCTCCCCATCAGGGACCCAAAGTTGCCTATATTATTCTCTTCTCCTCCATTTTATCCTCACAGTAGTCCTCTGAGGTGGGTTAGGCTGAGAGTGTATGACTTGGCCCATAGTCACCAACAAAGTGACTATGGCAGAGTTGCAGATTCGAAGTTCCGTGGCAGAGTTGGGATCCGAAGTTCCCTAGATCCTAGTCCACCATTCTAACCATTACATCACAATGGTTAGGATGTACATTAACAGACTGGTAAAGTTTGTATCAGAGTATTCAGCTGTATAAATTCAGGTTTTTTACATCAAAAGTCGGTTCCCTTAAAGATAGTAGAACTGAAGACAGGGCCTTTTCTGAACCGCAGGAGCCACGTTTTATATTCTGTAGTATGGAAGTGTTGCTAAATGTCATGTGTGTTGTATGTGAAGCAGAATGAACACCTTGCACAGTCTGCTTGGCTGCCATAGCAAAAAAAGTTTAGAGTAAAAATATTATCTGGAAAGTACAAATCCTGTGCTCATCACAAGTTCAGAAAAATGTAGGTTTAAGATTAGTTGATTCACAGGTCAGAAAGAGTTTGTAATTTGTTAAGTGATCTTAACTGTTATTATGTTGTTAATTGCTTATAAGTTGGCAAAAGTCACAAGAGCTAATAAAACAATTTTAGCTCTCAAGTATTCTTTAAACAGGGACAGAAAATGAGGTAGAAAAACACAGTCATGTGTCATTGTCCATGAATCCTAAATGTTGCAGTGTTTTAGTTGCAAAGTTCCTTTGTCTTCTGTGCAGTTTCACCCTGAATTAAAATTAATCAATAATTTTGATAGCATTATCCAAGGTCTTAATGGGTAGGATAATTTTCTCAATCTGTGTAGATGATAAATTGCTTAACAAATTTAAGTAGTCTATATTATGACTAATGGCAATTGTAATGACTGATCACTGTGCTTATCTGCATACTTCTCAGTTTTGCACTGAAATGTCACAAGCCACACTTTTAATTTAACGTTTATATATTTTTTCTTTTCTCTCTCTTTGTAAAAATCATATTGACCTAGGATTTGCTCACTGCATCTGACGAAGTGAGCCCATGATCACAAAATATGCAGTGATGAATGTGTTAGTTTGTAACATGACATGAGGGTGTTCTTTTATTATTTTTAGGATAGCAGATAAAACTGTAACTGGAAAATTTAAAAAAAATCTGTGAGCCAGTCTGTTTCATGTGGAGAATGTAAAGTAAAGGCCACTGCTGTCATACCAGTACAATGCAAATAAAAGGTTTGCTTTCCTTTCTTATGTTACAGTAGTCTTACTTTTCTTTGTTATTTTTCAGAAGTTATTCAGAAACTCATCGCATGCCAATGATGGAATACAAAATGAATGATGGTGGAGTTCCATACGAGTTGAAGTTCCCCTTCAGGAATAACAACAAATGGCTGCGAAATTCTAACAAGGGACAGGGCTCTCATATGCAACAAATACCATCACAGATACAAAGTCCAGTTACCTCTAGGGTAGCTTCAGGGAAAGGTGAAGGGAAAATGCCTCCTCCAGAACGAGCAGCCAATATTCCTCGCAGTATTTCCAGTGATGGGCGTCCCCTGGAAAGTAGAAGGCAAGTAATTGATTTCTATGTATCTTGTCTTTCCTCCAAGCCATGTTAAGACATTCTGAAATCCAACTGATCCAGTAACTGTTAAATAACTTTTTTTGAATTTTTTTTTATTGCTTTTTATCTCTACACACTACAGGATACAGGGAAAAGGAATAATCTAAACTAAAATACAGAGTAAGCAGGGATCAAAAAATGTTTTAAGTTTCGGTTACCTGATATCTCCTCATTGTCTAGCTTTAACATAGTTGGAGATTAAAAATTGATATTTCCATCTTACACAGTGCAAACAAAATTAGCTATAGTGTGTGTGTTCTAGTAAATAAACACAAAAGTAAGAACAGACTTTCAGAATCGGGTTATTTAGCTATTTTCTTCCTTCTGCATTTGTTCTTATCAAAGGGCAGCCTAATTTTAAATGATTTAGGGGGCGCAGCTCCTAATTCTGATTCAGAGTCAAAAACTTCTTCTAGGGAACTACTTGAGAGGCTGTCACTGCTTCTGGAACCAAGTTCACCAACATCTTCTGTAATGATACTGTCTTCTACTTTCCCTTTTTCTTTTGCTGGACTTTGATGCTGTTCCAAAAATGCTTTTGCTTTGAGGACAGAGTCAATCTTTTCCTTTTTGCCTTTGAAGTTGAAGATAAGTCCATCTGTAGGGAGTGGCATTTTTCTGTAGAAATGAAGTCAGATTTTTATATTGTTTCCTCCTCTTTCTCATCTCAAACGAAACATCTTTTAAGACCTTCGCTTCTTCTCCTTGGATTTTTAAGGTTATTCCATTAGTCATTTTCAGTATCATATCCCTTGTTGACCTTTTGGAGAATTTCACAAATACTTCACCAGGCAGGTTGTTTTTCTTGATAAATTCTGGATAGGTTTGGTATACCATATCCAAGTCGTTTTGTAAGAGTTCCGCTTTACAACCTGCCACGGGAGCTAGAGTTTCGCTTAGAATCTCTTTCAGGTTCTCATCTTTTTGCTTATATTATTCTTACCTTGAAATCACAGGACATATGCTGACCGTTCCAACTGAAGTTGTAACAGCTGTTGTTTCTCAGAGGTCCTCTCTTTTTCCACTACCTCCATTCTCTGGTTCAATACATTTGTCTTCTCATCAACCTTCTTCAGCTTTTTAGTTGTCTTCTCTGTTCTTGCATTAGTTTCTTTCAGTTCTTTTTGTAGAGCTTCAAAGTTGTTGTTCAAGTTAGTCATCTGGTCCAGTAGAGGGTGCAATGCTGTAGTAATCATCTTGGAGATATCTGTGGTTACTTCCGGCCTGGAAGCTGGAGACGATGAGCTGGCAGTTCCTGAAGAAGTTTTCACTCTGGGTGCCATTTTTTCACCCCGATGAGACATTGTTTACATCAAAGGTAAAAGTTTTTTACTGCTTCTGAAAGTTTTTTAAAGTAGAGGATTTCTTCTAGTCTGCACACCGGTCTGTTGAATTAACATTCTCCCATCAAAGTCGCCATTTTGCCCCTTGCTCTTTCTTTTTTGGCTGCTTTTCCCAGGGTAGGGTATCCTCCCACCCCCTTCGCTGTATTTGGGGCTTTCTAAGCGATTTTTTGGGTTTGTATCTAAATGCTTGCACGGTTTGCCAAATAGTCACTCACGCTTTACTCCTCCGCTTGCGCCCAGAAACTGGGAAAGTCTCTTAACACCAGATCTCCTCACTCACTCTTTCCGGTATGCTTCTTTAAGTCTATGGCTGGTCTCGCAGCAGCGGGACCTATCGGGGCAAAAGGAAGCCTTGATTCTTCAGCCGTCACCTCGGGAGAGGCTTCCCTCGTGTCCCAGGCTACGAGCCATCTCCAGGGGCTCTGGGGGGCCCTGGAATATTCTGGGACCTCTCCCATCTGGTGCGATTGTGGGCTGGTCTCATCAGAGCTGTGATGGAGCACATCCACCAGCAAGACACCAAAGCCAGAAGTTTCCAGTAACTGTTAAATAACTATTAAAACTACACAAACAAAGCCATCAGTTCACAAAATTGAAATCCCATTCCATATCCAAACCAAACCAAAAAAGAGTAGGTGTCCTGTGGCACCTTAGAGACACGTCTTTGTTCTAACATATGTTATTGTTCACTAGAGTTCATTTTGTCAAGTGAGTCCTTACTAGGCTGAAGCATATATGTGAAGAAAATTATAGTAATCAGCTGGTTGAAGGACCATGCAATAAGGTTTAAAATATTCTTCCAAGGACTTGGGCCTCCTCAGGCATTAATGGTATTAGCTGGCTTAGCAAAACAAGGAAGACTAGTTACTGGTATTGTGAGTGAGTTCAATACGTCTCTTGATTTTTGCTTGAATGTTATGTAATTACACTTTGTTTATCCCGCATTGGGTTGGTAGCTTCCAGGTGGGGCCTGAGGTTCTCCCAGAATTACAACTGGTCTCCGGACTATAGGGATCAGTTCCCCTGGAGAAAATGACAGCTTTGGAGGATGGGCAGTGTTGGAACACATCCCTTCTGAGTTCTCCCTCCCCTCCCTAGGCTCTGCCCCAAACATCCAGGAAGTTGGTAACCCTAGTTCCACATTTGATTGCCATTTGGCCCTACTGATAGCAGTTTTTTCCTTCATAATCTCACACACTCAATCTTTCTCTTTCATACTCAACCCTGATATGACGCCCCCCTTCTCTACCCTCCCTCAGAGGCAACATTTTCCCTCCGTTTTTCTTTCCCTTTACTGACTGAGCGATTCTAGTAATGTGTTCTCTTCTTTGCTGAAGAACTCTTGACTGTCAGATCCTCTCACAGTATGACAGATAGACTGTCACAGGCTCACCATGTAAGGGAAGATCTTGTCTCACTAACCTGTTGGTGTTCTTTGAGGGAGTGAACAAACATGTGGACAAGGGGGACCCAATAGATGTTGTTTATCTTGACTTCCAGAAAGCTTTTGATAAAGTTCCTCATCAAAGGCTCCTAAGTAAACTCAATAGTCATAGGATATAAGGAAAAGTCCTCTTGTGGATCAAAAATCGGCTAATTATTAGGAAATAGAAAGTGAGTATAAATGGGCAATTTTCTCAGTGGATGGTTGTAAGCTGTGGGGTACCACAGGGATCAGTACTGGGTCCGATGCTTTTTAACTTGTTCATTAATGATTTGAAGTTGGGAGTAAGCAGTGAAGTGGCTAAATTTGCGGATGACACAAAATTGTTCAGGGTGGTGAGAACCAGGGAGGATTGTGAGGCACTCCAAAGGGATCTGTCGCGGATGGGAGAGTGGGTGTCAACGTGGCAAATGGGGTTAAATGTGGCCAAGTGCAAAGGGATGCACATTGGAGCCAAAAATCCTCACGTTGATGGGGTCCAAATTGGTGGAGATTGACCCAGAGAGAGATCTTGGAGTCGTAGTAGATAATGAAAATGTCCAGACAGTGTGCGACTGCAATAAAAAAGGCCAATACTATGCTGGGGATTATTAGGAAGGGAATTGAAAACAAATCAGCCAGTATCATAATGCCCTGTATAAATCGATGGTGTGACCTCATTTGGAATACTGTGTACAGTTCTGGTCATCACACCTCAAAAAGGATATTATAGCATTAGAAAAAGTGCAGAAAAGGGCAACTAGAATGATAAAAGGGTTGAAACACTTTCCCTATGAATAAAGGTTAAAGCGCTTGGGGCTCTTTAGCTTGTAGAAAAGACGACTGAGGGGTGACATGATTGAGGTTTACAAGATTATGCATGGGATAGAGCAGGTTGAGAAAGAAGTATTTTTCTCCCTTTCTCTCTCAATGAAATTGCTGAGCAGTCGGGTTAGAACAGATAAAAGGAAGTACTTCTTCACCCAAAGAGTGATTAACACATAGAATTCACTGCCACAGGAGTTGGTGGTTGCTACAAGCATGGACGGCTTCAAGAGGGAATTAGATAAGCATATGGAGCAGAGGTCCATCAGTGGCTATTAGCCACAAGGTATGGATAGGAACTCTCGGTCTGGGACAAGTGATGCACTGTATTCTTGGTGCTTGGGGGGGGCAACAGTGGGAGAACGTCTAGTCTCCTGGCCCCACTGGTGGACTTCCTGATGGCATCTGGTATTTTTGGCTACTGTGTGACAGAGTTGGACTGGACGGGCCATTGACCTGATCCAACATTGCTTCTCTTATGTTCTTATGAAATGTTGGCTGTTGGCTCAGCCCAGGAACCTGAGGGAAGGATCAGGGACCTGCTTTAACTTAAACAAGGCCATTAAACAAGTTCCTCTACACCATTCCATTCTCCAGCTCAGATGGTCACATTGCCAAATAGGACTCTTGAGGCCCTATTTTCTCATTCTTTTATGTGTTGAAATCAATGCATGTTGACCTTTTGGGACGATTTGCACATGTTGAAGATTGGGGCGGGGGGAGCTAACTTTCAAGAATATAAGGCGAGCAGTCGGTTGGAAGTGAGGTCTCCATACAAAAGTAATCTGAAGCTGATATGAGTAAAGCACAAGAGTCAAGTATCTAGTTAGTTAAGCTGTTTCCTGCGCTGTTTTTCATTTGTTTGAGAAAATATTTCAAATCCCATGAACTGCCAGCATAAGGAGTTTGTGTAGGCAGATATTTCCTGTGTTCTCCTAGTGTGTCCTTGGGACCTTGAAAAAGCTGTGATGTGCCATTTTGTCCCAGAGCCCCCTTGACATTCAGCTTTGCCGGTGGGGGGGGGGATGTCTCAAGAGAATGCTAATAGAATGGGATGGTAATGAAGAACCACCTTCACAAATTACTTGCGCTGGGTCCAATCTAGTGTCAGTATTACCTCACTGTGGGAGAGTTTTGTTTTCTAAGGAAACGGTAAGTGGGTTGGTGAAATTTCAGATTTCATCAGAGCACAGTTCTTCCTCTGTTATGATTAAAGGGAGAATTCATCAGATCTATTGGGGAAAGTGTGTTTCTGCTTTCCCTTCTTCTATTCACAGATTAGTTTAATGTGTCAGTGATATCATTTAAAGTGTCAGTGTGATCATTTTAGAGTTTGCTAGAACTGCTAGAAAAGAAAGCAGTTGTTATCTCTAACATGTTGGCATTTCTACATGAACAGATCCATAAAGGGCCAGGTCTGTATAGAGACCTGGATTTTTCTTTGTTTTTTAATCTCTGGTCTGGTTTTGCTTGCTACCATTTTACACCGTCATCTGACAAAGTCAGCTTTGCCTAGAAATCTGAGCTATGACTGAAGCTCATTTGACACTGGAACTATAGACAGGCCTGAGAACACTTGGCTGTTGTTTTCTGTTCTGCTGAAAATTAAAATAAAGCCTAAGCTCTGTGGAGTTCATTTTTATGCCATTAGATATTCTTCAGTTTCATCCTGCCTGACTTCTTCTCACTCAAAGGACCTCTAGTTCACAGCTGAAAGTAATCACTTAAATAAAATTTGTCTGTCAGTGCTTCCCATGACAAACATTTTTGATGGTTCTTCTGAGATGAGACAATTGCATTTCTCGGCTAGTCTAAGGTTTCATCTTTTTTTTCCTAGTTCCTTCCAAGTGTGGTAAGAATGCTGGGAGTCTAGTTATAATTTGGTCATTGTCTTTAAGTGACTTATCTACTGTTGTGATAACAAGCATGAGAAAAACAAACAGAAGTCATTTGGTTCCCTAAAGACTGCTACATTTTTTATACTAGCAAAAGCATTTGTGGACCAGAGCCCACTTCATCTGATGCATGAATTGGTTCCTTAGTTGGCAGACTGCCGTTGAAGTGGGCTCTAGTCCATGAAAACTTATGCTACTCTAAAAGTAAAGGTGCCACAAGAATCCTGTTCTGTTTTTGCTGCAACAAGTGAATATTGTTTCCCCTTCGTAATTTCAAACACAGCTTTAAAATGCATTGTGTGTTAATGATGCAGTCCTATACA
>NW_015172002.1:2389966-2405052 GCF_001447785.1 Gekko japonicus | reverse complement strand
AGTAGGGCATTGGTAATCCCCTCCTTGGGCATTATTGCTGCACTTTAGGTATTCCATTATTTATAATGAAGTTACCTGATTCCTTTCCTAACTGTTATAGCAAATAAAGCAATGAAGGTTTGGTAGTGAAATCCATTCATGATTACTTCGTGGTGGGGAGAGGGTGGGATCTGGGGGGAGGCATATGACTTTGGATGGAGAGGCATATGCCAATGACTCAGAAGCAGTAATCACTATTAGGGTTGCCACTGGGCAACTGGTCGGCAGGGGGAAGCCCTGCCCCCAAGCCTGACCGCTGATAGCCACCCTTCTCTCTCCCCTCTTGCAAGATTTAAAGGGCCCTTAAATTGACTGGAGGGCCCTTTAAATCTTACAGGAGGGAGGGAGAGGGGCATGCGCCACCCCCCCCAATTCTTCTCAAAAGTATTTAAAGGATCCCTTTAAATGCTTTTGAAGTGGGGGGATGCACTCATGGCTTGGAGTTCACACGCGTAGCCTCCCCTGCTTCTTTCCCAAAGCATTTAAAGGATCCCTTTAAAAGCTTTGGGGAATAAGTGGGGGGGGGGCACGCCTACAATCCAAGTGTGAATTCGTGGCTTGGAGTGCAGGCATCAGTCCCCAGTGTGATGATATCACTTCTGCATGAGGTCATCACATTGATGCTGGATAATGGGACTCAGAGGGACTTGATAACCCTAACCAAAATGCATATTTAAATGCAATCCATGCAGAAGAGCAGCCAAAGAACTATGCTAGAAAACCTTAACAAAATATTTTAGTTAAGGTACATCTTTATTAAAAATGCAGCCTTATAAAGCCTATAAACAGGCTATAAAACCCTCAATGAATATGCAGAGTGTAAACTACATAAATTATTCAAACTTTCTGGTTCATTGTCCCAACACTTTAAAGTCAATAATTTTGTTGTTGTGAAATTTCATCAAGATGACTTGGAATATTATGAAACTTGCTGTTCTGCAGCCAGACAGACAGCACTTAATGCCTACCAGGCAAAATATTTGGGACATTAACTACAAAAACACTCATCTGGTAATAATAATCTCATTGCTTAAACCAAAAATATTGACTTGAGCAAAACAGCAGAAACATTATTTAGGGTTGCCAGTCAGCCAGAAAAAAAAATGGCCCAGGCGTTCTTTTTTACTCTGACCACAGATGCCCAGAAATATGCATATCACACCATCCTGTGCACATGACATTTGAAATGGCTGTACACTTCACTTGGCTGTTTTCTGAATCATGAACCACCCTGCTGGGGCATTGAGAGAAAAAGTCAGCTATGGTCAGATCACAGGAGGCTTTTGCAAAGGAGGTGGGTGGGTGGGCTTCAAGGAAGCATCCTGAGTCTTGTTGCCCTAAGTCTCGTTGCCTGTGCCCAGTGTGATCTTATAAGTCGTTTCTGCATGCATTTTTCCAAGCCCATATCTGGACTCATTTTCTTCAGTCCATTCTGCCCATTGTAAGGTTATCTCTTGCACTATGATTATAACACAGCTGTAGTTTAGATGTTATTGTGATCTTTGATGATAGCATTGCTGGTAACAGGAGATAAGTAAGCACATGTAGAAGCTACACACAAGAACAGACCACTTTCTGTGGCCTCTGCCTCCAGGTATAAAAGTTTCACCTTGGGATCTAACACTTGTACCAGAACTTTATTTTAAGAGTTGGCAACCCTTAACACTTGTTAAGAATTGTTCTCATTCTTCTGAAATCAGTTGGTGTTTACTTGTAAAGAAGTTTCTACCTCTCAAATATGATAGAGACATCCAGGCACTTTGAAGCAAGGTATTCTTTAGGCAACCTTAAACATATGCTCTCATCTAGGGGCTAATAAGGAGGAATTGCTCCCAGGCAAACAGATGCTGATTTAAAGCCCCTGATTTACATAATCTGTGGTGCAAATGCTGTTGTTGGGGGCTTTGTTGTTATTATTATTATTAGTAGTAGTAGTAGTAGTATTAATTTACTTCATTTCTCCCCAGTGGAGACCCAAAACAAGTCACATTATTCTCTTCTCCAGTTAATTCTCATAACAACCCTGTGAAGTAGATTAAATTGAGAGCATGTGACTGTCCCGAGGTCACCGGAAAGCATCCATGGCAGAGTGGAGATTTGAATTTAGGTCTCCCAGATCCTAATCCAACGCTCTAACTGCTACATTACAGTGGCTGTCTTACTAGAAAATACAAATGGATAATTCTTTGGGAAAAACAGGTGAGGGAGTCCACCCATATCTATTCTAAGTCTAGCTGTTTAAAAATTAATGTGTATTACACATGTGGTGAGCAGTAAGTTCTTTCTCTTTGCACTTAGAAGCCTCCTGCTTGTTTTGCAAACTCTGTTGTTATTTGGACCCATTCATCAGCCACAGTGACTGAGTCAGTATTCTCTTCTATTTCCTGTTCCTAGAATCAATAATTCAGGGTTATGTGAAAGAAAGCTGAGAAATTATCACTTGTCTTTGCAAAAGGAACTGTTTGTATCTTGTTGTGGAAGCATCAGAATCATTGTTTTTGTATGCCATTGATTATCACACTTTTTCAGGTCTCCTTGTTTTTAAACAGTTGTTCAGTGAATTGGCACATGCTCAGAGATCCTATTATTTCTTACATTGCAGAGTTCAGCCATCATACTGAAAAGGGATTCTTTGGCAGGAATTATTTGAATTAAAGTGTAGGGCTGGGGAAAAGGGGTGTCCCACTTGCACCTGCAAATCCTGTTTTAAACAAGTCTAATATATTGTGTAATATGAGGCCACTTTGGGGGGAAAAGACTTTTATACTTGATCATTGATGAAGGGGAGAACAAAATTGTTCATTAAGAATCGCCTGAGGTTTAAAACATAATGCCAAATATCTTCTCTCTGTGTGTGTAAAGTGCCATCAAGTCACAGCCGACCTATGGCGACCCCAGCAAGGGGGTTTCAAGGCAAGTGAGAAGCAGAGGTGGCTTTCCATTGCCTTCCTCTGCAGAGCCTTCCTTGGTGACTTCCCTCCAGAGTACTGACCCTGCTTAGCTTCTGAGATCTGATGAGATCAGGCTATAGCATGCTGCCTTCTCTCCACAAATATCTTCTACCTTATTTTAAACCAGAGGTGTCAAACATGCAACCCAAGGGTCGGATTAGGCCCTCGGAGGATCCCAATCTGGCTCTCAAGGACGTGGTTGTTTTCTGTTTCCTTCTAGTTTTGCTGCTTCTGCTGCATCACAGCTTGCTTTACCAGTCTCTCTCAGTCGCACAGAAGAGATAGATAGGCAAGCCTCTCCTGTGTGATTGAGAAAGTCTGGTAAAGAACTGGCTGAGGCTCCTCCCCCTCCTCCTCTCAGGGGGAGGGAGGGAGGGAACAGCCAGAGCTTGCTTCCTGGCCAGGCCACAGGAGACAAAGGGAAGCCTTTCTTTCCTTCCATTGGCTGAGGCTCCTCCCTGAAGGGAGGGAGGGAGGGAACAAGGGAGAGCTTGCTTTGCTGGACTGCCTCAGTCACATGGAAGACAATGTGAACTGTTTAGAGGAGGAATAACAACAAGCCAGTGGGGTGGGTTAGGCTGAGAGTGTGTATCCAGACCAAGTTCACCAGCACATTTCCTTTGTAGGAAGTTGTAGTTATTTCTCTGGAGAAGACTATAGTTTTGTAGACAAACACATGGCCCACAGTCTGTGTCAGGATGCCTTCTCATGTTCTTGACCAGCACATGAAGTAACTTATGTACAAAAGCTCGCAATGCCCAGCCATTTCATGTTTTTCCCTAGGTCCTAAGCTTAGAACACTGAGCATGTGATCTCTGTAATGAATGGAAATAAATCAAAAGTAGGCATGTAGCTTACAGATACACACCTGAACATAATACTCAAGATTGCTACAGCACAGACATTTCAATGCAATAATTCAGAGCAAGAGGTGTCAGTTATCAGAGACTGTTAAATAGAAAAAATATTCCAAGAGTGCTAGTGTTTTAAGCATGTTTTATTTAAAGTTTAAAAAATCTTTAATTGTGTTTGTCTGTGTCCTGTATAAAGTTTATATCTCCACTACCTGGGATTACTTTTTACGACACACATGGCCCAGCCCAATAAGGTCTCATTTATGTCAGATCCGGCCCTTATAACAAATGAGTTCGACACCTGTTTTAAACCTTCAAGCCCAGAATAGCTGCGTTTCACTCTTTGTTTTAAGAATCTGAGATTTAAAAGATTCTTTCTTCACTTTTGTTTGGAAGTCCATGTATGTTGACCAAGCAAGCTAATGTAATTTTCTTCTGGTCTAGTAAATTCTGTGCATTTATTTACGTGCCTAATCTAAAGGACTTGAGGGTGGTTGCTGCATAATCTTATTGAGGATACAGCTCAACTGTTTCTAAATGGATGATTTCATTCTACTGCAAAGCCTAGGAATATTAAATATCTTAAGAAAATGGATTGGATCCAGAAATGGAATGAGTCTTTCTGTGTGTGGGAGGGCACTTTAGAACAAATCCATGGTAAATTATATGTTTTCATAATGTATATTATATAGCATTGTGCTTGTAAAGTGCAGTCAATTGCAGCCAACTTATGGCAACCCCAACAAGGGGTTTTCAAGGCAAGTGGCAAGAGGTCATTTGCCATTGCTGCCTTCTGCAGAGCCTTCCTTGGTGATCTCCCTTGCAAGTACTGACCTTGCTTAGCTTCCATAATCTGACAAGATCAGGCTATAGCGTTCTGGCTTCCCTCCCACTATATCATATTAGTTGCTACTTTTTAGTATTTCATCAAGATTTGTTTTATTTTATCTAGTGGCCATAACAATGGCCAATCCTTAGCAGAGCATGGTCCTGTAGAATAAAATATCACAGATCAACTATGTGGTTACCTGCAAGTTTTAGGTGACACCTTGTGGAAACAAGGACAAAGGTAACATTGTTTGAATAATTTCGTTCTTTGCAAGTAAGAGTTCAGATAATCCAGACATAATACAGTTTGCCATTGAAAAGTTTATGCTTACCATATTTATACCTCACTTTCACCTTAAACATCAGTATAGCAGATGATGTGTCAGAACCTAGGGAAAATACTAGAGAAAAGCCATGGACAGTCTTGGACAATCACAATGAAATAGTTTATGAAAACAAATTTTTGAAAGTTTATCTTCTGCCATGAGCTTTAAGAAATTAGAGAGAGGTACATTCTCCACCTCCAGAGGAAGTAGAGAAGAGAAGAGAAGAGAAGAGATTGGATTTATACCCCACCCTTCACTTGGAGTCTCAGAGCGGCTTACAAACTCCTTCCCCTTCCCCTCCCCACAACAGACACCCTGTGAGGTGGGTGGGGCTGAGAGAACTCTGACACAAACTGCTCTTTATCAAGGACAGCTGTGCCAGAGCTTGTGACTGACCCAAGGTCACATCAGCAGGTGCAAGTGGAGGAGTGGGGAATCAAACCCAGTTCTCCCAGATTAGAGTCCACACACTTAACCACTACACCAAACCGGCTCTCCTGTACCTGATCTCCTGTACCTGAAAGGGTACAGACTTGGGTGCCTAAAATACAATTTAGAATCTCGCTTTAAGTTTATTCCAGATCTGGCCATAATACTTCAAGTTGTGTGTGTGTATATATGTATCTACCTGTCTATCAAAATAAAATCCAGGAGTATAATTTAATTTTCAGAATTTCAAAATCTGAAATTACTTCTTGTTCCCCATGGAGCCATTGTATCCATATGCTTTCATTACATTAATATGTGTTTTTCAGTTTTCAGAGCTCAAATTAACATTTTTAGGTTAATGTCCTACTATGGGATCTACAGAATATAGAAACAAGAAGGGCTAGAAATCTGTAAAAAGGTAAAGGCTCCCTTGCTCGAAAGCCAGTCGAATCCGACTCTAGGGTTGCGGTGCTCATCCCCGTTTCAAAGCTGAAGAGCCAGCGCTGTCCGAAGACGTTTCCGTGGTCATGTGGCCGGCATGACTAAACTCCAAGGCGCACAGAATGCTGTTACCTTCCCACTGAAGTGGTACCTATTTATCTACTTGCAATTTCTTGCTTTCGAACTGCTAGGTTGGCAGGAGCTGGAACTAGAGACAGGAGCTCACTCCATCATGTGGCACACTCGCGTCTCGAACTGCTGAACTACCGACCTTGCAGTTCAGCGTCTTAACCACTTGAGCCACCACAGCACAAATAAAGGGAGTAGCATCAGGCTGTAATAAACTGAAGATGAGTAGGTAGCGTTATTTCTATAGTCCACAAATAGTGCACTCCACTTCCTGAAGGGTTTTGGACAAAATACTTCAGTATTGGCACCATAATTATGTCATTCTGTATTTTGCTTTATGGCTTGAAGTGTGCCCAGTACTTGTACAGACCTGCACTCTGGTGAACTAATATCCTATATCTGTTCAAATTTTGGAATGCTGGCATTGCCTGCACAATATTATTTGTATGTTCTGGATACCTTGACCTTAGGGGTCTGTCTGTCAGTCGCATCTGGAACCTCCTGCAAAGAAACATAAAAAACAGAAGTGTAAGGAGAAGACTGAGTCTGCACCCAAATCAGGACATGTCAAGGCTTCTAAGGATCTGGAAGCTGATCAGGACATCATGCTGGTCACCACATGTAGCCTCCTTTTTGGATGCGGATGATGACCAACCTAGCATCTCTGTGGGACAACTGGTACCCTCAGAATTGGGACCTCCCTTATCTTGGTAACCAGCCCCCCCCCCCCCCCCCCACGCACTATGTGTCACCATCCTACTTAAATAGATAAGGCTGGACATCATCCTCAGACTTTAGAGGGGCATGACCCAAATGCATGGGGATACATGGATGCCCACTCCACACTGGTTCCATTCTGGGCTCTGTACCATGAGCCTGAAGAAGAGGTCTCCGCAGCATCTCATAGTTCCAAGAGTGCCTTAGACCCATCACCTGAAGATACCGTGGGCGATCCAACCCCAGTATCTTCTAGTGACGACTTCCATCTCTACGGAGAACAAATGCTAAGAATGGCAAAAGCCCTTGACATTGATGTTTCCACTTCAGATAACCATCCAAAGGACAGAATTTTGAGCTGTCTCTACTCCAGTACTCAAGGGATAGTTGCATTTCCGATCTGGAAGGTCTTTCTGACCTCATAGTTCCCATCTGGCAGAAACCAACCTCCATTCAGGCTACACCTCATAAGACTGAAAATGTATACAGAGTAAAGCAGGAATCCTGTGAGTTTCTATCCATGCACTGTCTTCATTAGTTACAGAAGACATGCAGGCACACCAACAGCCTGGCCAGCATTCATCCCCAGCTGGACAGGAGAAGCCGCCATCTGGATGCTTTGGGAAGAAAGTTTTATGCTTCCTCTACTCTGTTTTTCAGTAGCAAATTATCAAGTGATTATGGGAGGCTACCAGCTTTTCCTCTGGGAGAGTATTTCCCAGTACCAGGACAAATTGCCTGATGAATCCAAGTCCCCGACTAACATATCCAGTCTGAGGCAAATTCTCAAAACAGGAGATTAATGCGGGCAGACATGCTGCTGATGTATCAGCCAGATCGATGGCCTCTACCATATTCCTCAGGAGGCTTTCATGACAGCACAACACTGCTCTTCCTTTGGAGACTCACTGTAAAGTTGTGGATCTTCCCTTTGAAGGGTCAACTTTTTTCACAGTCCATGGATGAATTCCTCTCCAATATGAAGAAGAACCGTCAGCCAGATTGCTGAGTGTGTTTTCCTCAGCTCCAGCCCAGAGGCAACGTTTCTCCCAAAGGTAACACGGCTTTGCTACCACTTTCTACAGGGGTCAGAGACAGCACCACCAGCCGTTAATCTTGGATCCTCAATGCCCTTTACAATTTTCCCCCTATTCAAAAAGAAAGGGTACCTCATGGCCGAGGCCTACTCAACAGAACCCCCAGAGGGATCAGGGGCAACAGCAAGCAAAGTTCAGACTATCTGCCCCAGTAGTTGCAGATGAATTGGAGAGGAGACAACTGAAAGGTTGATATGATAACCATCTTCAAGTACATGAAGGGCTGTCATATAGAGGATGGTGTTTTCTGAGTTGTTTTCTGTAGCCCCAGAAGGTCGGACCAGAACCAACGGATTGAAATTAAATCAAAAGAGTTTTCAGCTAAACATTAGGAAGAACTTCCTGACAGTTAGAGTGGTTCCTCAGTGGAACAGGCTTCTTTGAGAGGTAGTAGGCTCTCCATCTTTGGAGGTTTTTCAGCAGAGGCTAGATGGCCATTCTAACAGCAATGCTGATTCTGTGGACTTAGGAAGATTGTGAGAGGGAGGGTTGCCACAATGCTTAGTTCTTGTGGCCCTTTCTTACACACCCAGGGAAATGCCAATCACCACTTTGGGGGCAGGAAGCAGTTTTCTCCAGGCCAGTTTTGCCAGGGATCTTGGAGGGTTTTTTGCCATCTTCTGGACATGGAGCAGGGGTCATTGGGGATGTGGAGGGAGGTAGTTCCTGCATTGTGCAGGGGGGTTGGACTAGATGACCCTGGAGGTCATTCCATTTCTATGATTCTATGACCCTAACAAACATCCCCCAAGACACTGTTTTTCGATACCTAGGGTGGTGGTTAGGTCTTTGCAGTGGTGGCTAGATGATGTTAACTTGTTCTCAGGGATCTAATTTGAGTTCTGCGTTCCCCAGGTTACTCTGACTGCGGATGCTTTGCTATTGGGTTGGGGTACCGGCTGGGAAGTTTTTTCGGTGCAATGTTGGTGGTCTTTAATGCAGAATATACCCCATATTATAACCTGGAACTTTATGCAATAAGATTTGCCCTTACCTCCTTTTCAGATGTGTACAGAGGCAAGAGGGTGCTGATCCAAATGGACAACACCTCAACAGTGTATTATTTCAACAAACAAGGAGGCATGGGTTCCCAGAGGTTTTGTTTAGAGGCAATAGCAGCTTGGGAAATAGCAATGAACATTGGAGCCCTTCCCAGGGCCATCCACATAGCGGGGACTTTGAATGCAGAAGCAGACAACCTGAGCAGAGTCCAGCTATGGTTGGTCTATCCAACACAGATACATCAAGGCAATTTTCAGTACCTGGGGGTATCCTCAGGTGGACCTGTTTGCCACAGCCAAGTCCAAGAAAGCACCAGAATTCTGCTCCTTAGCGGGCAGCGATCCCTGGTAGACACATTCCAAATCCCTTGGTCAGGCATACTCTTTTATGCATTCCCTCCCTTCCATTTCCTAAACAAGGTTATAGGGAAGTGTCAGTGAACAACAGTTACAGGTAAATGCAACTGGTTTTTGGCAGGGATGTCAGCTTGAGCATTACAGCAAAAATTGTGCTGGTGCTAGCATATTTTCATATGTGAGGGTACTTTTGAAGGAACAGATTGTGAAGAACTCACGTGTAATTTTTCATCCTCAAAGGTGACACAACACACCTACAAGGCATATTGTTGCTGTAATCTATTCATAAATGCTTCATGTGTTACTTCATAAGAGGAGGACAGCTTCATATATTGTTTTGGAAGTTGAGTCCTATTAGGGTTGCCAACTCCAGGTTGGGAAATACCGGGAGATTTTTGGAGTATGAAATGTCAGATATACTTATCATCAAAGAGATATTACAAAAATAATCCTGCCCCAGGCTCAAACACTCCTAAGTGTGAACTTGGGAGCCTTGCTGATGTTCTGCAAAGCATGGGTGTTCTGGAGCTGTCAGGGCAACATGTGCTAACAGCAGCAGTACCTTCTCTTCTTTCTTGATGGTGCTGTGTTTATAGAAAGAGAAATAAATAGGAAATCTCTCTGTTTGTTTGGAAACTGTATATTTCTCCTCTCCAGAAAACCTGCTTAAGATGGCTTACAGAATTAAACATGATAAAATCATAAAACATGAAAATCATTTTAAAAGGCAACAGCCATTAAACGCCTGTAGTTGTGTGTGTGTGTGTATATATATACACACATGTACCCGTACTTTTTTATGTTACTGCTTTGTGTCAGTGGTACATGTGGCTGATCTTTTCAATCACAGTATCTCTATATATTATAAAGTTGATTTGGGGTGGCCCCTGGCCTATGGGGTCGCAAGAATAAATGCTCTCCCTCAGCCATTGGCCTGCCAGCTGCTGCTCAAGGGTACTGGCATACCATTGGCTGGGGGGGGGAACGAGCCTAGCTGCCTTGACCCTTGCGTGGCTGGAATGGGCGGCGAGTGGCCGGTAGGGAGACGGATGAAGCCAACTGAATTGGACAGCCAGCCCTTCGCTCGCTCACCTTTCCCCCCAAGCCTACTCAGGCTCCCACTCACCCGCCGCCGTGCCTGGCCGCACAGACACCTCCAGCCGCCCCAACCCACCTTTCCCCCCTCAACCTCCATTCACGTCCCTGGCTAGCCTACAAGCAGGCAGGGGCTGCAGGGAGCTGCGTGCTGCTTCCCTGCCCCACCGCGGCCTGGACCAGGGAAGCCGCGGGCCCTGCTTGGGGGGGGGATTTCACCCTCCAACGGCGCCGTTCCCTGCGCCCCCACTGTCCCTGGCCTCCCAGCGTGCCCCCACAGAGATCGGTGACGGGGGGGAGACAGCCGCACTGCGCTACCCTGAGCCGCAATGCCCTGGCCCAGGGAGGCCGCGGGCCCTACTGGCCAGGTGGGTTCAAACACCGCCACTGTTCTCTGCACTGGCCCCAGCCTTGTTGGGCCACCAGCGCCCCCCACTAAACTCGGGGAGGGGGAGATGCCCACGGGAAACCCGAGCTAGCCTATGGGAGGAGAGGCGGTTTACACCCCCTCCCCTTACCTCTCAGAGCTGGCTTCCTCGCCCACCCCACGGCCATGGGGAAGCCGAGCAGGCCCGTGGGAAGAGAGGCGGCTTAAACCCCCTCCCCTTCCCTCTCAGAGCCAGGTTCCCTGCGGGCGGGGGCCACCAGTGGCGGGGGGGAGAGATGAGGACTGCGGCCACACGGCCAATCTAGCGGCCGTTGCATTTACAGCTGCAACGGGCCTTCTTCCTAGTTTTTAATAAAGTCTTAGCCATGGTAATGAAATGAAAATTGTTTTAACATTTGAACTATTAAATAGAAATATTACTTTAAGCTCTGTATCTATAACAAGGAGAGAGAGCCTATAACTCAGTGCCAGTCAGTTATGAGACTACTCCAGTCCAAAATGACTTACTGTTGCACATGAACATCAATAAAATGAGATATTATACATGCTCAAGACTCTAGGAATTGATGGTCTGGCTGCAGAATGTACAGCCTGCAAAGTGGCCCTATTGAAATTGCTTATGATTGCCATCTATCCAGCTGATGGAGCTAACAGAAAGTTGTGTTGCCATTTTAATTAAATAGTTAAATTTTTAATATCTTATATTGATTATACTGTAAGTGTAATTTTATTGATTATATTGTAAATGAAATTATGGTGTTACCCACCCTGAGCCCGCATGCGGGAATGGGCGGGATACAAATGCGAAGAGAGAGAGAGAGAGATTCAGCTGAACTGCCAGTATTCTTATGAATATTAGAATAAAATATTATGTCCCTAACATCTGCCTCAGCATTTACTGTAGTGCTGTTGGGCCATTCTGCTCATCACTGTACTAAACAGCAAATGGTTAGGGGCCCAAATACCGAGGACACAGTGCCAGAACTGCTTTGTCTGAAAGACTTACAGGTCAGCATTCTCTGGATACTTCAGGTGTTGTAAGGTTGAGAGATGGATATCTCTCCCCAGTTGCTGTCTAGAATTACCAAGAATTCCCAGCTAGTTGAGGGATACATCACCTACCTTATACACTGAATTTTTCCATATGTCCTCTCAAAATATAGTGCACATTCATCAATTATTCCTAATACAGCCACCTTTTTTAAAATTCACCCCTGGTCCTCAATGTATACATTAAAAAGACTAACTGGTTAGTGTGTAAGTCACTGGGTAAGTAAGAAAAGTCCCTCCACAATGATGCTTCATGACCTGCCACATATTGTTTTGGGGTTCATGACCATATAAGAAGTTGGCAGAGAAGGGGTGTAGGCACAGGACCACTGCTCCTTTTGTACCTTGGCAAAATAAATTCACATGGGTCTTTACATCCAGTTTGATTTCAAGCAACCACACTTCAACATGCACATTAGAGAGACACATAAGTGTAAGACATGGACACCATAAAGAAAGCAGTCATGCAAGATACATAGCCAAAGAATAACAACGAAGTCAGTGATGGTTTTGAAACAGTGGACTATGGAATAGGAAGCTAAATGGCAAAATAATCCAGCAAACACTAATCTCAGTTTTGATTAAATCCAAGAGAATTTATCTATCCCTGTATCCCACAAAAATGATAAATGATGTTGGAACAGGAATAAAAAGCATATATTTTTCATTCAGAGAATTATGTAATTAACATTCCTTGCCATAGTCCACTAGGATATGAGAAAATGTCACAATACATATTGACTTGGTATCTGAAGAAGTAAGTGTACATGCACACAAAGGCTTATACCCAGGATTAAATTTTGTTGGTCTTAAAGGTGCCACTGGACTCAAACTTTGTTCTATGTCTGGTAATGTATAATATATGCATTACTCTAATTGAAAATGAAATACTTTTCCTTTTTAATTTCAGAATGCTGCTGGGGGTGGGGATGTGAGTTGCTAATCTGTGTGGACTTTCTCTCCAAATTTCTAGTTCTTGAAACTGTTTGTTTTCATTGCAAGCAAATATTTTCAGACTTTTGCTTACCTAGGGAAATGGAATAGTTGTTTCATTAAGTTGCAGTAGACTAAAGAAAAATCATAGGGTTTGACGGTGTGCCTCTCAGGATCAAAATATAAATTTTCTTTGTTTTCCATTTGAATAAAATGTTCGTGAATATTCACCCCACAAAGCTGGGAAATAACTCACTCACAGTTTGGTGTAGTGGTTAAGTGTGCGGACTCTAATCTGGGAGAACCAGGTTTGATTCCCCACTCCTCCACTTGCACCTGCTGATGTGATCTTGGGTCAGTCACAAGCTCTGGCACAGCTGTCCTTGAAAAAGAGCAGTTTGTGTCAGAGTTCTCTCAGCCCCACCCACCTCACAGGGTGTCTGTTGTGGGGAGGGGAAGGGAAAGGAGTTTGTAAGCCGCTCTGAGACTCCCAAGTGAAGGGCGGGGTATAAATCCAATCTCTTCTCTCTTCTTCCTCTTCTACTATATGAATATTCTAGTTTGCCTGTTTAGTCAGTTGCCTTAGGAAGAAAGGGAAGTGGATGAAGCCTCTGATGTTAGAGATCTTGACGGTGTTACCACCTGTGACTGAAGTAAAAGTTGGAGTTGAGGGGTGTGTTCGTTTTGGAATGCTGATTGTGTAAACAGGCCCATAAACTGTATTTTATGCAATCTAATTCACATTTTGGACAAAGTGAGTGGCGTGTACTAAGAGCTATTAGAAATGAAATATTCCTGTACTATATGGACTTCATATTTTTGACTGTTTTTAAAAAAATTCACCTGCCTAGTGCAAATGCTTACTCTAGAATGCCAGCTTTTTATAAAGTGAAGGGATAAGGAGCACGTGGATCAGTGCTGTATTTTTAAATCTTTGTGCTATGTCTTGTTTCTGAAATGCATGTGTAAATCACTTCTTTTCTTTGGAATTTAGATGAAATATGATGTGTGTTTAATATTCCTTGCTTGCAAATAGCAAAAGCAATTCAGCAAGTTTATTTTTGGCAGTCCTTGGAAAAAATCCCCCCTCCGCTTTGCCTTCCCCCATCTTTCTCCACTGTTCCACAGGGATTTGATTAATAGAGGAAAATACATACTATCCTCCAGCTGGTTTCATTTTTTACTGTCTCCATAAACTGACACTGCTGATGTGGCAGTTCCTGTAATGGTAGTGTTGTCTTATCAGCCTTTGCGCTGTGGTAATTCATTTAATAATGTGGAATCTGGGGTGTTTGTTTGTATTGAACAGATTGTCTCCCGGCTCCGACGTCTACGTCACGGTTTCATCCATGGCCTTAGCAAGATCGCAGCAGTGCCGTAATTCCCCCAGCAACTTGTCATCCTCTAGTGAAACTGGCTCCGGTGGGGGCACCTACAGGCAAAAATCTATGCCTGAAGGGTAGGCCCTTTTCATGTTTCTTTCTTTCTTTATGCTTTGTTTTTTGAGTGCTGCTTTGGGGAGAATGAAGGAATTAAATGAATTCTTCCTTAGACCCTTACCAAACATTCTTAAATTGAATAATTACTACTGCCACAGACTTCTATGAAACTACTTCACTGTCCTTTGGTATCCTGGTAGAAGCTGAGGTCTTGTGCTGTTACAATAAATTGGCATCCTGTCAGCCTTAGCTGAGGTACGACTTTATGACTTTCCCACACATGCTAGCATTTGGATGCTATTTCAGATACCTGCCTGCATACTGGGGCTGCAGTGTTTTTTTTAATAGACCCCGGAAGGGATTTTTTATTGTATTTTTATTCATACTACAAACTATAACAGAAAAGGGGAGGGGTACTACATTTAAGGGGATAAAGAAAGATACCCACTACTGACTAAAATCCCAAGAGAGGAGATCTTCTGACCACCTTAAACAAATGTTTAGTCTCCCTCCCGTTAATCTTACTATAAACTGAGTCAAATAAAGCATTGACTTTTCCAAATCTAAGTTTCACTGCCATACAGAAACCCCCCAAAGCATCTACACATTTTTTTAAAGGCACAATTCAGAGTCCTTCAGCCTTTACTTCTCTTTCACTAATCTCTTCCATAATTTATAAGGACATTTAGGGGCTGCCGCCCCTTCCCTTGAAAGAGAGTCCTCCCCGGAAGATTCCGAGTCCAGCTCGCCATTGGACTTGCTGTCCGTCCCTTTTCTTCTTTCTTCCTCTGGCTCACCCAACTGGACTCTTAAAAATTCCTGTGCTTTCTGAACAGAGTCAGTCTTTTCTTTTTTATCCTTGATCTTGAAGGTTACGGCTTCTGGAATTAACCATCTATATCCAATTGCGTTTGTCTGAAGGAAAAGAATTAGATCTTTATATTTCTTTCTCCTTTGTCTTATTTTAAATGGAATGTCTTTCAATGTTCTGATTATAGTCTCCCCCACTTTC
>NW_015172002.1:2346793-2389172 GCF_001447785.1 Gekko japonicus | reverse complement strand
GAGGTCCGGGAGGTGAATCTGCTAATGTGCCGCCATCAACTGGAAGTCCCATACTGGGGCTGCAGTGTTGACTGATAAAACCAGTTAATCCGTTAAAGTTCTGTGGCTCAATTGACTTCAGTGCCCATCATCAACAGCCCGTCTTCTCCAGTGCATTTTTGTGTTTAACCCAGAAGTGATGAGGTGTCACTAGTACACCAGACTGCAGCCTACCCACCCATTTCTTTCTCAACACTAATTGATGCAGTAGAGATGCTGAGTAAGCAAGCTTCCTTGCTCTGCCTCCTCTCTTTCCAGTGCAGCTAGGAAGGGGCAGGAGGAAAAAGAGGCAGCTGCAGTTCTGGTTCTTTAATATCCCATTGTATCCCCCCAGGCATAAATCAGCTTGAAATACATAGAGACTACAGACACTGAGGAATTTTTTCCAAGATGCCATAGGAGCAGAGTCATACAGTCTTCCCATTAGAGACCTTGGCAAATGCACTGCAGTAACTTCCCCAAGGTTCATGTTCGGGAAGTCATGGGAGCCTGTTTTTCATGGCTGCTAAACTGCAGGATCACTCAAGTGTGCTCCTATGGCACTTAGGGGGAAAAGTGTATCAGGTGATAGCTCTATTATTTCCAAAAAGCACATTTTGTTCTTACTGTTGTTTATTGCTGGGCTAGGACAGCTTTGTCTACCAACAGACTTCCCACCACATCTTGAGCACCATCCATCTCTCCCCCCCTCCCCTCCCCTCCCCCCTCCTCTGCACAGAGCATCCAGGACATTCTAGAACTCTAGTGATAGACCTGATACTCTTGCCCTTTGTTGGGTAGGAGACCTTCTTTTTACATGTGGAGTTGAGCACCATTCATGTTTAGTTTCTTATGACTGCCATGCAGTGTCTTCATATACCACCCAGATCAGACTTCCGGTGGAAGGACTGGCATCAGAGAAACTAAAGTGAGATATCATCAGTATGTGGACAACACCCAGTTCTACTTTATCTTTTTTCCCCATCACATTTTGGTAGAACAGTAGATGTGCAGGACTTGTGTCCATAATCAGTAATTGTCTAATAAATTGAAACATAAATTTAGACAATGGCGTCAGTGCAAGAAAGCACCTTTGCTGGTTTAGGTTGATGAGTCAACTAAAACCTCTCTTGAACAAAGATAGCCTTCCTGCAGATTCCATGCCCTGCTTAACAGCTGGATTAGATTGCTGTAATGCACTGTATGTGAAACTGTATCTGAAAACTGCTTTGAAACTGCAGCTTGGTTAAAACCTGGAAACTTCCTTCCCTTCAGCTGACGAAGACTTTAGATTTTGAGATCAGCCAGGAGACCAGGACTGTCTGCCCTGGAAGCTTATGTGTAGACATTCCTTCTGGTGACAAAGGAAAGTTCAGAGTATGCTCATGAAGTCAGTCTGTGTCCCACTAAAAGTTTGAGTAGACCCTCATGTATCTTGTGCCAGCTGTAGCTGTTACCACACCCTCACAAACACATAAACATGTGATCAGACTGCATTGGAGAGCTGGCTTGCGTGTTTGTGCGAGGAGCAGAAAACCAGGATCTTTTACCTAAAGAAGAAGAAGAGATTGGATTTATACCCCGCCCTTCACTACCCAAAGGTGTCTCAGAGTGGCTTACAAACTCCTTTCCCTTCCCCTCCCCACAACAGACACCCTGTGAGGTGGGTGGGGCTGAGAGAGCTCTGACACAAACTGCTCTTTTTCAAGGACAGCTGTGCCAGAGCTTGTGACTGACCCAAGGTCACATCAGCAGGTGCAAGTGGAGGAGTGGGGAATCAAACCCGGTTCTCCCAGATTAGAGTCCGCACACTTAACCTCTACACCAAACTGGCTCTAAAGAGGTGGCTGTGAGTAGCACATTTCATCAGGAAAAGGTTAACAGAAAGCGGACGTAAATAAAATAAATTAAAAGGAATTTATTGAGGAATTCATGCAGTAGTGAGGGGGGGCACTTATCCTACTAGGAAATACCAAATCAAAACACAGGTAAATAGTGCAGTATCTGTCCTAACAATATAACAGCTACTCCAGTTTGGAGCAGGAGTTATGTTTAAATAAACAGATGTGGGGAAATTTGTGACTGACCCAAGGTCACATCAGCAGGTGCAAGTGGAGGAGTGGGGAATCAAACCCGGTTCTCCCAGATTAGAGTCCGCACACTTAACCACTACACCAAACTGGCTCTAAAGAGGTGGCTGTGGGTAGCACATTTCATCAGGAAAAGGTAACAGAAAGCGGACGTAAATAAAATAAATTAAAAGGAATTTATTGAGGAATTCATGCAGTAGTGAGGGGGGGCACTTATCCTACTAGGAAATACCAAATCAAAACACAGGTAAATAGTGCAGTATCTGTCCTAACAATATAACAGCTACTCCAGTTTGGAGCAGGAGTTATGTTTAAATAAACAGATGTGGGGAAATGGGGAAACAGGATAGAGGAGAAGTGGAATCTGTTGGGACAGAGGAGTCAAGTCCAGTTTTACAAGCTTAAATAGCATGAAGGACCAAAATGCTAGTGCAGCATGGGTTAGAAAATAAAGGAAGATAGAATCAGTATGGGAATCAAAGATATACGTTTCCTAGTCTGTGTAGAAATCAGGTAAAAAAAAGGAGGAAAGAATTAGTACATGATGGGAGCCTTTGTTGTAGTTCAGTTTGTAGCCAGGATCAGAATCTGTGTTTTCATCAAGGAAAGGAGACCAACTGTGAGGCTGGGGTAGCAGGTAGGATTTAGAAACCAGCTCCCAAAGTTTGGGAGCTGAGATGTGACTTTCATGCACCTTTAGTTGTATTTCGAAAGGGGACAGTGTCTCTGCTGTGACGGGCCTGGGTTCCATCTAGAAACTTTGAATCTTATTATAAGGTTTGAATTTTAGAGGAGTGGGAGGAAGAAGGAACTACAAATATGGACTTGATTAGCCATATTCAAAAATATGGGGAAATGTGGGAGACAGTGATTAAATTATCTGCCCAGAATACCAGCTCAGCCTGGTTTAACAAAGGGTTAGGCATGGCTTGATGGCCCTTCCTGGGTCTGTGATTAAATTATCGAAATGGCAAGTCTGATTAACAAAGGTGAGGAGATGGCCTCACTTGTGATTGTTGGTCCTAGAATGCAAGTTTTTCTTCTGCAAACCTGAATTTGTTGATTATGGCCTTAATTTTGATGATCCCTCAGGAAGCCAAAGAATAGAACGAATGTCAAGGAAGTGTCTAGCACTCCTGGGAAAACTGGCTACTTTCCTGTGAGTCAGCTTATATGTTGCCTGCAGCCTGATACCAGTTTTGCTGTTTTAAGATCAAACATGCCTTCTGTTCTGCAATCTCAGACAGCATGTGACCTGAGAAGTCATGATAGTGGCCCAGAAACATGTCTCCTGGCTCAGGGCTGATTTCAGGGTTACATAACTGTGAACTTCACCAGGTGTTAGGAACATATCTCACTTGGTATTTAAACCTCTCAGCTGACTTTCAGTTGTTTCCCGGCACAATTCAATGTGCTTGACTTGATTTTAAAAAGCCTTAAATATCTTACCTCTCCAGTATTTTAAGATCATTTTCAGGGACCCTTTTCTAGGTGCCCCACCTTAAGTAATTAACTAAGACACTGGGGCAAGGGCCTTTCCTGTGGCTGAGCTAGGGTTGCCAGATCCAGGTTGGGAAACTTGTGGAGATTTGGAGATAGAGTCTGGGGAGGACAGAGACCTCAGTGGGGTACAATGCAATAGAGTCCTGGCGCCTGGAGATGAGCTATAATTCCAAGAGGTCCCCAGGTCCCACTTGGAGGCTGACATCCCTAGTTGGAGCCCCCTTTTTGGGATGTTCTTCCCACAGAGAGGCCTGGCATCATCTTTTAAAGTTTTAGGCATCGTGTCAGAATGTTTTTATTTGCCCAAACTTTTAGTTAAGTTTGATTCTTTTTAGTGTGCTTCCTGTTTTTATGATCTGTTTCTGTTTTGCTTGGCTGTTCAGCTTTTTTCACTGATATTTGTCGAAGTTTAATTCTTTGCAAGTTGCCTTGGAATTTTATTTTTACTTTTTTGCATTAGGTAAGGTGAAGTTAAAACTGACAAATAAAATATCACGAACAGCTTTGACAACCTATTTGTAATTAAATCAATAATGTCCACCCAGTTTGCATTCCTAGACTCTTGATGGTGCAGCCAGTTTGAGGTGAAGAGAAAGATGAGGCAAAGCTTCTGGATACTTTTCCAGAAAGTTTTTTTCCTATCTCATTTCTCAGCATGTACTCAACTCACACGGCTGTTCACAAAGTAAATAACAACCATTTCAAGCACAGTTGTCAAGGAGCTAAAACATGAACCCCGAGGGTCCCGAGGGCAGTTGCACACAAGTAACCGGACCTTTGGTTATTTCGAAAAGGATTTATAAAGTTTATTTCAACACGTTACTCTAAAACCATGCAGCAAGAAAATAAAGAAACGAACTCAACTATCTTAACACTTTTAGGATTTGCATTAGATGGCACAAACCTTAAATTTCAAACTCAAGGCTGAAGCTCATGCTTTCTCTAAGTTGCTAGCGATCGCAATTCAAGTACGCCATAGTTCAGGCCTTTAGTCCATTAGGATCTCAGCTAGTCTCCCTTCTTCTAGGCCTTAGCTAAATTATAGTTTTTGACCTGGCAACATCAGGTGAGGATGACATCCAGTCAGAACACTTTCTCTGGAGAAGCCTTCAGAAGATTAACCCGTCACCCCTGGCTCTCCTTCCCCCCATCCTACAGTCAGCAGAGTTCTCATGGGAAGCTAATCATCCCACCTTCATCCCTGGCCTTGAAGATGATAAGACCTGTATAGGCTGAGGAACCAATTAGTAACACCTGTAGAATGAACTTGGCCTGTTACTATTCACATTAACCTTTGTGAGGGGAGGCCAGGGGAGCTTTGCCTCAGAACAGTGATTTAAACAATATTAAAAACATTAAAGTCATTAAAGCAGATAGTGAGTTGAACCCAAAGGAATAAGAGTAGCTTTGTGTGCCCTTTCTTTCTATCTGCAGTCTGCTGCGTTCCCCAGAATTGAAGCTTCTGCAGATCAGGAATCACACGAGGGAACAGTATGAGGTAGAAAAGAGAAACTAATAAAAATTCCCCTCCTGCGTGAATAGAAGTCCTGTTCTACTGCAGATGTCTATTTAAATCAAGCCATTAAAGTAGTATAATGTCCAAAGTAAACATTTTATTGGGAAAAAGTCTTTTATCATTTCCACAGGGTTTTTTTCCTTTTGAACAAGTAGTTGATTAGAGAGTCATGAAAAATATCGAATTCAATCTAATTGCCATAATGTTAATCAAAAGCCAACACTCTTTGCTTGACTGATTCCTGTGTTGCTGATGAAACAATCTCGTATAGAAATTAACATTCATAATTCGGTTGGTCCTCAAGCTTGAAGACAAAAAGTATTTTAACATTCAATAATTTAAAAATTGTTTCTTGTTTTGTGAGCCAGTTGCAATAACAATCTTTGTCCGTAAGATAGCTTTTGAGATGACTCCCATGAATCAATGTACGTGGAAAATGTTTCTGTGAAATATATCTTCTAATGCTCAGCTAGAGTTGCTCATAAACAACTGCTTCAACACATCAGTTGAACCAATATCCTGCTCATGGAATTATCTTTGGAACAATGAATGCATTTGTCAGTATTTCCCGATATATGCATCACAATAAAAATCACCAGCACTCCCCAAAACGTTGGAATTGGCCCTGTATGCCTTGGCTCCCCATATCATGTTGTGAAAAATACTATCTGATAATTCTTTGCTGTTTGTGGAGACACTACTTGAAAATAAGGAGGCTGCCCGAGACTGAAGCAGCTGCCCACCGTGTTCTTTGTCCGTTCAGATTTTGAATAATAGCCCCGTAACAGTAGCTCAGTTTGAAGATTATGAATGCACATGACAGTCATAATGTTTGAATCCGAAAGAGTTTCATAGTATTTTTGTTAAAGTTTTACATATGTGACTGAAGTTCCAGGTGCCCCACAAACCTGTAAACCAGCAGTCAATGGAGAGAGACCACAGTAGTTAATATTTCTGTTCCAGATTACCGGGCATAACAATCTATGTTATCTCAGGATTCTTTGAATTCAGCTTTTGTCAACACACCCGTATCTTGTACCCAGCCATGGCTAATAACCAGTGAACCACAGGAGATTATACGAATGTCAGAATGAATGATAAATTTGATTGCAACCAACAGATCTGAATGGCTTAAGTAATTGAAATCTAGTGGCTATAAAATCTTACATATTTTTAAATAGCTAGAATGAATGAAATTAGAGTGCAATTGTTTCTTACAAGTGGCAATCAAAAATGTTGAAAATAGTTGTGAATAGTTGTGGAGTGACTAAAGCACAGAGGAGTAATTCATACATGAATAGCATTTTTCCAAAAGAATTTTAGTAACTGAAGCTGTTGAAGACCCACCTTTTATATCCTCCTGATTGTGAATTCCTCTCCCCTGCTGGGATTTGGGTGTTATGTGCACTCAGGGCTCAGGGCCATGCAAGACAGGTCAGGCCAGATGACACCCTTGTGTGACCAGTACGCTAGGGGATCGGCATCAGCAGTCTCAGGGGACTTGGTGAGGTACTACCTCACCATCACCTCTGCTGAATCCTCCACCATTGCACACCTGGCATCCTCACTGCTACTGACCTCCCAGTTCACTACTGACAACCAATAGTGGGGCTTCTCCTTGGTTGGGCTCTTTGAGGCAGAGGTGCTGGGCTGTGGGTCGTCCTACTCTTCTCCAGCCTCTTTCACCTGCTGATCCCTCTGGCCATGTCTGCTGGCCTGTAGCCTCTGCACTTCTTTGCAGAGCTCACACTTCCATTGCAAGAGCTCTGCATTCAGGAGAGCAATGCTGCCTTTTTTCCAAGTGTCACAAATGGCAGGCCAACTCCCCTTTATTGCAGAGAGGATGCAACCTGGTGGTGATGCCCACCTGCAACCTCTCTGTCAAGGCCCTGAGAGAATAGCCAGTTCCAGTGTGGAGGCCAGCGCCCAGTCCAGGCCTTGAATCAGGGGTATGACTCGTCCCAGGCTGGCTGTATTGGTGCAGAGCACGTCGGTGATGTCCTGGAAGGGCTTGAGGACATACACCATTTGGGAGAGAGTCAGCCAGTTGTTAGAGCTGATGCTGATCTCTTCTTCCCTGTACAGGATGGTCATGGAGGAGATGACATCCTGCATGATGCTCTTCTGCTTCACCAAATGTGCAATCATGGTGTAGGTAGAGTTCCTCATCTCCCTCCCCCTGCCTCTTGAGCAGCGGAATGACAGACTTGATGTTACACAAGAAGTGGGTGACCAGGTGCCAGCTGGTCTCAAGCAAGGACCGTATCTCTAGGGGGGCAGCGTCCCAGGTGGCCTTGACAGTGCTCTCCAGCCCCAGAGCATCCTTCACCACCAGCTGAAACATGTTTGCCAGGTGGACAACGCCCTTGAGGCACACACAGTTAATCTCTGCCAGCATGTTGGCACATGGAGAAGAACCACTTTGTAGCCTAGTGGCAGGACTATCCCCTCCTGGGGCATGGGCTGCTCCAGAGGTCTGCCATGAAGTGCAAGGTTCTGCCTTGCATTCTGGAGAGCTGAGCCTTGACCATTGCCACTGCAGCTGGTGAAAGGCTACATCCTCCACCAGGGAGAAGGGTTGGCCATCCACAGCAGTCATCTCACCGACAAGGTGAGTAACTGCTTCCTGGGCACTCCATGTAGCCCTTTTTGACCTCTTGGAAGTTGGCCAACCTTGAAATCCCACCCACAGCAGCCCGAGTGTGGGGAGACTTTCTCGGAGGGACCTTCTGCTCCCCTTCCACTTCTCCATGCTGAGAGGGAGTGGGCCTCTTCTTCCTCTTGCTGGCCACCACTCTTTCATCTGACAGAAAAATAGTTTCAACCGGGTGCCTGAGGAGGACAAGTGTTTGGGGTTTGTGCCCCTCCAACACTCTGTCACACAGGGGTCACTGGGGAGGGTGCAGAAATTTTTCCAAACTGTGGGCACCCCCCCCCCAAAAAAAAATCACTGATGCTAGAGTCCTCCTCTCCAAAGAGTGTTAGCAACTGCTGGTGTCTCTGGGCAGTGCTAACAACACTTTTGCCTCTGTGGAGAGCCCTAGGAACACAGATCAGGGGGCAGAGGCTCCAAGATCCATGGTGATTGTTGCCCAGAGATGGGGGCCTGTGGTACAAAGCGGGCGGAGTACTTCTTCCCTCCACAACAAGCACCCTTCGCACCTGCTTTCACCCTTACAGCACACAGAAGTGTTCAGGAATTTGAAGCAGCAGAGAAGTAACACTTTGTATTGCATAAACCATATTTTGCAGTACTGGGAGCAATCCTGACAGCGTGCTTCAAAAGCCACTTCTCTGTCTCCCTTGCTCGTGTGGTGGGGCTAGGGTACTGCCAAGTTGTCATGGGGTTACTGTGGGGAACCCCTGTCAGAACTCTAGAGGGATAGCTGCCTTTCTGTCATTCAGAACCTGCCTTTAGAGACTTGGGGGAGCTAGAATCCCAGAATCATAGAGTTGGGAGGGGCCATACAGACCATCTAGTCCAGCCTAACGCATCTCTGACAAATATTTGTCCAGCCTCTTCTTGAAAGCAAGCATAGGGGGATTCTTGCCTTCTAGTGTCTGGTGAGGGGGGAGGGGTGCGCAGGTGAAGTTTCTCCGTGAGTTTGTTGTCACTGGCTTGTTCCTGAGCCATTCCATAGACTCCTGTAATTGCAGCTCTCTTTTCCAGAGAGAGCACTTGGGGACACCTTTTGGGGGGATCCATAATTGGAACAACAGAAATGTAATTGCCCCCACTTGGAAAGATTGTAGAGGAGCAGGCAACAGGGTGAGGTTCCCTGTGCATTTGGTGTATGTACATTCTGTACATTTCTTTTCCTGTGGGCACCTTCAGGGGGGGCATAATTTGGACCCCCCAAGTCCAATCTGGACATAACTTGGAGGGCAGGTAGAAGAGGATCAGGGGAGGTCTCCTGCAAGTTTGATAACTCTAGCTTACTCCTGAACCTGCACCTGTCATTTCTCCAGAAAGCACTTTCCTGGGGGCACCTTTTTCAGGGGGCATAACTCGGACCCCCTAAGTCCAATCCTCACCAAACTTGGAGGACAGGTAGAGGAGAGTCAGTTGGAGATCCTCTGTGAGTTTGGTGTCTCTAGAATGCGGGGGGGGGGTTTCTTCCGCCTCACAAAACTCACAAAACAGATTGGTTAGTTAACCCCGAAAAGTTTATGAAGGTTCATGGTTTGCACACTGGGGATGCCACAAACCGAATCACATTTTTCCAGTTCATGCCCATCCCTAAACATAGGTATCCCACTGGGATTGATATAATGGAATTTTCCCTATAAACAGCGTTTTCCATATACAGAATTTACGTGACTGTATTTTCCACAGGTTTGGAATGAGCCGTAGATCTCCTGCCTCCATTGACAGACAGAACACAGATACTAGTGGCAGTGGTAAATCTACACCCAGTTGGCAGAGAAGTGAGGATAGCATTGCTGACCAGATGGGTAAGTAATTTCTTCCTACAGAAATTAAATGGTGTTTACAGCAAGGTGACTTTGGCTAGCCATTCATCCACTTCTTATAAGCAGCAATTCCTTGGTGTTTGAATGTTACCCCTGATTAATCAGAATGAATTATTACATGTTAGGAAACTGTACTGTGTCCTTTGAGCTCTGTAAGTATTATGTGAGGTAGAAATAAAATTTTCTGAGAATACATCAGTTACAGCCACCCAGTCTCTGGGTACACAGACATGCTTATTATTTGGCCTTACCTTTGGTTTGCCCTGCCTCGTTTTAGTGCTGTGTCAGTTTAATGTAGTTTTCGCTTAGTCTGTAGCTTTCTTTGTAGTGCCCCCATTGCAACAGCACAGGCACTTTGATCAATGACACTGTAAGAACATAAGAGAAGCCAATGTTGGATCAGGCCAATGGCCCATTTAGTCCAACACTCTGTCACATAGTGGCCAAAAATACCAGGTGCCATCAGGAGGTCCATCAGTGGGGCCAGGACACTAGAAGCCCTCCCACTGTTGCCCCCCCAAGCACCAAGAATACAGTGCATCACCTGCCCCAGCCTGTGAGTTCCTATCTATACCTTGTGGCTAATAGCCACCGATGGACCTCTGCTCCATATGTTTATCCAGTTCACTCTTGAAGCTGTCCATGCTTGTAGCTGCCACCACCTCCTGTGGCAGTGAATTCCATGTGTTACTCACTCTTTGGGTGAAGAAGTACTTCCCTTTATCTGTTCTAACCCGACCGCTCAGCAATTTCATGGCGTGCCCACGAGTTCTTGTATTGTGAGAAAGGGAGAAAAGTACTTCTTTCTCTACCTGCTCTATCCCATGCATAATCTTATAAACCTCGATTATGTCGTTTCTCCAAGCTAAAGAGCCCCAAACGCTTTAACCTTTCTTCATAGGGAAAGTGTTCCAACCCTTTTATCATTCTAGTTGCCCTTTTCTGTAAAAAAGAAAAATCCCCCAAACATCCATGTACAAATTTTGAAACTGCACATAAAGCACAAGTGAACCAAATTTATAGTTAGATTAGGATCACTTTCCTCCATAAGTATATTTTCACTGCACACTATGATGAAGGGATCGACTGGAAGAACTGTTAATATAAATCAGCTGGGTGCTGAAGATCAACATTGCTAAGCCCTGATTTGGAGTTTCAGCACATATGACCTTTTTCTCTACATTTTTAATTGCTGTGTACTGAAGCAATGACCAAGTTTTCTGCCAGGATTTCGTCTCAGTGATGACACTGACACATTGTGACCAGTTTAGTCAATGACGCCAGCATCAAGACCCTGACATTCTGGTGGACAGTACACTCAGGACTGTGTGCTGTGGGTTGGGAAAATCCATTGCATCATAATTTCACATAGTTAAGTGTCATATAACATTCTATAGCACTCTGTGAGAATAGAGGCAAAGAAAAAACAGAAGCTTAATATATTGGGTGTTCTAAGATGTTCTAAGGCAAAGGAGCCCTCAGTTGACAAGATCAGGAATTAGGACTAACCAGGACCAGGCCACTTCTAAAAGCTCGGAAGACCAATCAAGAGCCAAACAAAAACGTTTTGTAGTTTTCTGGGATGATTGCAAGTGATAGCTTGTTCCTTTCATATACCAATAAGTAACAATAACACTGGGGTTGAAATTGGGGATGAGAAGGCTAACTCCATCCTTCTAAGATCGCTGAATATTAGAAAAGGTTACTTCTAAACATGCTCTTACTTTCATTCTTGTCATCAAGCAACTTGCTGCTGAGTAAATAAGGTAGGCTTGAACACAGATTGAAGTATTCAGTGAATGCTTCATGGGTTTTGGAAATGAAACACAATCCTCCAATTCAGAAGATTCACTTTGTACTAGTAACTTCACAGAATCATTGAGCTGTGCCTTATTATTAAAGCCATCTGGCCATTTCCCCACCCACATATCTATTGAACAGGGAAAAAATTGTGGTTCTACTGATCTGTAGTTCCCATTTTGGCAGAATGCTTTAATTGTATATGCTTTTATACTTTTGAGATGGTAACAACATATGTAAAGTTCATCTTTTTCAGAATTACTTTTCCAGATTCTCTGTGTGTTGATGTTGGCAGTGAACATAGCTGCCAAAAGGTTCTGCTGTGAAAAGTAAAATGCCCTATATCAAGTTAGAGGAAAGAAGTATTTTCCCTCTCATTTTCACAAAATGAAATGGTTGGTTAGAATCACAGAATCATAGAGTTGGAAGGGACCTCCAGCGTCATCAACACACACACACACCCCACACACACAACGCAGGAAATTCAAATACCTCCCCCACCACACCCTCACCACAGTGACCGCTGTTCCACGCCCAGAAGATGACAAAAAACCCTCCAGGATCTCCAGACAAACTGACCTGGAGAAAAATTGCTTCCTGACCCCAAAGTTGTGATCAGCATTTCCCTGGGCGTGTAAGAAAGAGGCCACAAGAGCTAAGCACTGATGCAACCCTTCCTGACCTCCCTCTCATGATCTGCCTAAGTTTACACAATCAGCATTGCTGTCAGATGGCCATCTAGCCTCTGTTTGAAAACCTCCAAAGAAGGAGAGCCCACTGAGGAATCACTCTGTCAGGAAGTTCTTCCTAATGTTTAGCCAAAAAGTGATCTAATTTCAACCCTTTGGTTCTGGTCCAGCCTTCTGGGGCAACAGAAAACAACTCTGCACCATCCCCTATGTGACAGCCCTTCAAGTACTTGAAGATGGTTATCATATCACCTCTCAGTCATCTCCTCTCCAGGCTAAACATAACCAGCTCCTTCAACCTTTCCTCACAGGACTTGGTCTCCAGACCACTCACCATCTTTGTTGCCCTCCTCTCGACATGTTCCAGCTTGTCTATATCCTTTTTAAATTGTGGTGCCCAAAACTGAACACAATACTCTAGGTGAGGTCTAACCAGAGCGAAGTAAAGGGATACCATCACTTCATGTGATCTGGACACTATACTTCTCTTGATACAGCCCAAAATCACATTTGCCTTTTTAGCTATGGCATCACACTGCTGACTCATGTTCAGTGTACAGTCTACTAAGACCCCTAGTTCCTTTTCACACATACTACTGCCAAGACTCCCCCATCCTATAATTCTGCATTTTATTTTTCCTACCTAAATGCAGAACTTTACATTTATCCCCATTGAAATTCATTTTATTTGCTTTAGCCCAGTTTTCCAGCCTGTCAGGCTCATCCTGGATCCTGACTCTGGATCCTGTATGGCTACTCCTCCCAATTTATTATCATCTGCAAATTTAATAAGCATTCTCTGTATTCTTTCATCCAAATCATTGATAAAGATGTTGAATAAAACAGGTCCCAGGACGGATCCTTGATGCATTCCACTTGTCACTGCTCTCCAAAAGGATGAGGAACCATTCACAAGCACTCTTTGGGTGTGATCTATCAACCATTTACATATCCACCCAACAGTCATAGGATCCAAACCACATTGTACCAACTTATCAACAAGAATATTATGTGGAACCTTATCAAAAACCTTACTGAAATAAAAATAAATTATGTCTACAGCATTCCCCTGATCCAGCAAGGTAGTAACTTTCTCAAAAAAAGAGATAAGGTTATTTTGACATAACTTGTTCTTGAGAAACCCATGCTGGCTCTTAGTAATCACAACTGTCCTTTCTAAATGCTGAAGGACTGTCTATTTGATTATTTGTTCTAAAACTTTCCCAGGTATAGACATCAAGCTGATTGGTAAGTAGTTACCCAGATTCTCCTTTTTCCCCTTCTTGAAGATGGGGACAACATTTGCCCACCTCCAGTCTTCTGGCACCTCACAAGTTCTCTAAGAATTCTCAAAAAAATAATGGACAGAGGCTCAGAAATTACATCCATGAGTTCTTTTAGTACCCTTGGATGCAGCGCATCTGGCCCTGAGGACTTAGTTTCATTTAAATAAACTAGGTGTTTATGTACTACCCCTATGCCAATCCTAAGATGCATCTCCCCTCCCTCATCGTGTGTTCTGTTTTTGCCATGCTGAGCACCATTTCCCTTGCAAGAGAAGAGATAGGAAAAGTGGGAGCTGAGCAGTTCTGCCCTCTCTTCATCGCCTGTTACAATTTCACTTTCCTGTCTCCGCAATGGGCCTACCATGTCCTTGCTCATTTTATTGCTTTGAATGTAAGAACCCTTTTTTGTTGTTTTTAGCATCTCTTACTAGCCTAAACTCATACTGAGCTTTAGCTTTCGTAACTCTCTCTCTACAAGAACTGGTTATTTGTTTATATTTGTTTATAATTCAGAACTAAGAAAATAGAGGCGATGATAGCAAATAGAAGGATTAGTTACAGGGTGATACTACCTGTCCAGACGTGCAGAGTTCCTTGAAGGAATAGCACCAACAGCCAGCATTATGTGCTATGGAGAAGGCCCAAAGGAGAGACTTTGGGGGTGTTCTCAAAGTATAGGTGCCATCATCAGAGTGCATACCTTGATGGCCATGTGCGTGGATGGATATAAACATTGGAATACAATGCAGACAATGGGAGGTCTTGAGGAGCTTGTCCCAGATGAAGACAAAAGATTACCTGGACCAGTGAGGGGTCCCAGGGGGTGTGGCGCCAAGAGGAGCAAAACCTAGGTGTGACCAATGAGGTTTCGGGGGGCAGAGTCTGGATTCACAATAGCATTTATGAGATTAGCCAGGTGCTGGATGGCTCTACTGGAGCTGGCTGAATGGGTTTGATGACCATTAATGGTCCTGCCAAGGCAGGTTGAATGGGTTCCCTGTTTTAGACAAAAAGTGGGAAATGGGTCCCTGATTAATGTCAGGAAGGATCGCTAAACATTTGAATGTCTGCTTGGCTTATCTTGGTATCCTGAAGGATGGAGCAGGAAAGACAGTTGTGGAAACAAAGGATTTCCACATAGGCATAGGTATCACACACAAAAAGGGCTAGGTGGAAGTGGGAAATGGGTCCCTGATTAATGTCAGGAAGGATCGCTAAACATTTGAATGTCTGCTTGGCTTATCTTGGTATCCTGAAGGATGGAGCAGGAAAGACAGTTGTGGAAACAAAGGATTTCCACATAGGCATAGGTATCACACACAAAAAGGGCTAGGTGGAGTTCTAGAGAGACAGAAGGGCTATTCGCCAGGTGACCTCTGAATAGCCTTTAGAAATGCAGATACTTTACCTGGTGAACTTGGCACTGTTTCATATGCTTACCTTGCTGGGTGGAGGAGGAAGACTGGAGATTTGCTTTGAGGGCTTCCTTGTACAACCTGAAGATGGAGACCCTTTTCCCAGAGCTTTTGACTAGCTCTGTGTTTCAGAGCAAGAGTGCCTTCCTTGGCCTGACTTGGTGGGTCTCTAGTTCAGGTCAGAAGTGGGGTGCCCCGCTGTTTAGGGCTTACCCATGAGTAAGGCAGCACCTCTGGGCTACAACATGCTCTGGTTCAGATTCTTAACCTGACTAAAAGCAGTTTCTCAATATTATTTTAGTAACAATCAGTAGAAAACATGAGCTTTTGGATGGCAAATGCTCTCATGTGTGATATATTACAGAACCAACATGCCATCTCCCTGCAGTATCAAAGGTTCTGCCATCCTTTAGAGAGAGCCCCACTGGAAGACTGATGAGGCAGGATCCGGTCGTCCACTTGTCTCCAAACAAACAGGGCCATGTAAGTTTTCATTCAGAATTGTTGTTTATCCATGTTTTAAAATGCTTTTCTTTTTCAACAGTTCCTCACATGTCAAATACCCTTTTAGAACCTCTGTTTTCTCCAGAAATGCTTCTATTGTGACATACAGAAAAGGTGACAGAGCCAATCTAAGAGCTTAAAAGCAGATTTAATATAATATGTATTAATAGAAACATTCTGCTGCCAACTCAGAAGCAGAGTCTTGGTTCTTTGCTTTGTGATGGGCTACATCTGTGGGAACTTTGATTATTCTAGAAATAAGATTCGTGATAAAATTTCTGTAGCTAATTCCATATCCCACATGGAAAATTTGATGCCTTACCAACATTTTTTACAAGGCAAATGTGAATAGTCAGATGGAGTTAGTTGTCATGTTTACCTTCAAGGTTTTATTAATAACTTCAGATTTTCCCATTTTATTGTCTTATTTCCTTTCTTGATATTTTAAATATTTCGCTAAATGGTTGTTTATACATGTCAAATCCTAACCCCTTCTGGTGATTTCAGAATTGTGTAGCAAGGTCATATTGTTGAATGAAGAATGCAGAATCTCTTGTCCTACCAGTGTACACAGATTGAGGCACTGTCAACTCTAAAAGAGAAGGAGCCAGGCTGGGAACTTAAATATCCCCCAAACCACTGAAACTGTGAAGGCTGCTAGTGTTCAATAATATACTTTTAACATACTGAAGTTTTTCTTCAATATCTTTTACAAATGCAGTTATTTCAGACATCTGAGATCATTAAATCTTACATGTATATTTGTCAATATGTATTCTTACATAGAGAGTTATTACCAGCTTAAATATTAATGACTTGCTTTGATGGCCAGATATAAATGTCCAGTAGCTATGCTGTGTGGACATCTACCATCCCACTTTACATAGGAAGGAAGCCTGATATTACAATGGCCAATGTTCCCTCTAAGCTGTGGAGTCTTGTGAGCAAAAATTCTACTCTGTGTGCTACTGGCATGAAATTTGTGAGCGAGCGATTTGGCTACTGCATAAATTAGTTGGCCCTGGAGTCATCCTTCCTGAGTGAAGACAAAAATCTGTGAGCTGGAGGCTGAAAAACTGTGAGCTAGCTCACACTAACTCAGCTCAGAGGGAACACTGACACTGACTACCAGCGTTCAGTATGTAGGGAACAGGGGGGGAAGTGGGTTGTACTTTCTGGTATGCATGCTGGTTGTAACATCTAGAGCAGACTTTTTAGCAGCTCGGGCAATTTGCCCTGAGAGAACCTTCATTTAATGTACAGTTGCCCCTGTTCCTTTTTCTTCCTTTCTGAAACGTTGGGTTTGATTTGCCTTTTTTTTTTTTTTTTTCTTCCTTTTTTCTTTTGGCAGTCGGAGAGCCACTACTCCAGCCATTCAAGCAGTAACACGCTGTCCAGCAATGCCTCTAGTGTGCACAGTGAAGAAAAGTGGTATGACAGTGGAGATAGGACTGAGTCAGAGCTGAACAGCTACAATTATCTTCAAGGCACTTCTGCTGACAGTGGTATTGATACCACCTCTTATGGTCCAAGCCATGGCAGCACAGCCTCATTAGGCAACTCAGCAACATCCCCTCGATCAGGACTTGTAAAAGAAAAAGTATCACCATTGTGGCACAGTTCTAGCGAAGTAGTCTCCATTTCAGACCGGACTTTAGAAAAAGAGTGCCATATGATGGACAGGAAGACGGAATCTTCATTAAGCTTGGATATTCATACCAAAAGTCAACCAGCCTCTAATCCTTTGACAAGAGAGAACAGTGCTTTTAGCCTTAGTGATGCTGTTTCCCATGCCAGGTAATTTTCTTGAAAATGTATGTCTTTTTTATCTTTCTGTGGACTATCAAGTGTGAGGCATGGAAAAATAAGGTACCCATTTTGCTTGGCTGGCCAACATTTGAAAGGAGGCAGTATGCGGAGAGTTTGAAAATGAACACCTCTTTTCTTCTGTGGGTGGGGATCTTATTGCAGAAAATTCAGTAATGTGCAGGTCCTCAACCAGAACATGAGAGCAGTACACAATATTGCTATGGTGCTAACACAGCCCTGAATATATGTAAGGCTATGAGTTGAGGATGGGGAGGCATGCTTCCTCCCTTCTGCCATTCTAGTTTCCCTCACACTTCCTCCCAAGTAAGAATTAGCCATAGTAGTTAGTATTAGTCATAGTTAAGATGTTGTTTAGTTTGTATCCAAGTAAAAGCCCTGAGTAAGTGAAGTCTAGAGAATGCTGGGATTTCATATACTGTTTTGGACTTGTTACTCCAGCAGTTTTGGGCTTGGCTTTAAAAAAAGGTGGTAGAACAGACATGGCTAATTACACTGAACAGTAAGTGAGAGAGGAGAGTTCCAAGTGTGTCTGAATCACTCATGATTAGCAGGTGCACATCTTGATTGCTTGTCAGTTTAGGTTCTCCTATGTCCTCAGCATTTCTCATGAACATTTTGTATTCAGCTTTCTACTTAATTTCAGCCAAAAAGTTGTGACCTAGGTAGATAGACCTAGATAAGGGGGAGGGGTGGAATGTGCAGTTGAAAAAACTGAACAAAAATAAAACAGTAGCAAATTGGAGTGTCTGTTTTAGCCCTCGTTGCTTATCCAGTGCCATGGCTTGGATGCTATGTGGTGCTGCTGCTATTCCCATGGAATACGATACTGGCAAAACCCATTATGGAGGAAGTACAGTAAGCTCAGAGCTCTAGAGCCCTTTGGTTCCTTTCACTTCCCTTCAGAGTCATTGTCTTTGCCTGAATTCTGAATGGGAGTGAAGAAGTTGGTGATCTAATCTATATATCACTCATTATATATAAGAGAACGTGCACCTGAGAATCAGTGAAACAACTGTAAAATTAAATTGCCTGTGGTATCTCTAGCAGGGCTTTTCTTTTCTTTCCCAACTCCCTGTGTCAAAATCCCTACCAGCAATTGTGCAAATACACTGAGCGCTTCATTTATGTAGGGAACAAATATATATGTGAATATCACTTACTGGGGGGGGGGCATTGCTGAGGATTTAAAAAATTAGCTATGTCAAACTTCAGTTTTCTCAATCTCAATCTTATAGTCTTATGTAAACAGTAGTGGTGTCTCCTTCCCAGAACTATGCTTAAATATTAAGGTTGCATTCTCCACATCAATGAATATTGCTCTTATCGTTGCACAAGAGCACTCATTCACAACTAGATTTTCTTGTGTGCAAAAGACAGTCCAGTTGCCAGTGATTACTATAGAGAAATGCTGGTGCAATAGCCAGCTGTGTGGAAGCAGCCTAGGTTCAGTAGTTTATGAAAAGCTGATATTTGACTTGTGTTGTAAGGGTTAGGCATTCCATCATTCTTTGATACCGACTCATTACATGGGAGATCTGTAATCAGATATACTGATGTAATTGAAGATTAAAAACTATCCACAGGGGGACTGGGGCCCCAGTGCTGAGAGAAGGATGGATTCCCCTGCATACATGCTTTTTTGTTTGTTTGTTTTTGCAAATAGAAATCCTTCCCCCAGCCCTTCAGAACTGAAGAAAAGGCAGGTACAAGATGGTACCTTTTTCCTTGATGGCAAGTTTGTTAGATAAATGGTGGAGGGACAAGTTTTAATAACTAGAGACAAAAGGATGAGAATAAACTGGTGTCTATAGAAATAGCATTTGCTAATAGGTCACTTTATGGGGTGGAAGCAGAGGTGTTGGCTCCACTACCCCTTACTTCTGAAAGCGACCCTACAGGAAAATTAGTCACTGATCTCAGTTGTAGACTATCTTCATGGTATGCGTTGTCACTGTCATCTGGGCATTACCTTTCTTAGATGTAGTCCTTCAGATTACTATAGGGAAACAGGTCCTTGTGCTCATAGGCCGCCTTTTGTGCCCAGAAAATGCCACATTAGTTATGACTCTTAAACGCTCTGAAATGGTGTTTCAGTACAATGCACATGCATCAACAACTCACAAGAAATATTGAAAAAAAAGAAATTTTATAGATGTGGAAGTTCCAGTCTATTACAATAGCCCAATCTTGTGATCTGTTAGGATACATTCTGTTCTAAAGATAAAAGCAGCAGCTTCTCTGATATTATACTGTTCATATGGTTAACAACTGATGTTCCTTTAATATATGAACTTTCGTTACATTAATATAGTTCTGTTTTGCAGTTTTACAAAAGTGACATGGGAGCTTGATCAACAGTGAAACTTTTAAAGGTGCCTCTCCAGCCTAGTACTGTCTGTGTGAACATCAGTTAGATGACTTCATCCTCTTGCGTAGCATTTTAAGAGAGGATGGGGAGCAAATGAATGGATAGCGTGGGGATCAGTCATTCAGCGTGGGTTTTTAAAAAAAAGATTGAATTGGTAGAACAGATTCTGCAGTGCAAGACAGCAATGCAGTGGCACTTCATAGAACAAGGATTCACCTTCCTTGGATTTCAGCTGGAGATAAGACCTCAGTGTGTATGTAAAGCACATGTTTAAGTGCCAGTTGTGTTGCTGATTTTTATGTCACCAAGGCAATGTTTTGCAACTCCAGTTTTAGTACCTGGCAATTGAATGGTATGGTTTCTTCTGACAGTTGAGAGTATCAAGCAGAGAAAAATCTTTCCAAACGTGTTGTATGAGAAACCTCATCTGGAGTTGGCAGGGATTGAATTCAGGACCTTTTGCATGCACAGGCACTGAGCAACAGCCCTTCTCATTTTAAAAAGGTGGTGTAAAAAAATTAAATATTGAATGCATGAATGGAAATATCACATAAATGAAGCACATGCAGCAGTAAATAGAATGTACAAGTTTACTTCTAGCTTTGGAACTATAAAGAGATGTGAGATAACTGTGGAGCTTACTAAAATCAGCTGATACACGGTGAAGACCAGCGTTCTATTACAACCCTGATAGATTATAACTTGGTGGGAGAACTGGTGTCCCCTTATCTGTTCCAATGCTGAGAAATAAGCAGGGAGGTTATTTGAGTTGTAGGAGTATGCTACCAGAGGGCAGTAAAAGAACCTCAAAATCCAATGAAACTTTCTAGACTTGACTTTACTTTGGAGCACCAAAGTAAGTAGATAGGTGGATACTAATCCTTGGGTCAAAAACTGAGAATCCTTATATTAAATTATTATCAATATATTGCTTCCTATGGTCCTGCCAACATCACCCTGCCAACAAAAGTCCGCATGGTCAAAGCAATGGTATTCCCAGTAGTCATGTATGGCTGCGAGAGTTGGACTATAAGGAAGGCTGAGCGCCAAAGAATAGATTCTTTTGAACTATGGTGCTGGAGAAGACTCTTGAGAGTCCCTTGGACTGCAAGAAGATCAAATCAGTCAATCCTAAAAGAAATCAACCCTGACTGTTCCCTGGAAGGCCAGATAATGAAACTGAAGCTCAAATACTTTGGCCACCAAATGAGAAGGGAGCACTCACTGGAGAAGACCCTGATACTGGGAAAGATTGAAGGTCAAAGAAGACGGGGACGGCAAAGGATGAGATGGTTAGACAGTGTCATAGATCAAACGAACATGAAGTTGAGCAAACTTCAGAGGATGGCGGAAGACCGGAAGGCCTGGCGTGATCTGGTCCATGGGGTCGCGAAGAGTCAGACTCGACTGTGTTACTGAACAACAACATGGTCCTGTTTTCACTCATAGGAGTTTCACCTCAAGTGAGATGGATTTTTGTGCCTGACTTGTTAAAAACAAGAGAGAGGTGTGCCAGGAATTTGGGAATGTCTTAGCATACTGTGTGAGTCTTGCACATAAACACTTAAGTTTATGCAGGAAGTTTTCACTGTTTGTAAATTGGATTATAATGATGATTATGGTTGGATTGGTCTGCTGCTATTTGAAGTTATTTCGTTAATGTATCCATGTTTCTGTGTTAATACAGTGAATGCTTTAGCTTGCAACTGCTAATGGAATTTATTATTAAAATTGCTAGGCATTGTGCAAGAGTCAGTAAAATAAAATTGTGCCTGCAGGCTTGCAATCTAAAGATTATAATAGTAACTTTGCACCTAACAAAACCTTATAGTCTGCATGATAAAATAAAGCTTTGAAATTAATTGGACACAATATAAGCATGTACTTGTAAGTCAAGCTTTGTCTTTATTATGCTTCTCTCCCAGTACCATGGGTTCCCGACACTCTGCCAGCCCAGTTGTTTTCACCAGTGCCAGAAGTTCACCTAAAGAAGAGCTTCATTCTGCCACTTCCCCACAGCTTGCACCTTCTTTCTCCTCCTCTTCCTCCTCCTGTGGCCCAAGGACTTTCTACCCACGCCAGGGTGCTACTAGCAAGTACCTGATTGGATGGAAAAAACCTGAAGGGACAATAAACTCAGTGGGGTTTATGGATTCAAGAAAGTAAGAGCACTTTGATTCTATTTTGGTGGGTGTTTAATTTTCAACATGAAGAGGTCTCTAACATGCTTACTTCACTCTCAATAAAAGTTCTTAAGGGATTTAAGTGAAAGTGATTTAAGCTAACTAAAGCAGTAAAAATTCCTTAGAATTCTATAGAGAAATTGCCATTGTCTATTGAAGTGGGTTAGGGTTTTCAAATAACTGAATTTCAGACAGTTAATTAATTAATTAAAACAGTTTGTTCTCTGTTTTCAATTAGTCTTTTTCTCTGGTTGAATCTTTTAATGGACCCCAAGTACTGAACACTCAGATGAAGAGTGTTTGGTATTTTTCCCCTAACAGTGTTTAAAATATATGGCACAAGCTTTGAGAGATGAGCTCATAAGTGACCTTGAAAAGGGAATAGCTGGCTGTTTGTAGTAGAGACTTAAATGAAGCTAGAGGTATTTCAAGATATCGTTGACTAGGGGTCCAAATGAATTCACTCGGCTTACTAGTCAGGCGTTTTATGTGATTGCTGCCCAATCCTCTGTGCTACCCCTGAGTCCCTTGGGACAAACAACAATTTAGGGCAGTGATTTGGAGAAGGTAAAAATAATAAAACAAGGGAGAGACTTTGGCTGTGTGTAACTGGCTCCAAATCAGAATGCAAACAAGAACTCCAGGGAGAGGATTTGCATGCTGCTAGATTTCCTGTATACTCAAGGTGGTGTGTAGCCAGTAACAAGCCAGGCTCTTGCACATTTTAGCTTAAATACTGTTAAATTTGCATGGAGTCAGAGGTACTAAAGACTGCAATTGAGAGTGAATGAAAATAAGGTCAGGAGTGAATCACAGGACAAGCCTTAAAGATATAACAAGACAAAAGGTATAAGGTGTAGGCTAAGATGTATATCACTGAAAAGGAGAGATGGCATTGTAAAGGCTGGGTTCTAAAAGGAAATATGATAGCTTGGTTCTAGGAGCAGAACAGAGCACAGTAAGTCCAAGGGAAAGCAGTGGCCAAGTCCAAAGACTTTAATGCCATATACTTTCATCCTAGTTCATGGGAAGAGAGGGACAAGTCATCTAAGGTAATGAATGCATTTCAGTAGCTGTCGGTGGAGGAGAAGCTGTGCATGCATAGTCATGGTGGGAGCTATGATTGTTGATTCACAAAAAGATCGATGCTCCTAACAGGTTTATTCCTTTAAACAGGTATCCCTATGTATGGGTCTCCTATATCAAGCTGAATTCCACAATCCCCTCACCTACCCATCCTGAATACCCACTTTCTACCTACCCTTGCCTCTGAATATCTAGAAGGTGTCTTGGAAGTGTTCTGTCCCAGAGGCACTGGTTCCTAACCTTTTATCTTATTTTTCTCTAAAGACGCCACCAGAGTGATGGTAATGAAGTGGCACATCCTCGGTTACGTGCATCAGCCAGAGATCTTCGAGCCTCACCAAAACGAACATCTAAATCAAATATTGAGGAAGAATTAAAGAAGCTGATAGATCTAGATAGTCCAACACCAGAGTCTCAGAAGAACTTTAAGGTATAGGCTGCAGAACTGTATCCTGCTCTGATACCAAGAGTGATAAGCAATTGTTGCAGCATAACTCCATTCATAATTTTATCAGGCCTCTGACTGCGGTGTTTGTATCTAAGCAGCTTTGATATGTGTGTGTATTTGTTAAGAGTAGGAGATGCATTATGTAATAAAAATTCTCACTATACCTCACTTAGACTGCCATTGTAAGCTGTTGTTCTTTGTGGTCTCTTTGTACACAGATTCAGCACTGGCCAGAAGCCACTCCAGAAAGTTCCAGAGCACTCCTCTGAGGGACAGTTGGGATCCTTTTCTAAATCTCCTTTTGTCTTCTAGCTTTAGTATCTCTTCTTATTCGCCTCCTCCTCCCCACCCCACCCCATTGTTAACCAGATAGGGCAGGTCATATTAAATTGCAGTCTTTGGAGTACTACATTTCTTAGGACCTTAAGGATCCCCTTCTCCTGAATATATTCCTTGATGCCTAGAGATTTGCAAAGGTGGCCAGACAGACAGTGTCATTCTAAGGAAAGTCACATCCTTCTTACCCATTGACTTAAATGGACTTAGGAGGGAGTAACCGTGCTGTGGGTGGTATGATTAGAGTGTCCCCAGCACCTTGGTGTTTGCCCCATTCCTGGAAACTCTGTTCCCCAAAGCAGCCCACCAATCTCACTAAATATTTAGGTTGAAAGAGTTGGCTAAGAGATGGTTTTTAGGCAGGCCTTCCTTAACTAGCTATGTCTTGATATGTTAATTTACATGTGTGCATGTGTGTTGTACAACCCTTGTAATTTTTTTCTTTTTTCATGTTGAGGACTTTTGCTCAAAAGAGTGCTATAAAACTTCAAATAAATAACATTCACAGTGCAAAGCTGACTAAAACCTGAATCTGAAAGGTTCTGAGAATCTCTTGGAAAATGTCCATTTGCTTAACACCGGGGAGTTTTTAACGTTTTCTTTTAAAAGGAGCTTTTGCATTGTATTACGTTATTTCATCTTTGCAGTATCTCCTAGAAACCTTTACACACTTACCTGTGACAGCAAGAATGACACAAACTCTCTTGTCATTCATGAATTTTCCTCATGATGAGTGATGCTGCCTTTGGCCTCATGGAAGGAGCACTGGGCTTTTTGGTTCTTGCAGAATTTTACTTTGGAAATCTTGTAATATATTAGCACCTGCAATAATTATAGGGGGGACAGGAATCATTTGTTGATGAGACACTAGTACTAATAGAATGCTGAGTTATATTCTTATTTACTTGACTAACTCTTCTGCATTCTGATCTTGAGTGGGGATAAGCACTAACCAGAAAAATGCAGTTTGGGTTGATTTGTGGTTTGTGGCTGAACCATGAACAGAACTGAACTGGGTTCATAGTTTGTGACTTTGCAACCCCCATTGAAAGGGATCACAGTCCCTTTAAACGGAGTTTGCAGAAAGCCCAAAACAGCTGAGTGATGGGGAACCACCTGCTCCTTGCTGCTCAGCTGGTTTTGCGGATTTCAGGGGGAACAAGAAAGTCCCTTTAAATCCCTGCTTTCTGCTCTACTCACAAACTGCTACAAACCACTTTAAAAGTTTGTGGAAGCTCGTGACGGTAGACCCATCATGAACTTCAGTTCATGGACCATGAACAGGGCAAAATTCGTGATGAATTTTGCTTTGTGGTTCAATTTGTGCCCATCCCTAATCTTGAGCACTTGAGTAATGGACATGTTGACAGTACGCTGAACTTTCCTGCAGCACCAGTGCTGCTGTTCATTTTAAAAGGACTCAAATTGTTTCCCTAAACGTTGAAGCAAGTACATACGTGAGCTAAAACCACTAGGAACAATTCCTTAAGGCTACACCAGAAGTACTAATGGCTTAACTATCTTAAAACATTTAGTGAATAATTCTGAAAGAGAGTCCTGATTTCTAAGACCTCCCTGCTGAAAGCTACTGCTTAACATTTCATGCTTGTCAGAGTCTAAATGGTTTCCACAGCAACCATGCAAAAGAGGGCACTTACAACTTCTTTCGTTCCTTGTCAAAACCCAAAGAGGCTTATTAAAAACTTGTAAGTATGGGGTTCTATATACAGATTATTTTTCAGTGTTACCTTTGAGGCTGTTGGAAAAGAAATTAGCCATAGGCAAGGGGTTTTTCCCACTAATTACTTTTTTGGGAAAGATGACCTGTCTCACGACTTGCACGAGCAAGGCCTGTACTCATCTTACAGAACACCCATCTCATTTAAGTGTGTGCCTGTTGTGGAAATTTTCATGATCAATGGAATATGCTCTTTCAAGTAAATATCATTACTTAGATGATAGATGATTTTTTTTCTCAGTTAAGCAAATGATGCTAATACTACCATTAAAATTGTTGCTACTTCTGTAGAGAATATATTCTCTTAATATGCAAAGGGCTATGAAACGGTTCTTCCCTAGCTCCTTGATACAGCTTATTAAGAAGCTGCATTTATTCTGTGATTGGCAGTATTGGCTGTTTCTGAGGGTAGATTAACCTACCCTCTTCCTCACTACAGCCCATCCAGAGACTGCCGAGGCATTCTGGTGCTTGAAACAAAATCCTGAAAGTGCCTCCCATGATTGGAACAATGAAATGAGGAGGGGGAGGGGGAGGAGGAGGAGGGACAGAAAGGGCTTACTCTGTACCTTGGGTCTGCATCCCAAGCCAGCAAAAGTGAGGGGTTGTAACATTTCCCTTCCTGTTTATTAAAGGCAGTATGAATTGCTGAAGCACAAGTAATGCGTTTCAGTGACATATATCTTTGTATATTCTCACACTATGAAGTCTATTTGAGAGGCTTTTTAGAAAACAGCTCATCATGGAAACCTGGTTCTGTGCTGTACCACTCCCAACTACAGGTAGGGGACTGCTTGACTAAATGCTCCTGTGTGAGAGAGAAATCCCTATGTATGGAAAGCTAGCATCTCAGGAAGAAGATGAGGCCAAAATCCTTCTCCCTTTCATCTCCCTTTTTGTTTAGGGCTGTGCAGAAAATGTTAACCCAAAAAAATCAAGCTGACAAACATAGTGTTTTTAAGAGGTCTGAAATGGTTCCCAAACAAAACCTGTTTTTTTAATTTTACTTTTTGCAGCTTGTTTATCTAGACTTCAGGCATTACTTCTTTTGTTCTGATCAATCTTTCCTGGAAGAATCCCAGCTGAGTGGAGACCGCTGTGTGATGATGTTGCTGAGTACAAATGTAGCTGAGTTAGAATGAGGGAAATACTTCCTGAATTGGTCATATTGGTTGAAGATCACTCATCAGGAATGCATTACCTCTCTTCCAAATCTGGCAAAGCACAAGACCGAGAATGAGTGTGCTGAGCATCACCTCCTTTATGATGTCAGTTTGCAAATACTTCACCAGTTCGAAGGAGGCAATGTATACTGTGATTCCCCTTTCTAGACAATTTCTGCTTTGCCAAAAAAAAAAAAAAAGGAAGGATCACACAGCACATCACTGCCTCTGAACTTGCAAAGCACTTGCAAATTGACTAGAGAAGGGGCAGGATCCTGCCACAGACATTTCCACCTCTGAGAAATTCTTGAATGAAGGGTGCTTTCCACAACTGACAATTTTTTTTTTATAAAACTCTTCCCTTTCCCCTTTTCAGCTCAGACTTAGGATGTCTTTAACCAGGAGAGCATTTAAGCATGTTTGAGTTCCTGCTATCTGAAGTGGGTATGCATGACGAGCTGGGTAGTCTAGAGAGCTCTTGAGTCCACCACAACCATATCCATGTGGGTCAGACTTTGTCATTTTTCTCTTATGTAGGACTTACTTCTCAATCAGTTGTCAGTGTTGAGACTTTGGAAATAAAATGTTCTGGGAGATTTCTGTTCTTAACATTACTTACCATGCAGATGAAAAGGCCATTACTGTTGTTCAAGGCCTTCAGTAGATTTTCTGTCTATGTAGGAGGGACATTTCTGAATCAATACAATCTATAAAAAACTGTTAACATAAAATCCCATGTGCATAAAGCAGAAGAAATGAGGATGGGTTATTTTGTCAGTGTTCTTTCATATAATGCCATCTTGTGCACTAAATGCACAGCTGTTACTAGATACTCTGCTTCTCACTTCTGTTGTAGGAGATCCTATTAGGCAATACCTGCAGAATAATTTAATTACAGTAAAATGCGGGGGGGGGGGCTTTGCCCACCAGCCACCAGAAGATCCACTGCAGTGCTTTAGAGAAGATAGTGGCAGCATAGAACTTCTTACAGAATTTAGCCTTCTTTTAAATGTGCCCAAAAAACAATATTTACTGCTTCCCCCACAGCAGTGTCCTGCCATTTTATTAACGTTGTGCTTTTCAAAATGTGTGCTTCCCTTCTCCAGCTCTGGAGGGTATATTCACCCTGACATTTTAAAAAGCAGTTTTATTTCCTCTGCCCACAGCATTTCTGTTGTCTAAACCACCTTCGAATAGCCAAGAGCTGGATGTCATATTATTTATTTATCTATTTATCAATCAGATTTGTATCCCGCCCTCCCAGCCGAGGCTGGCTCAGGGTGGCTTACATAAGAGAATAAAAACACACAAGTAAACAATTTAAATAATCCTAAAACCATAAAAACATTCCAACATAAAAGATGCTAAACATTAAATAATATTATTAAATATTATTGGCATTAACAAAAAAAGCAGGTCTATGAATGAATATACCCTTTTCCACTTATTTTTGTTTCCTTATGTTGTCATTCTGAATTTTTTTGTATGCTCATTTTGCTTGTATTAGTAATTTGTGTATGTCTTTTCGGCATTTCTTGCATCATTCATATACACATTGAGTACACTGTACATCACTCATACACACACTATATATTCACAACAGAATAAAATGTTACGAAAAGTGATTTGAACACAAGGCAAGCAAAATTGAAATGAAGATGTAGGACTTGAACCATCAAGTTTACAATATTCAATGGTAATTTTTATGTGGAAAGGCCCCTAGTCCACTTCAGTACCCACATTTCAAGGCAATGGTTTGTCCAATATACAGGCAGTGCTAGAGTAATGTTGTATGGCATGGGGTAGTTTTTCAGTGATGTCTATGCAGTGATATGTGTGTAAACATTTTGTTGATACAAATTAACTGTGAACCTTCCCTCAAGAGTATGGAAATCATTCTGAAAGCAATCCCATGGAGACAGATTTTTACATGGAAACCAGCTCTTTCCAGAGTGGGCACCAAAAATTCACCTTCTATAGATGTACTAAAGAGACCTCATGCATTCTTGGAATGTTGCTATAAGTTTTCATGCCTTTCTCTCTCTCAGTCTCCATTCCCTAGCACTCCTACCTCCAGGCGTGGCTTGCAGAGGACTCTATCAGATGAGAGCATTTACAGCAGTCAAAGGGAACATTTCTTTCCCTCACGAGCTTCTCTTCTGGACCAAGCCCTGCCAAATGATGTCCTTTTCACCAGCACATACCCTTCTCTACCCAAGTCATTGCCCTTAAGAAGACCATCATACACACTGGGAATGAAATCTTTACATGGTGAGTGTGTTTCCAGCTTCAGCACTGGGAAAATGTCATGTATTGGTTGGCTGGTTTATTTGTTAGGATGAGCATGCATCCTTCTTCACATTTGTAAGTTATTCCTTACCACTGTTTTGTATTGACAAACAGATTCAGACTGGCATTCCTTATCTGTTCCTTTTGTCCTCTTGAGATTAGACTACTGCTGCTGTATGTTCTGTCTCAGGCTGCCTTTTGATTGTTCCAGAAGCTTTCAAGTGAGCCAAAGCAGAGAACTGCTTTCTGGAAGTAATGATTGCTGTGACCCAGGGCTCTAGCATCTGCTCAACTCCTTATTAGCTTATGGTGTACAATTCTAGATGATTGGTTGACCCACACAGTTCTAAATTGCAGGTGCCAGGCATACCTTGAAAAAGCTAGAGCCAGACATATCTTAAAAAGCATCAATATGCACCAATATGTACTACTTGTAAACCAAGCCTGCACAGAAAACAGCATTTTTCATGGCCACTCTATAGTTGCAGAAGTCTCTTTCTGCAGATAATTAGTTAAAATCCAAGCATGATAATTTTGGGAAATATTTTAAAACTTCATTAAGGCTGACAGTTCATGGCCAGAGTTGAACCACTATGATTAGATTTAGTATGGAGATGTCTCTCTTTACATTTTATACACACACACACACACACACATTGTTGTTGTTGTTGTTGTTGTTCAGTCGCACAGTCGAGTCCGACTCTTCGCGACCCCATAGACCAGATCATGCCAGGCCTTCCTGTCTTCCGCCGTCCTCTGAGGACACACATACATACAGGGGTCATTTCGTAGAAAAAGAGCTGCATGAGCTCATTAGCATAGGGTATGCTAATTAGCTACTAGGCTATTAGCATAATAGCTCATTAGCATATGCCACACACCCCTGAAGTCACCGGAAGTGATGTCAGAAGAGGAAGCAAAAGGGGGGGAGGCATCTTCAAAAGCCTCCCCTTCCCTTCCCCAGCCGGCCTGCGGGGGGGGGGAAGCGAAGAGGGAAGGGGTTTAAAGTTTAAACCCCTTCTCACTAGAGTTGGGCCGCAGAAGGAGGAAAGGGGGAAGGAAAGAGAGAGAGAGAGAGGGTAGAGAGAAGGAACGAAGGAAGGAAAGAGGAAAAGAAAGAGAAGGAAAGAAGGAGGGAAAGAAAGAGAGAGAAGGGAAGAAGGGGGGAAAGAGGAAACGGAGAGAATGAAAGGAGGGAAAGACACCCCCACCCCCGCGGATCCCTCACCGTGATCAAGGCCTTCCCCAGGCCGCAGCACTCGGACACCGGTGACGAGCCTCTTCAGGTCTCCCCTGGGCCGCAGCGCTCTGGCGCGGGCTTTGGAAGGCCAACAACGGGCCTCCTCAGGCCTCCCCCGGGCCGCATCCCTCCAGCGCGGGCCCCGGGAGACTGGCGACAGACCTCTTCAGGCCTCCCCCGGGCCGCAGCACTTTGGCGCAGGGAGCTAGGGGCAGGGCTTGCCACCGCCACCATTTGTGCCAGCTCCTGGGCTGCCGGAGCAGTGCTCCAGTCCCAAATGACCCCTGTATATATGTGTGTGTGTGTGTATATACACACACATGCACACAGGCCAGCTGAAGCACTCAAGTCCCATTGTTTTCATTAGAAGTATTAAATTTCTCCCCTTTAAATCAGTTGAATTTGTAACTGCTTAACTTTGGCCTGACTCTGTCCTTCAGTGTACTTTTAAAAAGCAGAGATTGTAAAGCGTTGATTTACCAGAGCAACTTGATCAGCTGATTGGGGGAAATTGCCTTTTATTTCAGAATACTGGAATGGTATACTTCTGAAGCAGCCTTATTTCATCAGGGCAAACTGTTAGATAATGAATCAAGTTATGAATTGTTTGATGCTTGTGCTTCTTGTGTTAAAATAAATGTGTATGGTGGGTGTTTGGCTACATAGCTTTTTGTGACATATGTGGCAAGATCTAGCACACAACACTGCCTGGAGATCTGTGCGAAAGAGGGTTTATTTTTTACCAGAGAACAATATGGGTCAAAGGTTTTAGTGCTGCCTTAGATATCACTTATCCCGTCTTTCTTTGAAGCCGCTGTCATGACTGAAAAAATACCTGTAGTGTTTTCTGGCCTTTTCAAAATCATTTCCTGGCAGGACATCTCTTGTAATGATCCATCACTTGATGGTTTGGTGCTCACTTTTCAGGTCCTTTGCCACATACATTTGCAACCTTAAAAAGAAATATGAAAACCTATACAGATGATGTGAAGCCCCTCTGTGGCTGGGAATAGTGTTGGGACTGGGAGTATTATCTGAATGCCACAAGAAATTATTGCTATATCCCATATACATCCCAGCCATGTCAGATCCAGCAAAATCTCCATCTAGTTGGCCTGAGTAACCTCCATGTGCATTTGAAGTTGTGGAAAGTCAAGAGGCAGAGTATTTATTTAGAATGTTTTCTCAGCTGAATGGTAGTTTTTTTTTTCTTTCCTTATTTGTTTTGTTCTGTGTTGCCTCAGGAGAGTTCTCTGCCTCAGACAGCTCCCTCACAGATATCCAGGAGCAGAGAAGGCAGCCCATGCCAGACCCAGGTCTCATGCCCCTGCCTGATTCTGCTTCTGACCTAGATTGGTCAAACTTGGTAGATGCTGCCAAAGCCTTTGAGGGTAGGTATCCGCAGTTCTTCTACTTCCAAAGCTTAGTCCTCATCAAACACTCCTTACTGAAGAATTTTTTTAATTTGCTCTTTCTGTCATTTCATAGATTCCCTGCTCTGAAAGCCAGGTTCTTTCTTCTTTATTTGCATTAGGAGTCTTAGCATCCCAAAGTCACTTGCACCCTTCAAATGCAATTTCATTTACTTTATGTTTTGTATGCTACACATTTTTTTATTGTAGCTCAAATACTGGATGTCTTCACTGCATTGCCATGAGTGAATGTTTTTAATCAATGGTTACCTATTTACAAATGCCAAGGTTTGTATGCACAATCTCTTGCCATGAGGCCAAAGGATTAAAAGGGAATATTGGATTTTAATGATGTTTTAGTCACAGTTGAAGTATGTCAGATTACTCCATGAACTGATGTATATAAGACATGATATGCATTGTCTCTTGGCCGTTTTTCCCGCCCATCTCTTGAAACACATGACCTTGCATATCAGTAGCATTTTTATCTTTTGAGAATTATCACACTTGTAAATCCCTAAACGTGCTGGTACTTTGCAAAACGCAAAGGTCTTTTGTGCATATGTATCAAAATTTAAAATAACAACGGCCAGCACGCTCAGTGCTGAGAATTACCTAGGAAACTTTTTCCAGCAAGGATTAAAGTTTGGTTCTATAGCCACTATACTGGAAACCAAGTACATCTATACATTTATCTACCTATAAAAACAAATGTAATTTTATGCAGATTTTCTAGTAGTTACCTGAAGGTCAGGTGCTTTTTCCTTTTGAAACCGTGCTGTCTTCTGCTGTGCCACTTATCACAATTTGCAGAATTTTTTCCATTCGTGAACTAAACTGTTATGAAAAAGCAAAGCAAAGAGAGAGCATAATGGGAAATAGCTTTAGTAGGCTTTTCTGCTTTGGATATTTTTTGCAGCTTGGCTCAACTGCATTGTTTTTTCTCCTCTCTTTACACACAGTATCATTTGTAGTTGTTGTTCTCCTGTTTCTTTCTTGGAGTTTTAATTCTTGTGGTTTTTGTTTTTCAGACTGTTTGAAAAAACACAGGAGAAACTCGGAGGGGGGAAAGTGGGAGGGCAACAGCTGATAAATGATACTGTGTGTAAAGTAGAGGAAAAAAGAATGCAGTTAGGAAGCTGAGCTGTAGCAGATAACCTGGTGCAGAAAAGCCTATATTCATAAACCTGGAAGTAAACCTCCAAGTTACACAGAATTTGGGTGGAGGGTAGATTTTTTTATTGGGGGGGGGAGAATCCAAACAAGCAAAACATTACATGACATGCATAGGCTGTTGTCATCATGGCCATAATTTATGTATTCTGATAAAAGGAAAATAAAAGGTAAGTTTTGCATCATGTCCTCACCTGGCTGGAATTTCAGTTTGCAAGTTGGAGGAGTTGATGTACATTCTTCTCTCTCTCTCTCTCTCTCTCTCTCACTCACACACACACACACACACACACACACACAATAAAGGTGTGAACAGAGCGCATCTTTGACTTTCTTACTCTATCTTCTCTCTCCCTCCACCCCCCCTTCCCAAAGGGAAAGGTTGTTGAACATGTATATTAAGTTAATTGGATTCTACAAACCATCTGGCCTTGCTGGAAGATCAGTTTACGCAAACATGGCCTAGAAAAGGTAAAGGTAAAGGTTCCCTTGCTCGAAAGCCAGTCGAATCCGACTCTAGGGTTGCGGTGCTCATCTCCGTTTCAAAGCCGAAGAGCCAGCGCTGTCCGAAGACGTTTCCGTGGTCATGTGGCCGGCATGACTAAACACCAAGGCGCACGGAACGCTGTTACCTTCCCACCGAAGTGGTCCCTATTTATCTACTTGCAATTTCTTGCTTTCGAACTGCTAGGTTGGCAGGAGCTGGAACTAGAGACAGGAGCTCACCCTGTCTTGCGGCACCCGGGTCTTGAACCGCTGAACTACTGACCTTCCACAGCCTGCAGTTCAGCGTCTTAACCACTTGAGCCACCGCAGCTAGAAAGCAAGGCAGCAAAAAAGCAGCTGCACATTCATCACTACCATCTCTATATATAATAATTCTGTTTTGGTCATGGACTCTCCTGAACATTCCACACACTCCCAAATCAGTTGGCTCCCTGATCTGTCACTCAGAAGTTGTCCCTATCCACTGGCTGTGTTGCCTGAGTCTCGCCTCCAACATTCTAAACTGTTTGCTGTTCCTCTTCCCCCAATAGCCAGTCGGAACACAGAGGCCATTTGCCTCTAACATTCTAAATAGTTTACCATTGCTGTTTGGAGTCATTGAATGTGTCCTGAGCTAAAATACATATTCCATTCTTCCCTTAAACGGTCACTGGAGTTGCCAAACTACATATCCCAATCTTCCCTTAAACAGTCACTGGAGTTGCAAATCTCCCTGTGGGGCCTGGAGATCTCCCAGAAATCACAGTGTTCTCCAGCCACAGCACATCATTTCCCCTACAGAAAATTTCCCAGCTATTACAATGGCTGCTTTGGGCAGTGGACTCTATGGCATTATACCCTGCTGAAGTCCCTCTGCACCCCAAACCCTGCTCTCCCCAGGCTCTACCACTCAAATCTTACAGGTATTTCCCAACCCAGAGTTGGCAACCCTGTAACTGGCTGTGGAACCACTTTCCAGACCCTTGGCATAGGAGGAGGTGCTTTTCTACCTTAGCTGCCACTGCATAACCCCAAATCAACATAAGTCAGGGGTGGAGGGAACCATACCTGTTACCATGAGGCTGTCCTCCCATACTACCCACTTGGGGCAGCAAAATGACTTGAGATAGCCCTGCCTTATAGCTAAGGAAATAAACATGGCTTGTCTCCCTCTATTTTTCCCTTCCCTCTGCCACCCCACCAGTCACAGCTGGGACACTCACCTGGAGCTTCCTTCTAGAGCTCGTTGTATTTCTTCCCACAGTGGGCCTCACTCCTAGTCACTACATATAGGACAAACTGTGGGCTCTCAGAGCCTTTCTGTTGTTCTGTCAGTTGCACTAAGGGAGCCTTTGCAGCAATCTGCTTCTTAATTGTTCTGTGAAAAGTAGTGATATTTGCACAGTAGCACAAGAACTATTTAGAGGAGAGCAAATTTCAGGTTTTTGAGTCTGCCGTTTTAAACCATCTTTAGGACTTTTTAATATTCAATTCTTCCTTGCAGCCTCTGTGCACTAGTTGTTTTTTTCCCAGGGTAGCAAACTAGGGACAGCTTGTGCCATCCACATCTCAGGTGCTCTCCCCAGTCAGGGCTCCAATGTTTGGCTTAGATACAGGAAGTTTCTCTTTGCTGTTATTCTTTCTGCTTGTGCTTGAGAGAGAGAAAACTCCTGCTTCACAAGAGAAGTCATCCTGTTGCATGTCCATCTTTCCTTCTCTCTACAGTCCAGCGAGCCTCATTTTTTGCCACTGGTGATGAAAACCACAGACCAGTCAGTGTTGCTTCCAATAGTGATCAAGCTGAAGACCAGCTTCCTGTGCAGATGACTTCTTATACAGGGTAAGCACTCTGCTGAACAGTCATGCTTTTGAGCAGCAGGGCAGACTGGGAAAATAATTGTTGCATAACAGAGTACATAAACCGCAGACATTTAGGATCCACTCAGAGCTAATAATGGGCAACTAAATAATGTAAATTCAGCCAAAAGAAACAATAATCACTGCATGTTTCTGGAGGTTTATTCCAGGTGATGGATTTGGGGCGCTATCAAAGTATTCAGTGTTTCAAGTAACTATTTTGATAATGGGGAAGAGAAGCACATATTCCAAAAGAATGTTATCATACTCTTGTCAACAACAGGGAACACATTGCTTTCAAACCCTTGAATTCTTTACTACATTTTTGAAATAAACACACTTAGGGTAGAATACCTCATTCTCCCTTCCTCCACTTTATCCTCACAATAACACTGTGAGGTGGGTTAGTCTGAGAGAGAATAATTGGACTAAGATCACTTGATGGAGCTTCATAGCATAATGAGGACTTGATCGTGGGCTTCCTCAGTCTCAGCCCAGCACCCTAATCACTCCACCCACCCGGCTCATTTTCAGCCCATCACCAAAAGCCAGGTGCTCATTAAAGTTTGTATAGCAGTTCCAAAGCCGCCTCAGGGATATCTGCTTGTCACCTTGCAAGGGAGAAACTGCTTTACTTATGTTTTGCTTATTACAAACATAAGTTCAGAATGGACAGAAAGAATTGCTGTGTCAAACAATGTACACTTAACTTATGGAATGCCTCAGGATGTGGTGAATGGTCACTAGCTTAGATGGCTTTATGGAAGAATTTGTTCTATTGGTAGCTTTTAGTTGTGCTATCTAAATGTAATCTGAACAAAATAAAGAGAGAGCCGCACCCTTTCTTGGTACCTTTTGAATGCCAGATGCTGGGGACGTATAATTGAAGGGGGGTTGCCTTCATGCCCTGTGTGGCTTCACAGCAGCATGTTACTGTCATAAACAGGATGTTCAATAAGAATGATTCTTTGATTTGATCCAGCCGAGGCATTCTTATGTCTTCAGGGCTTGCAATTGGTTCTTATGACAGATTAGGGTTCCCGATTTAACACTTAACCATTGTCAAAGATGGGAGCTGTGGTGGCTCAAGTGGTTAAGAACTGCAGGCTGTGGAAGGTCGGTAGTCCAGCAGTTCAAGACCCGAGTTGCCGCATGACGGAGTGAGCTCCCGTCTCTGGCCCCAGCTCCTGCCAACCTAGCAGTTCGAAAGCAAGAAATTGCAAATAGAGAAATAGGTACCACTTCGGTGGGAAGGTAACAGCGTTCCGTGCGCCTTGGTGTTTAGTCATGCCGGCCACATGACCATGGAAACGTCTTCGGACAGCGCTGGCTCTTCGGCTTTGAAACGGAGATGAGCACCGCATCCCTAGAGTCGGACTCGACTGGCTTTCGAGCAAGGGAACCTTTACCTTTACCTTTTTATTGTCAAAGATAGCAAACCATAACTCAGCAGTATGTCTCTATATGGCCAGAGAGAATCATTCAGAAAAGTTTGCAACTCAGTGTTCTGTCTCCTCCTTCCCACAGTAAAGAGTCTCCTCCTTCTCTTGCTTCTAAAGTTAACCAGCTGGAAGGAATGCTGAGAATGCTGCAAGAGGATTTAAAGAAGGTAAAAATATTTCTTAAAGGATCTTTCAGACAATTTCTGTTTTATGTGTTTAATTACCAAGCATGCTATGAGCACTGATTTGTAATGCTCCCAGGCTTTTTTTCAGAATGAGTTCTTCTGGTCTTAGAATACAACCCAAGATTCAGTTAAATCCCTATAGTATGGGATGAAACCAGCCAGGTGTACTTTCTAAGGTAGGAAAGGCATGCAGTGGTACTGATGGCTGACGCAGAAGATACCTTGCTTTGTGTTTGCCATGCACTGCTAGTTCAGCTTTACTGTTCTTAGCTCAGCACTTGGCAAACTAGCTTCTGCAGGAGGTTTTAGCAGAAGCCATGGATTGAAGGAGAGAATCTAGCAGATTTAGCTGTGGGGCTGGACTAGGAGGCAGTGTCCCTGGAACTGCAGTTACAATGCCATAGTATTTCCAGTGAATTAGAGGGATCCTGGTCCAGTGAAGTGATAACTACAGGGATTGTGATATCAAGTCCCCATGTGAGACCTTGTGTCTTTCCTCCTTCCCCAGGAAAAAGAAGACAAGGCAAATCTGCAGGCTGAAGTGCAGCATTTGCGAGAAGACAATTTGCGGTTACAAGAAGAGTCCCAGAATGCCTCTGAGAAACTGAAGAAATTCACTGAATGGGTTTTCAACACAATTGATATGAGCTAAGAATAGCACACAAACATTGGCAAAAAACACGTACATCTCTGTAGTGGGGCTCAGCTTTAATACCACCTTTGAGAGCCCAGTCAGAGCACTTTCGCATCTTTCATATTCTATTGCCCTTTTTTCCATCTCTGCAAAGCACTCAGAACTATTGCAGATCAACAATCATTGTCCACCTTTTGTAGGAATAAACGCAAAAATAAAAGTAATTTTAAAGAAAATAAAAGTTTAACTGCTAAAATGTGAATGTCTTTATTATTTTTTTTGCACATTCTCTTTACCTATTCTGTACAAAAGTGATTTGGAGAATGGACCAGAATAACTGTCCATCTGCCTCTATTTATTTCTATTCCCTCCTTTGTATCAGTTTCAGATTAATCTGCTTTATCCTTGCTGCTTTGACAAATATTATTACAACTCCTAGAAAACTTAGAAAGATGTTTAATTTTTGCTGCTTCCTTTCTATGGTTTCTGAAGTAAACCACAGGCAAGAGGACATGAACTATGTTTTGGGTGACTCCTTGATCATCTTTATTGGTATCTCCACACCTGTTGAATAGAGCCATTGCCCGTAGTGTAATATGTGTGCGTGCGCACGTATGTACAGTGCAGCCTGCAGAGGCTTGAGCCATGGCTGTGGCAAGTTATCCAGTTCCGTTTTTTGCATCTCTTCTTTTGCATTAGTTATTCGTGGTTGCCTGCTTCATCTTCCTAGGGAAGCGAGAGCTTACCTTTCACCACTTTGGTATGCTAAATTGGCACCCTTTCTCAGACTGTGTGACAGAAGAGAGTACCCACTGCTGCTGTAGGAAACAGACAGTGCCTCTCCCTGCTGAGGGACCTGTTACACCTACAGTTAGCAGGTGCCAAAATACAACTGAAATTTTGTCAGTGCTGACTGCTCAGTCCTACTGAGCCACCAAAGAGAGCGGTGGTTCCAGCACCAGCTACGCATCACTGTGCAGGTGCTTTGGTAGCCTAGTGATGATGAAGGGAGGAAGACAAGAGATCTGTCCCCCACCCGAAAACCGAGCTTACAAACACCTCGTCAGGCTTGTACCACTCTTCCTAGTCCCAAACGGCTTATAGGGTGCCACTGAAAGAGAACAAAGGGCACCGTGCTGCATTGCAGGCAACATGGCACATGCTCTCATGCGGAGTCACTGAACCACGCCTGGGAAAACACAGTGAGACAACAGCTATTGCAATACAGGATTCTGGTTCCGCTGCACTTTCAGCAGTCATTTCATGGATATGTGCTGTGACTATAGACCATGCAAGCCTGTACACAGTGATATCCATGTCTTGATGTTCTTGACTTTGATGGAATTTGCATATGTATGACGGTGTGCAGTATTGTAGCTTTAACAGAATATATCACTATTCTTGCCCATGAATTCTTTCTTGGTACTCTTACGTATCAAAAAAATAATGATGCAAACTAACAATTACAATGTTATTTGGCAGGCCTTTGGCCTAAGTAAATCCTTTTAATAGGACGAGGGATCCCTATGAGAAGAAACAATTAGATGACTTATTAAAATTATCAAAGTTATATAGATTTTTAGAACTGAAATTAATTACAGAACCAATATTTGGACTCTTAAATCTCCCAAGTGTAGGTTTCCCAGTGAAACTAGCTTATGTGAAATATGCTGCCAGGCTAACTTGCCATAAAATGTCACACTGTAGGGATAAGCTCTTAACGTTGGTGGGGGAAAACTTGTGTATGTTGCACCTGCCTAAGCATTGTTTCAAGTGGCATGTGGTGAACTTAGTGACCTTCTCTGCATGCAGCCCAGTTGAACTGAATCCATAGTATTCTTTCCTCCACATTGCCTCATCAAAAAGTGACAGCCCACGTCTATCCATTTCATGAACGTGTCTATCCCCTTCTCCCTTGTGCTCCAGCCGCTTTTCATTGCTGGAAAATGTTCTTAACCACTGCCATTGAGTCTTCCTAGCCTTTTTTGATATGCATTTTCATAACTTTAATAACCGTACGAACCCAGATGGTTTGCTTTGACCCAAAGCTTCATTTGTGGTGATAATCCTCTTGGAATGTGCTTCTGATAATATTTTGCCATGGGAAAGGGATTGGTTTGAAAGTATTTCTGGAGTGCTTCTGCAAAAAGCTAGAATGTCCTAGGTATTTTTTTTAATAACTTGTATGAAGGAGATCTATATAATGCCTGATGTAATTTGTAAATGAGAAGTATTGCTAACATCTCTAAGCATCCTTACTTTTTTCTCTTTTTTTAATTTTATTTTATTTTAAAACATTGGGACTTGGGGCAGACTATTTATTAGAGTTTTGCAACAGAGTTCTTGTATCAAGCCTCTAAAAGGCTACTTGTAAAAAATGACAATAAAATTCATTTTAAAGGCTCTTCTAAAACAATATTCTGTTTGTTTTTATTCTTTGAACTTCACCTACATGATTGTTCATCATATCACCTACATCAGAATCACTGGGTACACATTTTCCTTGTGTCACAACCCAATCTTTTAAAAAGACCCTTATTATGTTTGATGTGTGGTTTTATGGAGGAAAATGTAAAAATCTTGCTTTCAGGCACATTTGCCTTTTCAAGATCCAGAAAACACATTGGATCCTCTGCCATAGCAAAACTCATCTATCCACCCACCCACCCAGTCTAGAAAACAATTTGTCAAAAACTGATGAAAAGGTTACTCTGGGATCAAGTTTTTGGGTTAGATCCAGTACAGTGTTGTCACGCTGGGGGTCCTCCCCAGAGGGGAGGGGTGCCTCAGCTGTGTCGCCTGATGTCCCACAGGGGAAGCCAAAGCCTCAGAATTGGAAGTGGAGAGAGTTGCACCACTCTCAACGACACTTCTCGGAGAGACAGCCTACTCATATTTCGCTCTCTCTATATCCCAATGCTCCTTCCTCCCCAGCTCTTTTCGGCTTCCCCGTATTTATCTCCCTCCACCCAGTGAACTCCACCCCTTTCCCCTGTCATCCGCTGATTGGGTAATCTCCCTGTCATTCTCCCTGGTCCCACCTCCCAAGTGGGGTTGCCTGGGCGTCTTCGGGGTGGGGTCACTTCCGGGAGATCCTGAAACTCCCCGTTTGCCTGCACGCTGGCCTGAAGGACTACGTTGGTCCCTCGGCGTTCGGGTACGTGCCAGCTTCCCCAGTTCTCCTGCACTCGTGCCCGCCCCCCTGTCTTCTGGGCTTTCGGGACAACTGGGCTCTCTGAACCTCTTTCCGGGGGGTCTGTGGGTTCCCGAACTTGTGGAGGCTCCGGCGCGGGCCGCAGCGGGACAAGTGTTTCCATAGATACAAGGTCATATGTCTATGGATCGTGACTTTCATGGCTTGGCCTCTCCTGAAGCAGCCCCAAATGCACTCCACAAAGGTGTTCCTGGAAGCCTCTTCATTTCCATTTCATTTATTAGCTTCACAAGCAGAAGCTCTTGTGACCATGGAAACGCTATGCTGGATCCAGCACTTCGTATTCTTACTAGATTTAAAATTTGTGAAAAGCCATTTTCAGTGGGTCATTTATGCTCCACTAAAATAAAACTGAGAATGATTAATCCAAACAAGTATGACAGACAGTTGTTAAAGATTCTGTGGAGCTGGTGTTGCGGCATATGCAAGTCCTTAAGTGTTTTCCAAGCATGAGGTTAACTGCTGTGCCCCTTGGATCTTTTGTTGCCATGCCACCACCTCTACAAAGATACCTTTCATACATATGTGTGTTCTTCCAAGTGCTCCTGCACACTTCATTACCTACTGCTGGATCTGGGCCAACATCTGAGAGACATGTTGAGCAGATGGTGTTCCCAATAATTAAAGCAGATTCCTTGCTTCATCAGTTTTACAGTACTCTCAGAAACCAATCCATCATCTGCTATATCTGCTCAAGGTATAACTCCTTTTAACCACCTTAACAGGTTGCTATGGTAGTAGATACAGTAAAGCAGCTGATATAAATTACAAGCCTCCCACCTAAAGGGAAAAGGATTTCTTTCCACAGTTGCAGCTGGGAGTCTAATCCTTTTCTTCATTCCTTGCTCTAATTCGTCTGACTCTAAAAAATGTCTCTTTCCCATTCTCTATGCTTGCCAAATACAGCAAATAAAAATAAAATTATTCCTGGAGAGTTGGTACAGTGGATAAAAGTGAGCTGGAAGCTAGACAATCCCAGCTTCAAATCTCCTCTTGGCTATGAACCTACAGTTGTGTGTCTTTGGGTTTTCTCACTATCTGTTCAGTTCACAGCTTTATAGGTTTCTACCATATCCTTCTATGGCTTCATCAGAGGTTTTATAGGCTTCTACCATATTGAAACGGAGATGAGCACCGCAACCCTAGAGTCGGCCTCGACTGGCTTTCGAGCAAGGGAACCTTTACCTTTACCTTTTTACCATATCCTTCTATGGCTTCATCAGAGGCTTCCAATTTCAGTCTTTCCTCACATGATTGTTATTTCAACCCTGTGATTGTATACATTTTTTTCTGTAGTTTCTCTGATTTTACAGTATTCTTTTTGACACACATCTCTGTGTTGCATAGGTGCGTGACACTCCGGTTTTATTTTCCATCCCCTTAAATCGTGCAGAGTATTTAATTTGACTTTTTCCAATGTGATTACACATTGCATTGATTTTTGGGAGCCCAAGATTTCTTCCCTGTGTAGTTGTAGCTAATTCATACCTTATCAGTATACATGTATAGTCACAACATGCATCATTCAAACCTGCTTATAAGAAAAACTGGTCAGTGGGTGGAAAGAAATGATGGCTTTGATGGTATGCCTTAATGCACATCTTGATAGAAGTAATTTCACGGTCCATCAGCACAAGGCCACAGAACAGAAAGATTATCAGTTTTTATTGGACCATTTCAACTTCTTTAAAAATTTGATAACACTTTCTAAGCCCTTTTTAAAAATTCAGAAAAATGTTATCTTCAAGTGCAATCCTGAGAATACTTTCCTGGAAGTAAGCTCCATTGAATAAAATGGTACTTCTTAGGATTGCTGCCATGGTGTACTAATTTATCCATGGTGTATTAATTCATCAAGAACATTATGTCAGATTCAATAAAATAGCATTTCTATACTGCTGAGTGTCCAGATTATTTTATGTACATTATCTTAGTAATTGTTAAGCACATTGGGTTGGATCCAAAATCTGGTCTCTATTAACAGAAGGCAATTCCTTCAGC
>NW_015172002.1:2314646-2346628 GCF_001447785.1 Gekko japonicus | reverse complement strand
AGCAGGATGGAACTTTTCTGCATTCCCCCTTGACCCTACTTCTGCAGCCTACTGATTCCCTACTGATTACAGCAGCAGCATTTGAGGAGCTCACACATGAACTCATTAAGCTGCCTTACACTGAATCAAACCTTTGGTGCATCAACATTAGTATTGTTTACTCTAACTAGTAGCAGCTATCCGGAGTCTCAGGCGGAGTTCCGTGGGCTATGATGATGGGGGGAGAAGCAGAAAAGTTTCACTGGCAGAAGCAGTAGAAAGGGGCAAAAGTCCAGTAGCACCTTAAAGACTAACAAAATATGTGGCAGGGTATGAGCTTTCGTGAGTCACTGCTCACTTCTTCAGATACAGCTAGATACAGATACAGCTGGCCAGAAGCACCTTCTATTAATGGGAAAAACTGGATCTAACCCCTCATCATTCCAGTTTAACAGATGGGGAGGGCTCAGTTTGGTGCAGTGGTTAAGAGCAGTGAACTCTAATCTGGAAACCCAGGTTTGATTTCCCCCTCCTCCACATTCAGCCAGCTGGGTGACCTTGGGTCAGTCAGTTCTCTCAGAGCTGTTCTCTCAAGAGCAGCTGTCAGAGCTCTCTCAGCCTCACCTACCTCACAGGGGGTCTGTTGTGGGGAAAGGAAGGGAAGGAGATTGTAAACCTCTCTGAGACTCTGAGTAAAGGGCAGGGTATAAATCCAACACTTCTTCACTGAAAACCAAACTAAATGTTCTCTTAGTAGACATGTAGTTCAAACCCTATGTTCGCCTTGATGACAGAGCATGTGGGCTAGAGGCAAGGACTTGTAGCACTTATGGGGTGGGGGCACATAATCGCTTGTGAACCTGCTGATCCCCACTGCCAAATTGGGGCGCCATGTACATGCTATTTTTAAAAAAGTCTGGGGACCTCCAAACAGGGAACTCTAGTTTGGCTCTAAAAATGTTAGACATAATGGTAATAATACAGGCCAAACATGTTCATGACAGCTTTCCTACTCTGAAGGGTAGGGATGGAAAGCAGGCTCAGCATGAATAGGAAGCAGAGGCCACCGTTACCTGCCAGATGTTACAGAATTGGTTTTCTGTACTGCTGACTTAGATCTAATTAAACCCTTCAGACAAATCTTACAGGCCTCCCTCAGGACAATATGGGTATAATAAGGGCTAATCCATCATTAGGACTGATAAATCTCAGAATCCTTTTTAAAGGAATTAGCCAGCACATGGCAATAATGTAAATGTGTTCTTGTTGGTCTTTTGTTCCTGTCTTAGTTTTACACCTACAAGGCCTCATCCAAGCTATGCCTTCTGGCTCAGATTTTGGAGGGAGGCTAGGAGGGCAAAGGAATACAAATGGAAGCAAGTTTAACACCACCTCCTTGTTTTCTATTTTTTTAGAATATTTTTATCCCACCTCTCAAAAATCTTGCTCTATTCATTATTTTCAATAGATGAGGCCCAACATGTCTCTGCATGCTTGAGATGAGACATGGTTTGTGCATCAGCACTGCACTGTCATGCTGACAGAGTGTGTGTATGAAAGAAAGGGAGAAGAAGGATGGAAAGGACAACAGCTGAGAGGATCAGGCTGTCCATTTTTCTGGTCTTCTTAGGGCCAAATTATGCTATATCTTCCCTGTGGATGACATCAGGTAGGGTGCAGGACGTAGCATAAAGGGGAAACCCTAAGCCCCCTTATCTCCATGCACCACAATCCTAAACCAAGTTGGGCCCACTTGAGCCTTGGAACTGTGGAACTTCAGGCCTCTCCATCTGATAGGGTTCTCAAGTCAGATCTTCGCGCCAGCGGGGGACTTCCGGTTGGTGTCTGGAGTGCGCACGCAAAGCACGCGCGCACCGCACACACATCACCAGGAAGTGACGTGACGATGCCGGGCACGCTGGGGGCGGGGCCACAACCATCCAAGGGAAAACCATAGAGTTTTCCCTTGGATGACCGTGGCCCCGCCCCCAGCGTGCCTGGCATCGTCACATCACTTCCTGGTGACGTGCACGTCGGGGTGGGGTTCCCCCGGGGCCCGATCCACCGGCGGCGGGGAACGGGCCTCTGGGGCGGGGGTTTCCCCGCCCCCCCAGGGGGACTTGACAAGCCTACCATCTGAGCTTGGGACTTTCCTGGAGAAAACATAATGTGCAGGTAGGGCCCACTACAGTTGTCAGAACAGAACAGAGAACCTTTATTTGGCATACCATAGATAAATCAAACAGGGGAGAGTTTAAGGGTAGGTACAAAGAACAACATCAATCAAAATTCCCAATATCTCAAAAAACACAAAACAGTCCTAACATGGTTTACAAGATTTACAAAGTATTACTCGTGACTTCCATACATAGGTCAAAAATTCTGCGACAGATAGTGTTGTTGCTGGACTCTTGTCTGCTAGGAAAAAAGATAAGTCCCTATCCAGAAAGTCTCTCTGCATAGGGAAGAGAGGACGAATCAGGATATTGCGCATAGCATAGTCAAGGATGACCCTTCATTGTCATTGTGGAGAAATACCTTTCTACTTCAGGGTTTGAGCTTGACAAAACCCCTATATTTAGTTTAAGCTTTTTCTGTGTCTTGACAGAAGACAGGCAGGGGGGGCCTAACTCGCTCCCAAGCATCACTAAAGTGCCAGCTGGCACGCTTGGCAGGTTTGGGCGGACCGCCTGGCTGGTCTGGCATCTCCTCACCCAGGCCTTGATCTTGGCGTCGATTCCCGGCCACCAAACGTAGCTCCGGTCCATAGCCTTCATCCTTACAATTCCTAGATGTACCTCGTGGAGAGCATTGAGGACTCATTGTCGCAGGGCGTGGGGAACTATGACCCTGTCACCCCACAGGAGACCAGCCTTGAGCACCGACAGCTTGTCCCTTTGGGTTGCGAACGGCGTGAACTCAGGGCCAGCACAGGCCCAAGATCCGGGAGATGATGGGGTCACAGGCTGATCGGGTAGCTATATCCGCGGCCTGAAGGGGCGGCTCAGGGAGGCCTTCGAGCATCAGGACCCCGGGGGCAGGGGGCAGGTCGGTGTTCCTGGATGGGAGAGGCAGTCTGCTGAGGGCATCGGCCTGGGCGGTGTTTCAGGCGGTAATTGTAGCTGGCCAGGATAAGGGACCAATGGAGAACCCTGGGCAAGAGCAACTGGGGGGTCTGCTTGTCCGCCGCAAATAAGCCGAGGAGAGGCTTGTGGTCAGTTACAATAGTGAAGGGGCACCCGTACACAAAGTTATGAAACTTTTTCCCCCCGCCACAATCGCCAACCCTTCCCGGTCTATCTGCACGTAATTGCGCTCGGCGGCCATAAAAGTCCGTGAGTAGTATGGCCACAGGGACCTCCTGGCCGTCAGGAAGAAGGTGGCCCAGAACTGTGCTGACGCTGTAGGGGGAGGCGTCGCATGTGAGGACTACAGGTAGAGACTCATCAAAGCGCGCCAACACCTCATTCGAGATGAGTAGTGCCTTGACCCCCTTGAATGCTGCCACTTTCCTCGAGCCCCATGACCAGGGCGCTGATTTGTCCAGGAGGCAGTGAAGAGGCTCCGCAACCACAGCCTTGTGTGGCAGGAAAGCATGATAAAACTTCAGGAGTCCTAAGAATGCCTGAAGTTCTGCCTTGCATGTGGGTCTGGGGGCCTCCACGATGGCCTTGACCTTGTCCCTTGCCGGATGGAGGCCGGACGCGTCAGCCTGGAAGCCCAGGAAGTCCACCTTCGGTACTCCAATGAGGCAATTCTACCTTTTGACTTTGAGGCCCGCTGAGTCGAAACGGCTAAGGATGGCGCGGAGGCGGGAGGTGAAGTCATCTGGGATGGCCGCAGCAATGAGGACGTCATCAAAAAATTGTGTTACCCCAGGGATCCCTTTCAACAAGGAGTCCATTAGTTGGTGAAATATCCCCAGGGCCACACTTATACCAAACTGCAGCCTCTGAACCTTAAAAGCCCCTCGGTGCGTTACAATAGTCTGGGCTGTTGCTGTGGCCTCATCCACTGGCAGTTGGTACACCTGCGCAAGATCCAACTTGCCAAAAATCTTAGCCCCCGCTAAGGAAGCCAACACATGACTCATGACCGGGACGGGGTAGGCATGGTCGTGGAGGGCCTTGTTCAATGTAGATTTATAGTCTGCGCAAATGCAGACGTCACCGTTGGGCTTGATGGGGGTTACAATGGGGGTCTCCCACGGCGCATGGGAGACTGGTTCGAGGATCCCTTGGGCCACTAAACGGTCCAGCTCCGCATTGATTTTCAGCCACAAAGCGAGCGGGGTGGGGCGGAACCGCATGCGGATGGGGGCAATTTGGGGGTCCAGTTGCAATGAAATAGGGGGCCCCTTGTAACAACCCAGAGCCCCATCAAATACCACAGGGAATTCCCCGCAAACCTCAGCAAAATCCCACGGCGCACATTTATTCACCCCCCTGACTGTGATGCCCAACGGTGCAAACCACACCCACCCCAATAAGCTAACCAAATTCCCCTCCACTACAATCAAGTCCAAGAAACCCTCAAAACCCCGGTACTTCACCTGGAAAGTCCCCACACCCCGTATAGGAACCAGGTTCCTCTGGAAGTCCACCAGGCTCAAGGGCGAAGGCCGCAAGTGGGGCCTGCTGTTTGGACAAAGTCTGTTTTTTCCACAGATATGATGGAAGCTGCTGACCCTGAGTCCACTTCCATTGGGCAGGGGGACCCCTCGATCGTGACCCAGACCTGGATCTTCGGGGCTGCGGGCAAGTTGGGGAGGCATAGTACCTGTAGTGAGGGCTGGCTAGTCAGGAGGTAAAGATTGTCCGTGCCCTCGGTGGCCTCGTAGTGCACGGAGGCCTGGCGGCATGGTTGCGACTGGGGTAGATGGTTCCGGTTGCCCTTGGATCTGCAGATGCGGGCGAGGTGTCCTTGTTTTCCACATGTGTGGCAGCTGGCGTCACGGAACCGGCATGACTTGCACTCGTGCACCTCTCTGCAGCTGGCACACGGGGAACGTCCGGCAGGCTTACCAAAGTGTCCGGAGGCTCCAGCGGATCCTGGCAGCTTCCGGCAGTGGTGTGTGTGGATGAGACGGATGTCATCCTCGTCTGAGGTCTCGGGTGCCAAGTCGGGGAGCACGAGATGGGACGCTGCCAGTGGTCGGTCACGGTGGGAGGCCTCGTGGGCGATGGCGAGCTGGAGGGCCTCATTTTTGATGTTGGATGTGCTGATTATCTTTAGGCGGAGCTTCATGTTGCTGATTCCCCAGGCGAACTGGGTCAAGAGGTTTTCCTCCACCTTGGAGAAGTTGCACTCCATGGCGTGTTGGCGCAGCATGGCCATGAATGCTGCGGCCATCTCACCGGGTTTCTGGATGCGCCCCTGGAATTCCATCCACTTGGCTAGCGTCATTGGCTTGGGAGTGAGGTACCTGGTCATGGCATCTATGATCTCCTCATACGTGCACTCGAGGATAGCCTTCGGGGCCAGGAGGCTTTTCGTGAGCCGGATGGTGTTCATGCCACAAGGGCTGAGGACGAGAGCCCTTCTTTTGCCCGCATCAGTTATCTCATGGAAGGTGAGGTGGCAGGTTAGCTGATCCGTCCATGAATCCCAGAGCTCAGGATGAATAGGGTCGAAAACCTCGAGGTGTCCTGGAGCGGAGAACATGACTCTAGCGCGGAGTGGGGGAGCGGTGTTCAGCGACACCGGGCGCGGTGAGGTGCTGCTCGGGAGCGGTGCAGGGCACAGTGGCATTTTCTGGAATGATGCTCAGTGCTGTGCTGGAAGGTGAGCCTGGCCTGCTCATTGGGATCCCATCCTCATCGCCACTGAAAAGTACTGGGTTCAATGCATGGAGGACTCGGACTACGACATGCGTTCAGACGCGTTTATTGTACTTCACAACAAGACAAGGGAAATGGCCCTGCAAGGCCAACTATATACACTCCACCCGGCACACCTATGTCCCCATAGGAGCGTTTGAATTTCCCGCCAAGGGTGCTATTGGTGGACTCGAGGTGGACTAGGATCCTAGGTCCCCTTTGTGTTTGTGGACCAAGCTCCTGCTTTAGCCGCAGACCTCAGACATACATAACACTCGCAGACCAGGTAAGAGCCCTGGATGGGCCAGTTCCAGCTCCTGGGCCTTCTGCTTCACACCCCTGCAGGGTCTTTCACATTCCCTATTACCTGATTCTTTCAGCTGGAGATGCTGGGGATGGAACTTGGGACTTTCTGCATGCAAAGCAGTTGCTCTACCAATGGGCCACAGCCAGTCTTGCCAGCACTTCAAGGGGATATGGAGGGGATAGTCTTCAGATGGAGGGGATAGTCTTCAGGCCAATCCCCCCTCCTCCAGGAAAAAAAAATCATTACAGAGGTACACTAGTTAAGAGGAATGTTTTGATCATGTTCACTAGTGAAGTGTAGTGGGTTAGACGCATGAAGAAAGCATGGAGACTGATGCAGTTATCAGTTTAGCTTTACTGGCACACAACAAAGACCCCAAACAACGGCCGGCTGGCCAACTATATACACTTCCCGGGGACACACCCCTGGGTCCCATTGGCGGGTTTAAATCTCCCACCACGGTCCCATTGGTTCCCCAGTGGAGGGACCAGGATCCCAGTCCCCATTGTTGTCCAGGACTCAAGCTCAGGAGTGCGCGCTGGCCCCCGGTGGTGGTCAGCGGACAAAACAACTAGTAACTACTACTTCAATTTCATAGCCTTTCAAAATGGTAGCACTTCTCTGTTTAATGCATAAGCCTGCTCTTCTTGCATAGGTGAATTTCCTGTTCTTTCTTTCTGGCTGGCATTTCTATTCTTGCTGGTGGGCTGTGTACATAGACTTGAAAGAGTTTCTAAAATGTTAGCTGCACAGAGCTGAATGCCAGTTCCTTCAGAGATGTAAAAGGGATTTTACACACCTGGTTAAGTACGTTCCTCCAGCTACATATTTCCATATAAAACTGGAGACATACAGGATCTTCCAGTAGAAAAAGTGATCCATCTTTGAAATGACAGGGAGATTTAAGGCTTGCCAGAGGCCTAGCCATAGTTCACTTTGGATTGAGAAGGGTTTGTGAAAGTAAAATACATTCTTCTGGCACACACAGCAGTTTTCCACTAGAAGATTATGTTCAAAACAATGCAGCCAGCAAACTCCAAGCAGGTGGCCAGAAGAGGTCAAGGGATCTGTAGTTTATGGGGAGGGAAAAAAACAAAGGGATGAAGCAGCTCCAGTAGCACATGAAGTGGCTTAGTGGTGACTGAACTTGCCTGGCTTGGAGGGCCTTTTTTCTGTTCCACATATTTGCCTGTCTTGGGCTATATATATGCTGTCCTGCTTACTCTTTCCTTAAAGTTGTCTTTATGACAGCACTAACAATGAAGATGGCATGCACAGGTGCAACATCAATAGCGTACGGCAGTGTTTCTTGCATGTGCCAGTGAATGTGGCTGATCCCTACCACCATACTGTGCCATTTCCTTTTGTGCAGGGTCAGCTCTGCCTAGCAGGCATATCAGGCCGAGATCAATGGATTTACCAGGTCAATCTGGGAACCAAGAGGCGTGTGATACTCTCTGCATTGTGCATCCAAATCCTGCCTCACTGGCAGTAGGCAAGTTAGTAGGCATAGGCACTAGCACTTCCTCCTAACTTCACATCCCCATTCTTATGTGTTTCATTTCTGACCCACAATGCAGCAGAAAGCTTGTACCACCAACTTGCCATTCATGATACAAGTATTCATTGTAATGAAAGGAACCAAAGTATTCCATTTATGGTTGGTTGTGCAGAGAGGATACATTCCAGAGAACCCTAAGCAAAGAAATGAAACCTAGAGCAGTTGCTGTGGTGTTGTGGGAACAGCAGATAAAATCTGATCACCACCACTGTGCTTAACTACAAGAAGAATCTGAACGATCCAGAAGAAATACATAGACCCTTGCAATCAAAGAAGAAATATTCAAATTTGTCACAGGCAGGGATATTGAGTCCTCCTCGGCAGGTGAAGAAACGGAAGACTCAGTAGGCTGAGATCCTACTCAGGAATGTATCTCAGAAGGAAGCATCTGAGTCACCTTCAGGAGCCACCTTTGGTGTTCAAGAGGTACTGAGTCATCTCTCTCACCTTGGGATACATCCCTACAATCCTCAGACTGAGTCTGAACCCCGCCCCCATCTTAGAACATTCTGAAGCCCCTGAAGTCTCTCACTAGCTGACCACTCAAGGTCCTGAAGGCCAAGAAGCACCCCAAACCTGTCAGACCACTTGTCATTCTAAAGAGTCATAGCACAGTCTGTTCCTAGAGAAGCAGGGCTTGCATCTCCATTTCTGTATAGGAGCTATTAAGACCTCAGTCCACCTTCAGCCTTTGCTGGAACAAATCTTCACTATCGACACTGTTGACTCCAATCCTAATAACTCTTCCCTTGGGGACCTCATCCTCAAATAGGACAAGCTTGTGTTCAGGCTTTATTTATCCAGTGGCCTTTAAATGACAAGATCAACAACTTTTGTCTAAAAGTGATGTGTATATTGTTGAATCACAGTGCTACACAACAGCTGTAATGTTGTTTCAAGTCAGTAAGGCAGACACAGAGCCCTGAAGCACACTGCTGAAAAAAGGCAATGAGACCCAACATAAATCTGGTATTGTCAAAAGTTGAATGACATTGAAAAAATGCTCCTTTTGCTAGATTTCTGTCTCCTGTCTGCATCATTTATGAAGTTGGCAATAGCAAATAGCATATTTATCAGATTGGAATAATTGGAGGTTTGAGGAATTCAAGCAAACTGTTTTACATTTCTTACGTAACCTATGCAGCAGGGACTATTCCCTCCCTCCCCCCCACCTCGGGGTGAGGTATACAAAGTCCAGGCCTACTTCTTGAACTTGTACATCTTAGTATAGAGGTTAAAAGTTTGCTTTGTGGCCTACACTGAATCCATAACACCAAGAAGCACAATTCAGGTTCCCTTCCTCTAACATTGTTGATATTTTTTATCACAGGTACATGATCAGGCAGTCACTCCTAGCATTGACTGCCAGCTCCACATAGGTGTGAGACAAAATACTTCCACGCCATCCTCCATTGACCGCAAGCTTTATTGTTGCATTTGAATCCTAATTGAATATCTCTTCTTTTTTTGCTGGTCTTGAAGGATACCGAAATGAAGGTATGATAGGCTCCATGTGTTGGAGTTGCTCCTGTCCAAGGAGCCTCAATATGGATCTTGAAATCCCTCAGCCAGGAGGATGCCAACACTAGGCCTGAGACAAGCTAAGTCAGGGAGTCTGCCTAAGCACCAAGATGAAAGGGATAAGAACACCCCATCTTTCTCTAGAACCCGTACCGGATGACTGACAGACATGGAAACTAGCAAAGAAAGTGCGATTGCCAAAAAGAATGGCAACAAACACACACCTCTGACGCCGAACTGGTTTTGCACCACCACCACCCAAAAAATGGCCAGTATAGAACTTGCTGCCTTGGCTAAACAGTGCAACATTGGACAGAAGAAAATTTCTGTCTAGTACATTTTTATCCCACTCTTCCAGCTTCCTATAGCACCTTTTGGACAGAAGAAAATTTGTGTCTAGTACATTTTTATCCCACTCTTCCTCTAATTTCAGTACTTTGCTCTCCCCTCCTCATTTTACCTTCATAACAATCTTGTGAGGTAAGTGAAGCTGAGAGAGAGTGAATGGCCTAAGAGGTCATGCAGTGAGCGTTATGGCTCAGTGGGAATGGCCACACAGATCCCCTAGATCCTAGCCCAACACTCTAACCACCACACTACAACGACTCTCTATCGACTAGCCACTCTCCACTATATCAGAGGAGCAGCAATGAAAATCAGAGAGAAGGCGGCATGATATAGCCCGATCCTGTCAGATGTCAGAAGCTAAGCAGGCTTGGTACTTGGAAGGGAGACCAACAAGGAAGACTCTGCAGAGGAAGACAATGGCAAGTCCTCTGCTTCTGACTTGCCTTGAAAGTAGGGTTGCCAGACCCCCCCCCCGGATGGTGCCAGGGTCCCTTGCTGCCAGACCCTGTCCGTGCCACCAATCAGCAGGCTGGTAGGGAGACCAACCAGGAGAGAGAGGGAGGCCCAGGCTTCACAATGCCAATGTGGAGATGTCACTTCCAATGCGCACAGGAAGTAATGTTGGTGACATGCAGGCATCACTCTGGTATTTGGGCAAAAACTCTATGGTAGAAGCCATTTTCACAATAGAGTTTTTCCCCAAGTACCCGAGCATCACCGCGACACTGCAACATGATGATGTCAGTTCCTGAACATGCTGGAAGTGATATAGACACATGTGTATACCTACCTACCTCCCATCCCTGGTGAGTCCCCCTATCCCCCGCCAGTTGCCAGCGGGGACCTGGCAACCCTACTTGTAAGCCCCTTGCTGGGGTTGCCATAAGTTGGCTGTGACTTGATGGCCCTTTACACACACCGCCATGAAAATAAAGTTCTTTCAACTATTACATGGTTGCCTTAAAACAACTTGTAGTCGCACCAAGAGAAAGAAGACATATATCTCTACAGACTACACATCCCGTACAGCACTGGTACTCAAGGCAATTGATGAAAAGACTCTTATCTAAAAACAACTCAGTGTTATTAATGGATTAATCAGTGCTAGAATAATAGTAGTAAATGACTGACTTGCCAGTTAGAATGCCACAGACTCTCACCTGGAGCAACAAAGAGTGGCTTTGAACATTAAGTGGGGGGTTTAATCAAAGCCACTGTGGAATTCTTCGCAGAGATGCTAAGTCAAATCCTCTCTGTTTGCATTGGATTCTGAAAAGCTTCCCACTCACTTCTAAAAAAAAAACCAGAGTGGAGGATTCTGAGCCATAGAAGAAGGCCATCCAAGCAAAGGTTTCTAGCATCCCCTAGTGTTGACTTTGACTCATAAAATTGTCTTTCCTAACTTAAGGCAGTTTGGCAAGCAAACATATTTTGGCTGAACGAAGATAAGAGTGTGCATTTTGTGTGTAAATACATGTCATTGTTACTACATGATGTTGAGAAAGGCATAAGATGCTGCCAAGTTTGTCTCGCTGGAAACTCAAACAGAATCTTAGATGTGCTCATGGACCCTTGGAGGAAGAACAAAGAGCAGAGGAAGTTATTCCCTTGGAACAGTGATGTGTGAATTGCCCAGGTTCAATTCAGAATGAGCTCAGCAATTATTAGCAACACTGAAAAATGTTTGGGTGGAAAGTCCCCACATACACACACACACAACCACACACTCACACAATGGTTTGTAATTTCCATGCTTTTATGCATGAATGAATTTGTGAGCAACCAATATAACAAGTGAAAAATGAAACTGAAGTAAAGGCTGCTCCTTAAGGAATCATGTTAAAATAACTATACATCACCAGATTTACAGTTTCCCACATTATAATACCCCTGTTCTTCTAAGACTCAATCTACAGTGTTAATCTATCTGGTGGTTTTCTTATTCTCCCCAGTCTCCAGGGGCAGGTCTTTTCAGAGTTTGTCTGTGATAGCTCTTGACCCTCATTGCTCTGCTCCCTGGTCACTCCTGACATGTGGGGTTCCTGTGGGTCTGCATCTGACTATTGGTCACCCCCTGTGATTGGATTATCCCCTTCTTCAGCTACCTCTAGGACACACCCATCTCCCCCGGTGCTCTTGCTGTCCTTGCCCTGCTACTGCCACCGCTTCCCCTACCAGGTAATCTGATGGTGCCCTACAGGGTAATCCAAGTGTCTCTTAAGTATCTGTCCTGAAGACAGCTATACCCTGTTTGCTCCCTCACCCTCCCAGGCACTCATTGGCTGTCTCCCCCTAAAACTGATACCCAAACATACTCTCTTGGTTGAAGGACTCATGACATGGTTTGACAGGACTGTAACTGCTTGGTTCTGATGCAGCCTACTGTCTACTGCAGGTCACCAAAAAAATCCAAATGTGAATATACCGATCAACTGAACACAAGGGAACATCACCTTGTGTTCACAGCCCCTCATGACATAACACGTTGCAGATTCACAGCCCCTCATGACATAACACGTTGGATTAGGGTTGTCACCAGTTTCTAGAAGGGAGGGCTGCTGCCGATCTTCCCTGGTCCCTGCTGCTGTTCAAATGAATGGGACTGAGGGGGAAATGGCATATTGTGACTTCATGACATAATTTCCAGCCAAAAGACTGGAAGTGATGTCACCTTATCATAGTGATGCTCTAGGAATTCCCAGGTCTCTGTGGTCAAACCATAGAGAACTGCTGGGTTCCTTGCATCTCACTGCAGTGGGGTGACATCACTTCTGCTTTTTTATCCAGAAATAATGTCAAGGCATTGTGTTGATGCCATTTCTGCCCATCCCTCCCACCAGAACCTGCTGGCATGGGACTATCAAGGCCTGGCAACCCTAGGCTAGATGTTAACACCCTAGGCCTGGCAACCCTAGGCTAGATGTTAAAAACCAAAAGGGGTGCTGGTGTTTCTGGCCATGATGTTAAGCATCTTGTATTGCAGGCTAAAGTAGATTATAAGGATCTGGTTTCAACTTGCACCTAAGTTTTCAGGGAGGGAAAAGTGGCACTACATATGAATATCTAAATGCCAGCTGTTTATCAACTGTCCCTCTGGTATCAAAAGGAACACACTGGGCCCTTAAAAGGCCCCTTTAAAAGGGGGGGCTGGTATCTTAACTGATTTTTAAAGTTGAAAGCCCACTGTCCAAGCTTACTGAGATGTAAATATCCCACAACACAGAACAGACTCAGCATTAATAAATACCCGGGAAGCAGCAGCAACTGATGGACTTTTAGACTAGTGGGGCTGAGGGCAGACAGTGATGGGTGATGCGATCCATACTACACACACACACACAGACCATATACTGTAGAATTATTTAAATAATTTAGAAAACTTTATTTAAAATACAGAGAAGGAATAAACTCTGAAATAGCTCAATGACTCTTTAACCTGCAGTCAACTTATTTCACTTTGCTAGTGCTCAGCACCAACAAGAGACATGCTTAGTTGTATATTTCTACAGAGCAAAAGCATCAGTCAGGAAGAGGACAAGTGGGTTATTCTTTTTGAGCATATTAAGCAGTCCAATAGAAAAAGATCAGTGACAGCAATGCAAAAAAATGTTTTTCTTGAGTTCAGAGATATAATCAATATATCTAATTCTCAACATGCCCTATCTGTGGATACCTAAATTTGGAGACTGGGGCCAATGGACAGACAACACATATTTCTACAAACCTAAGAAAAGTCTTAGGTTTGCAGAAAAATCTGAAATCTAATTTTATGAGGGTTGAAATTAGGATTGCCTCCAGTGTTCCCTCTAAGCTGAGTTAGTGTGAGCTAGCTCACAGTTTTTTAGCCTCCGGCTCACACATTTTTGTCTTAGCTCAGGAAGGATGGCTCCAGTGCAAACTAATTTATGCAGTAACCAAATCACCTGCTCACAACTTTAATGCCAGTAGCTCACAAAGTAGAATTTTTGCTCACAGGACTCCACAGCTTAGAGGGAACATTGGTTGTCAGGTCCTTCCTAGTCCCCAGAGGGGGATGTTGAGGGGTGTTTCTGGAGGGGGAGGGGATGTCCCCAATGTGATGTCATCACACAAAAGTGATGTCATCACATTGGGGACTGGCACATACCCTGCACACCTGTTCTCCTAGTGGTGAATGTGCCACTTGGAGTTCAGCCCCCCCCTGCTTCTTGCCCAAAGCATTTAAAGGGTCCCTTTAAATGCTTTTTGCAAGAGGGGGGGGTGCTGGACTCCAAGCAGGCATGCAGGGGTGGAGTGCAGTTACACCCTCTTCCCCACTTCCTGCCAAAAGCATTTAAAGGGTCCCTTTAAATGCTTCAGGCAAGAAGTGGGGAATGCACACACCTGCAGTTCAAGTGGCAAATTTGCCACTTAGAGTTCAGGTGTGCAGCAAGTGGCTGCCCCTTTCCCTCCCCTCCTAGAAGATTTAAAGGGCCCTCTGGCTGGTCAGCGGGCCACATGCTCCTGCTGATCAACTGAAAGGACCTTTAAGAGGGGAAGGACAGTGTGGTTGCTGTTGGGGCAGGGCTTAGAGGGGGGGCTTTCCCTGCCAGTCAGCTGGCCAGCAACAGGCAGGAGCACACCAAATCAGAGGATTCCCTCGCCCCCATCTCGGGACTGATAGAAGCAGACCTTGTCACTTTAAGAAACAAATGGGGGCTGTCAGGTGGAGGGAAAGAATAAATAGGGTCAGAAGGATGATACAGGGGGAAATGAAGTGCCTCCTGCATACCTTGCAGGTTCCCCACTGTGCACTGGATCCTAGCCAGCACCACATGAGTAAACACAGTTCAGCCAGCACTGCACAACTGGGTCCAGCCTAGTGACTGGCACTATGCAACTTGGCCAGAGTTTTCCTAGGGAGAGGCTGTCAGGGGGAACGAAGGAGGGAAATCTGAAGACAGTGGGGCAGATAGAGGTAGGTTGGTTGGTGGGAAGGAGAGAAGGAAGCAGGAAAATGGGGAAGGCTATAGAAAGTTTCAGGAAAGTGAAAGAGGAAATAGTGGGGAGAGGAAAATAAGATACCCCCCATCAAGTCCTGTATGGCTGCGAGAGCTGGACTATAAGGAAGGCCGAGCGCCGAAGAATAGATGCTTTTGAACTATGGTGCTGGAGGAGACTCTTGAGAGTCCCTTGGACTGCAAGAAGAACAAATCAGTCAATCCTCAAAGAAATCAACCCTGACTGTTCCCTGGAAGGCCAGATAATGAAACTGAAGCTCAAATACTTTGGCCACCAAATGAGAAGGGAGCACTCACTGGAAAAGACCCTGATGCTGGGAAAGATTGAAGGTCAAAGAAGACGGGGACGGCAAAGGATGAGATGGTTAGACAGTGTCATTGATGCAACGAACATGAAGTTGAGCCAACTTCAGAGGACGGCGGAAGACCGGAGGGCCTGGCGAGAGTTCGTCCATGGGGTCGCGAAGAGTCGGACTCGACTGTGCGACTGAACAACAACAACAACATCAAGTCCTTGCAGGTCCCCCACTTGTACCACTCTATCTCCTAAAATATCTTTCAGTTCTGTTTCAATAAACTGGGTTAATTTAACTTCCTGAGCATGCCGAAAAGAATGCTTGTGTAATCCATTACACCTGGTCCACACTATCACTCACTGTGCAGTTCCTTTTTCTATACAGTGAGCAGATTCATGAATCCAAAAAAGTTATCAGAGCTACAGGATTTTGTTTGCTCACAGTAATTGTGTTCACACTGAGTTACTCTGGATTAACAACAAAGGCCACTCTACTGATTTCATTTAACTTCAAATGAAAACTTTGCACACGTACAGATTTATTCAGGTGGAACCCTCATAAACTTAATCCTTCCCCAACAAGCAATGCAAAATACTCTACAGCAATTGATCAATTTAATTTATTTGTATCCCAACCTTTCTGTTCAAAAAGAGTATCCAAAGCTGCTAACAGATAAACAGATAAAAACCCTATTATACTTCAGACATCAAGAAAATCAATCATTAATTAACAAAACGGTAGAAGTTCTTTTACAGACAGGCCGTCAGGGGGTGGGACCAAGCAAGTGGAAGAACCCAGTTGTGGATGGCAAGTGCTCCCCAGGTGAGATGTGAAATGTTCAACAGGAGCACTCCGCTGCCCTCCAAGAAAAAAATTACTTCACAACAGTCCTTAAAATCACTGTTTCCCCCTCTTACGGTTCTTTCCCTTACACAATAATAACACTGGATCTGTAACTCCTGAAAAAATGATCAATACAGGCCTATTTATTTATTTAAAAGGAAGTCAACAAATTGCTCCTGGCTGTACGCCCCACCCTGAGCTACCTTGATCCATGCCCTTCGTGGCTAAGCTGGCCACGATGGGTTTCGAGGTGTCCTAAGGGAAACTGTTAACAAGTCCCTCTTGGAGGGACTGTTCCCAGGGACACTCAAGGAAGCGGTGGTTTGTCCTCTCTTGAAGAGGTCATCTTTGGATCCGGCCGAATTGGCAAACTATTGGCTGGTTTCCAACTTGCCCTATTTGGGCAAGATAATAGAGAGGGCTGTGGCAATTCAGTTACTGAGCTTTTTGGATGATGCTTCCATCTTATACCCCCTTCCAGCATGGCTTTCACCCAGGCCATGGGATGGAGACAGCACTGGTCGCCCTCACAGATCATCTCTGGAGGCATCTGGATCGGGACAGATAGGCAGTGCTGTTGTTGTTGGACCTGTCGGCAGCGTTTGAAATGGTCGGCCATCAGCTACTGATCCACCGCCTTGCCAACACTGGAATCCAGAGGCCTGCCTTACAATGGCTCACCTCCTTTCTCCAAGGTCAGGGACAAAGGGTGGCGCTGGGGGAACAGCTATCCCGAAGGCACCCACTGGATTGTGGAGTGCCTGAAGCGGCAGTGCTGTCTCCAATGCTATTTAATATCTATATGTGCCCCCTTGCCCAGATTGCATGGAGACATGGACTGGGATGTCACCAGTACACAGATGACACCCAGCTATATCTGTTGTTGGGCGGCCAGTCCGGCTCGACCCCAGATGACCTGGATCAGGCGCTTCAGGATGTGGCGGGCTGGCTTAAATTGAGCCGATTGAAATTAAATCCGATGAAGACGAAGGTCCTGTGCCTGAGTCAGAGTGGGTCGGGGTAGGGATCCCACTACTGACCTTTGATGGGGCACCATTGGTGCTAGTGCCAAGGGAGTTTGGGAGTGCTCCTGGATGCCGCCTTAACAATGGAGGCCCAGGTAGCAGCCACTGCCAAGGCAGCCCTTTATCATCTACGGCTGATTAGGCAGTTGGTTCCCTTCCTCGAACACAATGACCTCGCATTGGTGATCCGTGCTATGGTCACCTCGAGATTGGACTACTGCAATGCTCTCTACATGGGGCTGCCCTTGTCCCAAATCCGGAAGCTGCAGTTAGTGCAAAATGCAGCAGCCAGGCTTCTAATAGGCCTCCCAATGCAGGAGAACATTCAGCCTGTACTGAAAGCATTGCACTGGTTGTCAATAGCACACGAATAGCTTTAAAGCCCTTTATGGTCAGGGACCTACATACCTGAGGAACCGCCTTTCCCCACATGTTCCCCAGAAAGCACTGCAATCAGGGTCCGACAATCAACTGGCCCCCACCAGTCTCAAGGATGCCAGGCTGGCTATAACCAGAGCCAGGACTTTCTTGGTGGCGGTTCCACTCTGGTGGAATGAGCTCCCAGAAGAAATCAGGGCCCTGCGAAACCTCATGCAGTTCCACTGGGCCTGCAAGATGGAGCTCTTCCACCAGGCCTTTAACTAGGAGCCACTCCCAATAGCTGGAATGGCAGAGGATCCTGTCCCCTGGAGTCACCAGAAACAGCCTGTGCCAGCCACACAAAGGATTATATGTATGGGCTAACCACTAGGATAGACCACTGAAGGTTGGCTTTCCATCATCTAATAATCTAATGATATTAATTTATTAGTATTATTTAATGTCTAGCACCTTTTAATGTTGGAGTGTTTTATATGGTTTTAGGAGTTTTAGGATTGTTTAAATCGCTTACTTGTGCGTTTTTATTCTTTTATGTAAGCCGCCCTGAGCTGGCTTCAGCTGGGAAGGCGGGGTATAAATCTGATAAATAAATAATAAATTAAAACCTTTCTGACCTGTTTTATCTCCTCAGAGTGGAGGCAGTGGCTCCCCTGCTAAAGGGGCTGTCAGTAGTGCTCACAATGGGCTCCTGTGTGTATAAATTCCTCCTTTTTTACAATTTGCAATTTATATTATTCCCCTTTTCTTTATAACTAACCACCTGTATTTATACAGTTTCAGAACACTTCTGGTCGCTTACTTATTAAAAACTAACAATTCTAACTACTGGTAGCTTACTTATTAAAAACTAACAATTCTAAACATACTATTGACTAGATAATCCCTTGATTAAGGAGGGGAGAATACTATAGCACATCACCTGAAGTACCATTGAGACAAATCTAGAAATGCCCTTGCAAACCTGGAAATGTCTTCTCCTTTCTACAATGGCTGCCTCTTCTGGTCAGCTCAGTTAGGAGGAGGGAGGCCAGGTCTTCCACTGTAGCAGGAGATCACTTGGCCTGGACCCCCCCAAACTCCATTTTGACAGGGCAAAAGGGAGTGATTTGCAGTTGTTGCAACACTTAACATTACAATTGCACCAACACTTAACATTACTTCCAACATGAAACGAGAAGTGATGTCATCACGCTGGGGCGGAAGGGAGCAATTTGCGGTTGTCCCAACACATGGGACGACATGCTCTAGGGGTCACCCAAAACTTTTTGCAATAGGAGTGGAGCTACCTGCTTTCCCCTGCAGCATGGTCTGGCTCAACTGACCATCTAGGCAGTCAGCCAACAGCACAGCTGAAGCCTCTGAAGTTGGACCCACTTTTTAAAAAATACTTTTTATTGCTTTTCTTCCTACACACTACAAAGACTATACCCTACAAAATTAAAACTACAAAGAGAGTAACAAGAACCTTTGATAGGCTAATCAAATGCTTTAAGTATATGTCTACATGCTAAAAATTTCAATTTCATTCAGTTCTTTAAAATCTAATAAAAGTGTTCAAAAAGAAAGAACATAAAGACATTTTTTATATTACATCACATCTGGTTGAGAATATAAGTAAGTTAAATGTCAACATAGGTAATCTCAGATCTTCACTTAGATTTCTTCTTAGCTTTGGTTTTCTTCTTCTTTTGCCAGGGGAGATTTACTTTAAAAGTTTTAGGGGCCACATCTCCTAAATCTGAATCCAAGTCAAAGATTTCACCCAAAGACACGGAAGTAGCTGTAGAAGATGATAAAGACACGGAAGTAGCTGTAGAAGATGAACTATCCGTATTGGATTTCTGTTGTTCGCTGTTTTTTTCCATTGCCTTTTCTTCCTCTGTTCCATTTCTTTGTTTGGTTGAAGATTGTTGCTGTTTAAGAAAGAGTTCTGCTTTTAATAGAAAGTCAACCTTTTCCTTCTTCTCCTTAAAGTTGAATATTAGTCCTTTTGGAAAAATCCATCTGTATTGGATATTGTTCTTTTGGACTAATGCTGTAAAATTCTGTAGTACTTCCTTTTCTTGTGGAATCCAAATGGAACATCTTTCAATATTTTTATCTCCTCTTCTTGAATTTTAACTGTTGTCACTGTTGATGCGTTAAGTATTGAGTCTCTTATTGATCTTTTTGCAAATTTTACAAAAATTTCCCCTGGGAGATTATTTTTTTCCACAAACTCTGAATAAGTTCTGTAGATCATATCAATATCTGCTTGTATTAATTCAGGTTTGTTATTGATTCTGGGGGGCATTGCTTCGCTTATAATTTCTCTGAAGTTCTTCTCTTTTTTCCCTGGCACCCCTTGGAATCTCAAGACAAAAGAGGATATTTCTATTTGTTGCTGTAGAAGTTCTTGCTTTTCAGAAGTTCCTTCTTTTTCCACTTTGTCCATTCTTTGGTCTATTTCTTTGGTCTTAATTTCAACCTTTTTTATCTTTTTGGCTGACTTCTCTGATTTGGCTGCAGTTTCCTTTAGCTCTTTCTGTAAAGTGTCGAATTTTTGGTTGAGGTTCATAAGCTGGTCCAGCAGAGGGTGCATGGCTTCAAAAATCGCAGTAGCTAACTCGCTGGTATTTTTCGGTCTTGTGACTGGTGATGCTGTGCTGGCAGAGCCTCTGGATGCCATTTTACTCCCACACTGAGACATTGTTTATACTTAGGTAAAAGTTTATAAAAGTTCTGAGAGCTTTACTATGTTGTAACTGCTTAACTCAGATGTATTCTGCTTTGAAAAGGGTGTTGATTGCCTGAATCCAGCTTGCTTCTACGCTGCAATTTCGCTAGTGAGTAGGGTTCTTCCTCTGTGAGTTCCCCCCTTATCTCTTTGAAGCTATGCCATTTTGTTATGCAGATTTCTTTCTCTGCTTTGAAAAGGGTGTTAATCGCCTGAATCCAGCTTCCTTGTACGCTGCAATTTCGCTGGTGGGTAGGGTTCTTCCTTCGCGAGTCCCCCCTCCTTATCTCTTTGAAGCTATGCCTTTTTGTTATGCCAATTTCTTCCATCACCCTTTTTGTATATGACTTTCTCTTTGTCACTTAACTCACCGTTTGATTAATCGCTGGATCACTTTGTCTCGTAGAGTTTCTTTTTAGTTAAGTCCTTGTACGCTCTGGTCCAGTAACGTCTCTGAGCGCCATTGCTGGCCTTGGGACAGCGGTACCTATCGGAGCAAAAAGGAGCACTGTGCCCCCAAGCCAGAACTTTGGTAGCGGCCCCTTCAGTGCTCCAGGCTAGAAGCCCCCCTCGGAGCTTCATGGGGAGGTCAGGACCAGCTGATCCCCCTCACTGCCACCCCGATCTGACTCGCCCCCATCAGAGCATGATGGGGAGCGACCGTCGCGAGTCGCCATTCACCGGAAATCCAAGATTGCTGTTTGTCAGCAGAGGGAGCTCTCTCAGCTTTTACAGTGGAATCTTTCAGGGCAAAATGCTATTTAGCTGTAGCCAATCACTTGCCTCAGCTGTCATGAGTAACCAGGCAGACTCTAGTAAACACTGAAGTAAATGGCTACAACAAGGTAGAACAATTAGCAAAGTTCCCTGTAGTTCTACAAAAGTTCTTGTATTTATGTTCCAGTATCTTAGGGAAGATATGACCACTCTGCATATAGTAAGGAGCCTGGGAAGCCAGAAATTACAATTTAACCAAAATGGGAGATGCAGGACTAAAGAGCTACTGATGAGCTATTTGCAGGTGAAAAGTCCATCACACAAAACAGAGAAGGGAGGCTCTAAATGATGGAACTGGGCCTCTGGATCAAAAATGTTTGAATAGCCAACTATGCACCAATCTGCAATGATATATCAAGAAAATATTTGCAGATGCTAATAAATGTATATTTTATGGAAGACACCGCCTGTTGCAGGATATGGTGCTGACAGAAGGAGAATTTTCTGAAGGTATCAGGACTTGCTCAGCTATAGTTAAGAGGCAACATCTGCAGTATGTCTTAGAAGCACACCTGTGCATGAAATATGCAGAATGATTCTTTCTGCCAACCCACAGACTTCCTGCTTGGACTGGGTTTCCATTGTGTGGAATAAAGCAAGTTACTGTGAGGTCTGGGGAGGAGTCACTTCCCTCAGAGGACTTGGAAGGGCATAAACTCCATGTAAATATCTCCAGAGTGCCTTTGAAGCCGTCCTGAAACCGAGAAGGAAAACTACTGACAAATAAGCCAATCCTGCTTCTTCACTAGTGCCCATATCAGCTTTTTAGCCCCAAAGTTTCTTGTGCATTTAACTGCCTTCGTCTTCACTATGATAGTTTGTTGGTAATAATTTGTACTTTCCCCTTCACTAATCCAGTGTGTCCATTGTTCCTTCAGTGCATCCATATAGTAGAATGTGGTTGTGTAGGTATCATGGCCAATCACTAAACAGTTCCTGTAACATCACAAGTGATGACAGAAAAAAATGTACCCCCATCCTATGCTATAGACTTCTGAGTCCTTATGAGTTGGTCCTTTGTAGCTGACATCTTTCTTTTCATGTTCCCATCTTGTTTAAAGAAAGGTAAAGGTTCCCTTGCTTGAAAGCCAGTCGAATCCAACTCTAGGGTTGCGGTGTTCATCTTCGTTTCAAAGCCGAAGAGCCAGCGCTGTATGAAGATGTTTCCGTGGTCATGTGGCCAGCATGACTAAACACCAAGGCGCACAGAACGCTGTTACCTTCCCACCGAAGTGGTACCTATTTATCTACTTGCAATTTCTTGCTTTCGAACTGCTAGGTTGGCAGGAGCTGGAACTAGAGACGGGAGCTCACACCATTATGCAGCACACTCGGGTCTCGAACTGCTGAACTACCGACCTTCCACAGCCTGCAGTTCAGAAAAGGGACATATAAAAAGCAGCAGCTACTCCTCACCATCATTTCTAAAATATTTTTACTGGATTTGTTTCAAAACATCTTTGCTGGTAGTAGGATTCCCAGCAAAGAAATAGAAGAATGTCCATCCAGTTCCATTTACAGCAAAAAGAGTATGAACAACAGCTTGGTTATCCTCCCATGTGGGTGTGGAAAACTGGAGTGGGACAAACAAATGTGTGTGGGGAACATCAAGAGGTTTCTTTTATTTTCTGGGAAAGTCATTAGGGAATGTTATCTCAGATTTCTCTTTTTATACAAAGGCAAGTGCTACATTTTGCCACTTGGTGGTGCAACACACTGCATAATTTACATGCTGACATATTTTTTTTTGTTTCTGTGCATAACAATTATGATAGGGGAGAGAGAATATTGTAAGAGAAAATAGTCTGCATTCCTGGAGAAGCAGAAGTAGTCCCCATAAAACCAAGTATTTAATGTGTGCGTGGCCAATTTATAGCATAAATGTCCCAAGTGCCATGGGCAGAGGAGATTTATGGCATGCCTGAAAAAAGGAGCAGGAAGACCTGTGGGCCTGGCTACAGCATAATAAGGCCCGTGTGCCCACAATGCATTGCTTCATAGCTTCATAGAAAATAGGCAAAGCAAACACTAAAGCACTTGTATCCTAGGTCTTAACCAGAAGTTTGCCAGAAAAAAGTTGGTCACAACAACCCAATTGTGTCTCCAGTATAGAGCAATTATTACAAACATTAGCTCAGGTTCCTTACATACCTCAGCTGAGTCATGGGCTCAGTTGTTGGCCTTAGGCAACATTCCTTAAAGGATCCTATGGATATCCAGTAATAACCTAGGAGAGGAACTGCATGAAGATTCCTTAGACTGAGTCAGATCATTGGTCTACCAAGCTCAGCATTGTCCACTTTGACTGGTGGTGGTTATCCAGGATCTCAGGCAGAGATCTTTTATATCACAGTGCCTGATCCTTTTAACTGGAGATGCTGGGGCTGGGCTGAACCATGCTGAACCATAGGCCCAACTCCCTGAACCAAAAGATGGTAGTGGCACTATTTAGCCCACTCAGATGATTCCCTCTTAAAACATTATTAGAGTAATGCAAGACCAGACGTGAGGAAATGTCCCCTACTCTACTGTAGTGGCATATGAATCAGGCCTTTGAGCTGCAGACAGAATGCAGCAGAGAAATGTAGCAACTGCAGATACAAGCATCAACTGAGCAAGTATAAGAACTTTCTTGGCAGGAGGAGGAGGAGAATTTTTCAGAACCCACTTTTCTCTACCTTTAGGACTCTCAGACTATCTTACAATCACTTTCCCTTCCCACAACAGGCATCTTGTGAGGTAGGTGGGGCTGAGTTCTGAGACAACAGTGACTGGCCCAAGGTCACCCAGCAGGCTTCATGTGGAGAAGTGGGGAATCAAACCCGGCTCTCCAGCTTAAAGTCTGCCACTCTTAACCACTATACCTTGCTGGCTCTCAGCCCTAACCTGGCATGGCTTAAGAAACATCTGCTCAACAATCCTGTCTAGTAACATATGGGTCCCAAGGTTTCTTCAAGAAACAGGCTCTCAGACCTGTAGGTAACATGGTGCTTTTTTGGATTTCAAGCATTCCACATCATCATCCGGTGTCTAAAATCGGTCAGAAGTTAAGTGTCTATTTACCATCTTACCAGCTAAAGTAGCATCTGCCACTTTAAGAAGGCTGACATTCTCAATTCTTGTCAGAGACTCAGTTGAGGCCCTTTCCCCCCCAGTCATAATTGGGCCAAGCTGGGAAAGGAGATGAGAAGGATGATATTATTTAAATCTGTACAACAGCCCCATTTACAACACCGTCTGGAAGACTCTTACAGGGTCCCAAGTGTTTAGCTGTCAGCCAGGGCACCCTGCATTAGAACAAATCCCATCTGCTTCCAGATCTTGATTCAGCATTTCTTTGGTCTTTTATTTAATTTGGCAGGCCATGGCAAATAAGCTGCTTTTTACTATGTGCACTCACAAGCTGGTGCGAGCTATATGGAAAGAAAGCTTCTAAACTCTCTGTAAATTGCAGTATCATTCCATGGGTATAATTGCCTGTGCATGGGGTCTCACAGAACACTTTATCTCCAGCATCACTGCAGCTGTGTGTACATTAGCACAAAGATGCAAATCACTTACACACCCACATGCAACGGATGTTCACAATCTGCACTGCTGATGAATATGATCATAGTGGTGTGGGCTATGCCAGGCGTGGGATTCTTAGGATTGTCCATTATTGAGTGGAAAAGTACAGTATATTCTAACCTCTGGGAGGTATTATCACTGCAGCTTTAGGAAACATGCCCAGAGGAGCCTGTTCTTATAGCAGTCTTTTACACCAGACAAATGTGGCCATTGCAGAATTTTCCTACTATGTTGTTAATATGTGAAACAGACAAAAGGAAATCAATGTGTTAAAATTCTTTCACTATGTAATGTTTTTGTTCAATGAATCCTCCACTGAAGAGCTCCTAATGAGACTGACCTTTACAAGCCAATTAGCCTCAGTAAAACAGCATAATCACATTTAAATAATGTTTTCTTCTTTACCCAATAATCCAAATGAGGCCCTTTGTCATTATGCAAGTTTAAAGAACACATGCTATCTAATTGTTCCATGCATGGAAGTCTGTTTCCTTCCTGGGCTGAGCAAGGCACTAGGTGGTCATAGCAAAAGGAGTCAGAACAGATGTTGCCACTGATTGGAGCTGTATTTTCTTCTGTTAAACTGTTGTTGTCAAAGTCTCTGAAGAATAGTTTTCATGACAAGAAAAAGACAGCGACAATTTGCTGGAATAACCTCAATGCTTTTTAAAAATACAGTCTTAGCAGCAACAACATTCAGTTATATTATATGACTAATATAATAGATCGTAATGTATCATAGATGAACACAGAACCCTACATGGTATCTATCTATCTGCTGTTCTGTCTCCTGTATGAGGCTGTTCATTGAGGCTCCCATTCATTTCTACTGATAGGTCCATTTATGCTCAAAGACATTAATATCCCATCCATATCCTTTTAGAACATACCAGTTTTGTTCTTTGTTATGCTTGTAAACAACATATCTCTACCTGTCTTAAGGGTGCCCTTTACTCATATGCACATGTATGTGCTATCAAGTTGCAACCAACCTATCACAACCCAGCAAGGTACTTTCAAGGCAAGTGAGAAGCAGTAATGATTTGCCATTGCCTTCCTCTGCAGAGTCATCCTTAATGGTTTCCCATTCCAGCACTGTCCTTGCTTAGCTGCTGAGATCTGACAAGATCAGGCTATACCATACAGTCTTCAAATCCTCACTAACTCATAGATACCTGCAAGTACACACATAGTGGTCAGAGCTGTTGCCAATAGTACAAACCCATCTTCCTAGGCATGTATATATTACATTTGCATGAATGGGAAGAAGTATGTAGCTGTTTGCCATTCAAATAGTACAGATACAAAAGAAACACACTCTTTTATTCATACGCACACCCCAGTGGTGTGAGATTGTATCATAAGCGAGTGACTGCCACATCATTAGCAGTTTGCATGAGAATAGGGCCTCTATCTAGTTTCTAAAGTGAAACTAATAAATTTAGTAAATTCCAGGGATAAACCTGCATTAATTACAGTATGATCATCTTTCCAATGTCTTCAAACTCATAATGACGAGGACTTCCGGTTTATGGCGACATGCTGAGCAGACTCATCTCCCGGACCTCCCGGGGATGAAACCTGCGCACCAGCAGAAAGGAGGGGGGGTGACACCTTGCTACCCCCCAGAGCCTGGCTGAAAGGCTCCTAGCCATGGGACTTTTGAGAGGTGGCCTCTTCGCCAGCGTGATGCTGGGGAATGGAGGTGCTTCTCCGTCCCGATGGTCCTCCTGCTGTGTGTCCGTATGGAACTAGTGACACTGACCGGGACAAGCGCTTGAGATTGAGCGGTTTAAACGGAGCTACAGCGAGGTCGCAAGACTGAATATGAACTGTGAGTCGGATTAGAGCGTAATTGTTAATTTAAAAAGAAAGCTCCCACCCCATGGACTAGAAAGTAAAGCGAGTGGGGGGGCCCTCCCATGCGCATGAACTAAAAAGTGGATCCGAGGGAGGAGCAGAAGCAAAAGTGTTGAAATCTGTTGGGAGAGACTTACCAGGGTGCGGATGAGCATCTGAGCGTATATTCAGAGACTTTAACAAATTTTCGGAAAGTAAACAATCCATAAAGATGGCGGGGAAGAGGACTGAGAAAGAGAAACTTTTAAAAGCTAAAGTAGTTGGGAGCCCTCGTCCGGAAGAAACCACTGAGTTGGCAAAAACGTTAGCAGAATCCCTGCACCCCCTGCTGGACCAGATGACTAATCTCAAGGAACAGCTGTCAACAATGAACCAATGCATCACAACTCAGCAGCTTCAATTGAATGAGACTCTTAAAATTACGGAGCAAACAGCTGAGAAAGTGAAAGAAGTTGACGCCAGTACTCAAAAGGTGAAGAAAAGGGTGCAAAAACTGGAAAAGAAGCAAGTCTCTACGGAAGAAGAACTTTTACAGCTACAAATGGAGAAGGCAAACCTGGCCTTCGTTTCCAAGGTGTTCCAGAATCCAAAGGCGAGAATCTGAAGCAAATGATAACCAAAGCACTAGCCCCAGTGACAGATTTGAAGGCGGAATATCTTATGAGCGAGATGGATGTGGCCTATAGGTCTTATTCCGTATATATAAAGAAGAATAATCTGCCTGGGGAAATAGTAATGAGATTCTCAAAGAGGCATGTGAGGGATTCTATCCTGAGAGTGACTGCGGGGTCACCCTTAAAAATTGGGGACAATACTATCAGGATCTGGAAAGATATCCCATTTTAAATAAGACAAAGGAGAAAGAAATACAAAGATTTAATTCTTTTTCTTCAAACAAATGCAATTGTCTACAGGTGGTTAATTCCAGAGGGCGTAACCTTCAAAATTAAGAACAAAAAAGAAAAGATAGACTCTGTTTCCAAAGCACAGGAGTTCTTGAGAATCCAGAGGAGGTGGATAAAGAGGAGAAGGACAGCAAGTCCAGTGGCAAGTTGGACTCGGGGTCTTCTGGAGAGGACTCTCTTTCTGAAAAAGGGGCGGCAGCCCCTAAAAGTCCATACAAACTGAGGAAAAGACAAGATAAGAAAAAATGAAGGCTGAAGGACTCTGAATTTTGCCTTTGAAAGTATAGCTCTTAATAATGAGATGCTCTGGGGTTTCTCTCTAACAGTTAAATCTAAGATTTAAAAGATATTTTAGCATGTCTGACTAAGTTCAAAACATATTAGCGATTTAAGGAAAGACTTTGTACTCAAGCTGTTTTAATGATCTCCTACTCTTGGGGTTTTAGTTAGTAGTGGTTATCTTTTCTTTCTCCTTAATTGTAGTTCCCTTCCCCTATCTTCATTGTAGTTCGTAGTCCATTTAAAAATGCAATAAAAAAATCCCCTCCGGGGGGCCAAAAAAACACACACAAAAAACCCTCATAATGACAAGGCCTCCAAACTCCATTCTTTGCATCTTAATACAAGTGCATAAGCAAAAGTCCTTCACTTCAGGTTTCCGGTGCCAGACTGGCACTTTTCCTACAAAGAAACAAGGAAGACATAATTGGCTTTATGGATGTATAGATCTTTACATGTGTCCATTACATTACTGCAATTATAGCTGCAGGATCATTGTGACTCACAATGTGTTCTTGTTTGAATAATCTGAACTCATAGGGGCTGATCTTTGAATTTAAAGCTACAGTGATTCTACCCTATATAGTACTATATCAATCTTAGGTAAAAGATGGAAGTACAGAGATGGGAGACAAAATGTGCTAGAAGACACGAGTATTAAAAATGACACCAATGGTCTTATTCTCTGCTTCTTTGTCTTTTCATTCTTTTCCTCTGGTCCTTTTGCTCTGGTTGTATAACTTCTAGTCAGGTCCGTAGCTACAGTGGGGCATCTCGGGGCCTGGCCCCCTGACTTATCACCAAGCGCCCCCCAACTTCCCATCCAGGCCAGGCACTCCCTTGGGGGTGTCTGCAGGGGTGTGTGCCAGGTGCCCCCTGACTTATTTAAAGGCCCCCTGAATTTAAAAATCCTGGCTACAGGCCTGCTTCTAGTGCTGAGGTCTTTTTAAATTTCATACTTATTGTAGATATAAAATGGATGCAGCTATATGTCTTCTCCAGGCTTCTCGCAACATGAAAGTTAATTCAGGAATCACCAACATTTAGGAGCCACTAGAGTTCTGTTTTATTTTGCTACAATAGATGGACATAGCTATCCCTTTGGCACTAAAATATGCCTATGTTTTCCTCTGTGTCAAGCCAGGCTTGGGAAACAGCTCAACACTGACAGGTACATAAAATGCTGTTTTATTCCTTCCCAGTCTTCTCTCATTATCTTCTCCTTTCTGCCTGCAATAACTTTCTCTACAATATTGTTCCTTCTCTCCTTTTGCTGTTCCCAGCTATGTATCGTAATAACTCTTAGCATTTACATAAGCTTTAGAGTGTTCAAAGCACAGTTCACACACACTGTTGTATTGCTTTAATTCTTACAGTTATCCAGTAAGGTAACTCAGTATAATTATCTCTGTACTGCAGAGAGGAATGGGATTGTAAACCCACCTAGAATATTTATGGCAGGGGCAAACAGAGGATTTTTTTCATTTGTACTTCACTAGTTCTCAAGTTAGTATGCCAAATGTAGCTTCTTTCCCTCAACATTCTTCATATCTCACTACCTCAAAGTTGTTTTGCCAGGTCAAACTATCAGTCATTATTCCTCCAGGAGATCCAACAACAGTGGAGGTTCTGGGGAGGGCTGGTCACTTCTGCTTGCAAAACGCAACTCAAGGAGTTAAATGGGCCAGAATGACCATTGATTGGAGCTGAGTAGGCTGACCCCACCAGACCATGCTGTAATAGCCACAATTTAAAAAATACATCAGCCGCCTCATGTTCTTTTCTGATTCCATGACTCAAAGCTAAGGCCAAGGAATCCAGGCTAAGGCCAAGGAATCCAGGTGCTGCACTGCAGTCACCATAGCAAGCACATCATCCTTGGCCACAGATGTCTCACAAGGGCGAGGGAGAGATTGTGGGTGTTGGGGCTGCAGGGCATTCCTCCTGTGGCCTACTTGTAGGCCATGGGCCATAAATTGTGCACCCTAACTTTGTTGCTATAGCTGTTCTTCTGGTGTTCATTCTTGCAGTCATCTACCCTTGCTGAAAGTCAGCTTTCTAAGCGGATCAAATACTTGTTCAGTTACTCACTCACCATTGCACTGCAGAACAACAAAACTAAAAAAGCTGAGAACAAGTCCACAAAGTTGAAAATGGGTCTCTTTTAAACTTAATAGCATCCCAGTGTATTATGTTCAACAACACAGAGATCCGTGCTAAATGACAGGAAAATGTTTCCAGTACTAATGATTATTTTTTTTATTCAGTAGTAAAGTTTTAGAAAAGGGTCAACTAACAGGACAGTTATGGGATGCACATTCTAGCATCTTGCACCTTTCTCCCATCATGGAGGCATATATAGGGAACCAGAACCGCTCAATTCCACAAAAGTCACTGCATCCTGTGCATTTCAACCCTGTAGTGTTAACAGGATTGCCAGTGCAGGGTAGGGATATTCCTGGTGATTGCAGAATCTATTCTGGGCCCTGTAATGCACGCCTGAGCTGTGGCAGAACAGTATTCATTAATTCTCGGCTTCCCCAACACATTTTGAAACAGAACCCTCCTCCACCTCAGATGTATGTTACCAAGAACAAAGTTTGGATAAAACAAGATGTTAGCGTCCAAAGGGGGTAGGGGGTCTGTTCTCCTCAGGTGGGTAGATGGTGTCCAGATCTCCTAGAACTCATAACACTCCCACCGCACTTGGATCCCAGATGACAGCCATGAGAAAAATCTAAAACTTATGTTACCCAAGGTCATCAAGTGAATCTACAACTAAATTAGAATTTGAACCCAGGTCTTCTTGGTTCAAGGCTAACATTCTAGCTAGTGGGTCACACCTGTCATTCTGTTCTAGTCTATGTGATATGTTGGTGCTGGGTTATTTGGGCCATTCCTGGGCAGCCTTTGCCCTCACAATCTTACCTTGTGTAGAGCACTTGCTCAACCAACAATTTATGGTGGTGTCTTTCCTCCTCAAGACAGAAGCTGCAGCACAATGAGCCTTCTTGTCCATACTCATGCATGCAACTCTATGTTAACAGAAGGGTTTGGGGATACCGAGCCAGCAGAACTTTTCCAGGGAAAGATTTCCAGAGGTGATATCTAGATAAGGGGAAGCCCGTGAAATCCAGTGTGTGGGGGGGTCCTTATGGACAAAGAAAGGAGATTAAAAAAAAGTGAGGCATCTGTGTAGGGCAGCACGGAAGAAGGGTGACCACCACAATGCCCATCCTGTCTGAAAAGAACAATGTGACAGTTTCGAGTTACATCCTGTGTCCTTCCTCCAGCTGGGGTAGTGCAAAAAAAGAAGAAGTAAACATAAAGCATGCACACAGGGGACAGTGACTCATTTGAATGGGATATATTAATACTTAATAAATGTGTCATGCATAATAAATTGCAATGAGCCACCCACGAGGGGCACCAACTGCTCATGAATACCAAAAGGAAGCAAATGATCCCAAGGAACTGATCTGATACTGTCCTTCAAAAATATTATTGTTCAACCTTGTAAAGTACCCCAACAATTCACTGATAAACTATAGTCAACCTATAGTTCCATACATACCCCTTTTTATTGTGCCAACCTCTGTCATCCCTAGTCTAAGCTTTGTGTGCAATGGAGGGGGAAAGTAAGTTTATTCTGTAGTACATCCTGGTTGTATATAGAGCAATGAATATAGAGCTGCATTCCAGTTTACCTACCATTCTAAGCACAGCAGCTGCATTCCAGTTTACCTACCATTCTAACCCTGATTGAAAGAAAATATATGTTCAACTGAGTGCTGATACAAGGTATATTTCTCTCTCCTCACTTCCTCACCAATGAGAGTAGACTAAACACATCACCTGTTTCTTGGAGATGAATATATGAAGATGCCTTAAATAAAGTCAGGCCATTGTTCTACCTTTCCTAGTGCTTGCCAAGTGCTTTTAAAAAGTGGACGGGGCTAGGTAGGGCTTTTGTTAAGCAGGGCTTCTGACTGGCCATTGAAGATCTGGTTGACTATATTGCTTCGATAGCATCTATCACCACAGCACAAAGATCTTCATTTGTGACTGAAGGTAAACTGTGTTATACAAGAAAATATTTTTAAACAATATGTTCATTTTTAAGGGCATTCTACCTGAAATGCTGAAGGGTTACTATTAGAATTATGTATGACCTTACTCCCTGACTTTTTGCGGTTGGAGCCGCTTCCTGTGGCAGTCACAGCACCAATATCATGCAGAATGTAAATCAGAACCAGTGCTTAGACTTTGAAGACGTATTTTTGAAACACGCTTAAAGTCTGGATGCACATTGTCCCATCATGCCATCACACGATGCCTTACTTCCTGCATTACTTCTGTAAGTGAAAAATTATTTACGTTATGAACTTTGCAACTGCCTCTACACATTGAGGTTTCTGCAACATAGAGACTATGGTTCCATGTGGTATCGTCATGTAGAAATGTGTAGAGTGCTCCTTGTTAGACTCATTTGCAATTGAATGTGCGCCAATGTATACATATTGTGTAATTGTTTATCTAAACATTTTTGCAAGTTAATAGAATACACCTGTGTATGAGTTGCAATATCTTTATTTATATAGTGGTGGTTCTGGTTTTTGTTTTTGTTTTGTTTTTTAAAGATTTTATTGTTTTTCTATTACTACATCACTAACTACTGCAAGGATGGGGGAGTAGGGCTCTAATACTATACACTACAATTCTACTAGGGAGTGAGGGAGTGGAGCTAACAGGTGACACAATCAGGATTACATGAATTTGTAACTAAATCACCTACTAATATTAAGATAACATTGTA